>NC_142874.1:108388439-108699605 GCF_051225735.1 Oryctolagus cuniculus
AGGTGTTTGTGCACCTTGACCCTTCACCCACTTGCCTTCTTATATCTTTTAGGTTTTTTAACACAGAGATTTCTATTTGATACTTTATAAGAATTTAAATTTTTAATAGTTATTTATATTTCAAGATACCGGACTTTGAGGAAAATACAAATAATATATTTAATGTATCTACTTGTAGGCATGTGCATTTGTATCTATTAAAATAAAAGCATTCTACATTAAGAAATCACAGATGCAAATTCACAAGACAAGATAATTGAAGGGATTATTGAATTACAAAACATCATTTTTCCTGCTTTCCAAAAGATTCAAGTCAGTGTTCCCTTAAATAGGCTTTTAAATTAAATATAATTTTAATTTATGCTTCCAATTATGTATCACATAGACTATAATACAATATAATTATATTATATATAATTATACTTATAACTGTATACTATATAATATACATTAGCATGCAATATTGTATATTAATATATGTGATTTTCCTAATTACTTCAGATCTATAGTAGAATGAAGTACCCACTTTATATACTTTAGAAAACAATGCCAGGGCAACAGCCAGTATGTTGGCTTTGGAAACCAGTGAGGTACAGCTTGTAAGTATTCATTAGGAGATGATTCCTTTAAAAACAAGTTTGAATTATACTTGGAGGTGGCAGCCCTCATCTCGTTAGCTGGGCTACACAACAAATGAAGCTCTAGGGAACAAAACCTGTTTTAGATTTGGTTGCAGGAAACATTTTTTTGGGAGATGTGTCAAATCATGTGGGGAGGTTTCTTGCTTAATCTTTCAAAAGAGTGTGTCTCCTCCCACCTCCAATCACATCACCTCCTACCTTAATTTACTAAAGATAGCTTACTCTCTATCAACCACCTATATGTCTTGTGAGTCATATTGATCCCAGACATGTGATGCAGCCCTTGACTAAGATAAAATTGGTTTAATGGTATCCTTCCCTCCTCCCTGTATTTCTAATGATACTTAAGCATGCAGAGGACACTGCAGGTCCCTTTTCCCATCAGGAAAGCATGTCTAGGCAGCTTACAATAAAGGACAAGTCTCCCCACAGCCTCATCAATACCTTGATAGCTCTAGGCTAATGGAATCTTGTGACTTTCGGTTCTCATTGATAAGAGACCCTGATGTAGACGTTGATGTGTGGGGTAGTCTCTGTTTCTACACTCCTCTCCTTACAGTGCACTTCATGGAACATATTTTCTGGAAAGCATCAATACTACTACATTTCTGTCTGTGGATTTTTCCTTAATTTGAAGAAAAAATAATTTATTTTGTCTAGTAATAGTATGTGATTTTTTTTTCTCATTCTCATTCTGCTATAAAAGTAGAGTGGATTTCCCCAAACCTAGAACAGGTTTGGATTTTTAAGTGGTGAATAATGACATCTGCTCCAGATCCCTTTCTTTGAAGGTAGAACAGTTTATATTTTATTTTTTTTATTTTTTATTTTTTATTTTTTGACAGGCAGAGTGGACAGTGAGAGAGAGAGACAGAGAGAAAGGTCTTCCTTTGCCATTGGTTCACCCTCCAATGGCCGCCGCGGCCGGTGTACCACACCTATCCAAAGGCAGGAGCCAGGTACTTCTCCTGGTCTCCCATGGGGTGCAGGGCCCAAGCACTTGAGCCATCCTCCACTGCACTCCTGGGCCACAGCAGAGAGCTGGCCTAGAAGAGGGGCAACCGGGACAGAATCTGGTGCCCCGACTGGGACTAGAACCCAGTGTGCTGGCGCCGCAAGGCGGAGGATTAGCCTAGTGAGCCGCAGTGCCGGCCAGTTTATATTTTATTTTAATAATAATGGTTGACATTAATGTGCAATGACTATACATGAAGTACGTTACTATGCAGTTTACATACATTGCTTCGCTTGGTCTTCTCAACAGTCTAATGGCATCAGCTGGGAACTAGCATTACCTACAGTTTACAGATCTGCACGGAGGCTTGGGGTATACCTAGCTCAAGGTCAGCTACCTAGTAAGAGAGGATAGGTATTCAAGGCCCACTTGGCTGACTCCAGTACTTGTGCTGCTCCCCCTTTCTGGTGTGGGGACCTGCAGGGGTGTTTCTGACCAGGCGGTGTTTAGAACCCATGAACGCTGTGCTTTGGCAATAGCAACCTGATTTCCAGACTGATCCTCCCCAGGGGCATCTCTACTCCATTTATATTAAAAACTCCAATCAGAAAGAACAACATCAAGCCTTGGTCTACACATGTGACATCTCGCAAAAATGGCTAAATTTCTTAATACAGGTGTTTTAAAATATTGGGTTAATTCTATATTTTAAAAAATATTTATTTGGAGGCAGAGAGAGTGAGAGCGAGCATGCAAATGAGCTTCCCCAATCTGGTTTACTCCCCAAATTCCTATAGCAGCTGGGGCTGGGTTGAGACCCACGCCAGGAGTGGAAACTCAATCCAGGTCTTCCATGTGGGTGGCAAGAATGAGTTGAGCCATCTCCTGCTGTTTTCCAGTGTATACATTAGCAGGAAGCTAGAATATGGAGGAAAGTGGGACTTGAACCCAGGCATTTTGGTATGGGATGTGTCTTAAGTATTCTTTTAACTGCTTTGCCAAATGCCCATCCCCTACCTCTTCATTTTTGACTATATTTAATGATTTAACTTTTTTTTTTTTGACAGGCAGAGTGGACAGTGAGAGAGAGAGACAGAGAGAAAGGTCTTCCTTTGCCGTTGGTTCACCTCCAATGGCCGCCGCGGCCAGTGCGCTGTGGCCGGCGCACCGCGCTGATCCGATAGCAGGAGCCAGATACTTATCCCGGTCTCCCATGGGGTGCAGGGCCCAAGCACTTGGGCCATGCTCCATTGCACTCCCTGGCCACAGCAGAGAGCTGGCCTCGAAGAGGGGCAACTGGGACAGAATCCGGCGCCCCGACCGGGACTAGAACCCAGTGTGCTGGCGCCGCAAGGTGGAGGATTAGCCTAGTAAGCCGCGGCGCTGGCATGATTTAACTTTTGTGAGTTGATTTATCTGTTTTTATTTCTCCCAGAAGCAAGAAACAAAAATGTGATGAGGCTGTGCAACCATGGTATTTGGAAAACTGAATGTATGTTTAACACTTGAGGAAAATGAAAGAACAATAAAAGATCTTTGCCAAATATTACTGAGGACCTTAGTTTTTGTCACAAATTGCTTTGGCTCTCTCTGTAGAATCCTGTTAATTGCTTTGTTTATTAAAGATTAGGTTCCCAAAGGATGCTGAGAAGTACCATATGGCTGTCACTGTCATCTGTGGATGGTAGGTAGAGCTAACACATGTTCTACCTTGGCAGGTGGTTATATGCTTGTCTATAAAAGTTCAGAACCAGAGGGTTTTCTGTAAAGTGTAATTTGAGATGAGAATGTCTCAGTACAGAAGGAATTTGGTATTGCTGTTTCATGTCAAAGAAATGCCCCTCCCCCTGCAGTCTGTTATTTTCTTAAAAGAAAAATCTCAATGATTTGCTAATGGTAGGTTTTCTCTAGGAGCTTCTATAGAATAGAGATGCTTGACCAACAGCATTTAATTTAAATTGTTAAATAGAAAAAATGGCTTAGATGTTAAAAATGTGAGTACCCTCTAGAAATAAAAGTATTGCTTGTAGGAAATGTGAAAGCAGTTCTGGAGAGAACTTTGAGGGAGACATTCATAGGAAAGGCTCTTTGAGTTAGCTGTCCTTGGGAAGCCAGGAGCTGCCGTCACGTCTCATTATCACCACTGGGTGTCACTCGAGGCAGCCCCTTTGCAGCCGTCCAGTCAAGGTTAAAATTCTACTAAGGGAACACTCAACTAAACAAACCAAAGGAAAACAATGAAAAGAACAAAACAAGTGTCTTATTCTCTCAACATGTCATGAGTTTGAATGAGAGGGAATAAAAGCACCATGCTTAAAAAAATGGCATCAGGAGGCATTTTGTGTTGGAATGAAGCTAGGGAATTTGAGAATTCATCTGGGGATTTTTATATTCAAAGCCTCATGCCATCTTATTCAGCTCACTGAGGTGAGAGTACAGCTAAAACAAAATCCAACTAAATTTATAACATCATGATATTAATATTTTTAAGGATTTTGATCCATATGACCTCATTGCTTTCTAGAAAGGCCATACAATTTTACCCTAAAGGGGGAACATTCTCCACCCCAGTCCCTATCACTGTTTCCTTGCCGTGTCTGCACTACCCTTGGGTAGATTATTCTATAATAAAACCTGTGGTCTTACCTCAGTCTTTTCATTAGGGTGTTGGGTAGCATGATAGTGGTTCTCGGCTTGGCTATCCATTGGATCACTTAGGGAGACGTTTGACATTCCTTGTCTTTCCTCACTCCATATTCCATCTGATACTTTCTTGCATTTGATCATTTTAGCATCTAGACCCCTTCTCTCCATCTCTCTGTGATCCAATTCCAAATTGAGGGGTTAGGTGCAGCCAAGGAGTAGTGAGGTTAAGAAACACAGAAAGGGCAGAGTAAATTAGGGACCTATTTCTTTTCTTATTTCCCTCCTCACAACTGATCCTGATAGATTGAGGTGTGAACCTGGTACTGGTGTTCTCAGTTGCATCCTTCTTACCTCTCTAAAGATGTTAGGCTCAGCTCCTAGTCTTCTGATGCTTAGACAAATTCATTGTTTCTCTATGATGATTTTCATCTTTTTATGAAGAGTGTAAGTGACAAAAAATGAAGATGCTTTCTTCTTATTATAAAATCACACATTAGTTTTAAAGATTAGAAAAATATTCAAAAAAGGAAAGAAAATAACATTTCATGGTATTTCACTATTTTAACTAAATTAAGATCATATCAAGCTTTTCAACTTTTTCCTCATTTGCATGGTTATCATTTCATTGTCACTAGAAAATCTTAAACATTATTTTTAATAACTGCCTAATATTCATTGAAATGATATACTGCAATTTAATTTTTTTCTACTATTGGACTTTTAATTTGCTTCAAATTTTCCTGTATTACAAATGACAAAAGTATTCTTTATCCATTGCGGTGTAATCAATTATTACAAAACTTAGTGACTTAAAATGACAGGTATTTAGTATCTCTGTGGGTCAGGAATTGAAATGCAACTTGGTTGAATGATTCCAGCTGAGGGTCCTGGACCCAGAGTCTTGAGAGCTCCACTGGGAGGCAGTTATCTCCAGGGTCTACTTTGGAAGATCCACTTCCACATTCACTCATGAGGTTTTGGCCACAGATATCTTTTCCTCGCCAACTGAGCCTCTCCACAGAGCAGCTTACAACACAGTAGCTGGCTTTCCTCCAGCTATGAATGAGTGAGAGAGTATCAGAGAGCACTCTGTGTGTCACTTCATCTCAAAGTGCTATCACCTGGCCTCTCATAGTCTATTCACTAAAACTGGCCCAGACTCAAAGGGAAGTGGTTACACAGCATGTGGGTCCCAGGAAACTGGATCATGGTGGTCCCTCATAGCGTTGGCCATCATTAATAAGAGAGTGAATGTTTTGTGTATCTTTGAACATGGTTACTATTTTACACATATTTTTGAAATTTAGTTAATATAAATAATTAGGGGCTGGCATTATGGCATAGCAGGTTAAGTCACTGTTAGCAAGGCTGGTATCCCATATGGGCACCAGTTTGAGTAACAGCTACTCCACTTCTTATCTGTCTCTCTGCTAATGCACCTGGGAAGGCACTGGAAGTGCTTGAGCCCTGGCACAGTGTGTGGACCTGGATGGAGTTTCAGATTCCTGGCTTTGGCCTGGCCCATATTGGGCTGTTGTGGTCATTTGGGGAGTGACCTATCAGATGCAAAAACTGACTCTCTTTCTCTCACTGTGATTTTCAAATAAATATTAAAAAATATGTAAGTGATTCAAAATACTTTTCCTCTTTATGGTACTGGACATTAAAAATTCTTGAAGTTTTACAAAATGTATTGGATATTTTACAAGTGTGTATAACATTCTGTGTGATATCTTGGTAGGTTCCTGATAGTATAATATTTATATTTTCAAAAATTTGATCCATGTTGCCTAATTGTTTTCCAGAAAGGAGGTACTTATTTGACATGAAATGGTAAAATATTGCTTCCTTCCCATGTCAGCAGTATACATTCTTAGTAAACAGAAGAGTTGTGTACTATTGAGGGCCGGGAAGCAAGGAAGAAACCAGACTAGATTCTATTTTGGAGTAAGTTAAAGAAGGTGAAAAACACAACTAAGGTAGAAAATTGGGAAGGTCTCTTATAGTGAAGAAAAAAAATGAAGTAATTTTAAAACTTACTGTAGGTATTGTGAATGAGGCAAGTGTTAGTCCCTAGGTATTTTATACTGAAAGAAGCCTTTAGTTTTTCAGAATTTTATTTGAATCCCTTTGGAATCCATATGAAAATCTCTTCCTTTCGGCCTGCCTTTATCCCTGTCACTGCGTTGTACTGACTTGAAGACCACTAGTGATTTGAAGCTGCAGATGTGGCAAGAGGCTCAGAAAATAGAAATCTTGGTTTTTACTGCCCAGCAGAGAGAAGCAAATGAGTAACGTCCAACTCAACTTCAGTAGGAGCCACGTGTTACAAGAATTCCAACTTTTGGCATTTGTCTCACTTAGGAATGCTTTTGGCTGTATGTAGCAGAAGACCTGACTCATACTAAATTAATTCAGCCTTATATTAACACACTTAAAAAGAAGACTGGAGATATTAAGTTGCTGGTGTTGATTTGGTTTCTCTCTGATGTTATCTTGGACCTTGGCTCCCTGCATCTTTCTGCTCAGCCATTCTTGGTGGCTATTTTCAGCCTTGTGCTCGTCTCCTGGTTGCAGGAAGGTTACCACAGCTCCCAGCATCACATCTGAACCCCAAACAAAAAGGAAGTGGCAATGAAGAAGTTTTCCTCTTGCCTGTCTCTGTCATGAGGAAGGAAATTTCTCTAAAGATCCAGCAGGCTTGTGCTTACTTGTAATTGGGCGGAACCATGTCAGAGTGGTCCCTAACCGAAAGGAAGACAAGGAAACCAAGTGTAGAGAAAAGAAATGGAGTTTGTGAATAATTGTTGCATTAACCAAACAAGAATATCTGTCATAAAGTTCTGACCACATATTTTAATACAAACATAATTTTCTATGGTAGGAGAATCTCTATATTTCTACAGCATTTTAGGCATAAGCTTATTAATTAAGTTTAGCAGAGTGTCTGTGTTCTATGATAAATATATATTAAATTCCAAATTGTTGACATAAAGATGTTTCTTTGGAACAAGTTTGTCTGTATCGTGGGGGCTCTCTATTATGTATTATTTATTTCAAGATTAAAAATTTCCTAAAGGTCTTCCCAAATATTCATTAAGTTTTATGCTATTAAAGTATATATGTTGATGAATTTTCTGAGTGAACAGGAATATATGAGGATATTTTAAAAAGTTTATAAAAAAGGGAATTAAAATATTTAGTTTGTTGGAAAACATTTTAAAATTCATGCACTGCTTTTTTAATAACATGCAATTTTTTGAACTTTTTGAAAACTCCATTTTTGAGTATCTTCCATGAGATTAAGTTATAATAGCACTGAAAAATATTATTTTAGTCCCATAGTAGGGAAATATTTAAAAAACCCAAATGGGATCTTGATTGTCTTCTATACTGAAGAACA
Organism: Oryctolagus cuniculus; assembly: GCF_051225735.1. Classification (NCBI taxonomy): domain Eukaryota; kingdom Metazoa; phylum Chordata; class Mammalia; order Lagomorpha; family Leporidae; genus Oryctolagus; species Oryctolagus cuniculus. The sequence continues at coordinate 108,396,085 of NC_142874.1, forward strand.
TGGAGCCTAAGCAAGGTTCTTAAAGGAAGAGAGAGAAAAAATATTGCTTGATTTACTTTCTGGTTTGGGCCTATATAGGCCTATTTTCTGAAAGATATTGTTGCCTACTGGGTACTTTGGGTTATTGTTAACATGAATGATGAGACCTTGGGCTTGAGAGAGAAGGTTTAATTTTTAGGTTGTACAGTGCAAAAACTGAGTAAGCATTTATTAGGGCATATTCCAATTTCTCATATATATTCTTAAAACTAAAACAGGAAATTTGACTACATAATAGCCTTTATTTTCTTTATCATATGTAAGAAGCATATATCTGAAATCTTTACTTAATGTATGCTAAACTGATCTTCTGTATATAAAGACAATCAAAAATGAATCTTGATGTGAATGGAAGGGGAGAGGGAGTGGATAAGGGGAGGGTTGCGGGTTGGAGGGACGTTATGGGGGGGAAGCCATTGTAATCAATATTCTGTACTTTGGAAATTTATATTCATTAAATAAAAGTTAAAAAAAAGAAGCATATATCTGAACATTATTCAACTGAGTAAAAGTGAATAGAATATAAGCATTGGAGTAAATTAATGTATAAAATTAAGAAATCTTAGCAAGTAGGAAGTAGACCCTGGGCCTGCATACGTATTCTGACAGCTAGAGGACTTCATTCAACAAAATGTGTTGAGTCCCTACTTTGTGTCAGATGCTGTGCCAGGCTACGTGGGGTCAAATTAGAGAAAGTGCTCTCACTATTTTTTACCTATGAACCAGGACTTAGATTCAGTGGAATAAGTATTGGAGTAGATGAGCACTGGGTGCCAGGTTAACTCCTATTTCAGGAGTCAAGGACAGTTTCCTGGAGGAGCTTCTGTGTGAGGAGAGTCATGAAGATGAAGGACATTTCCAGGGAAGTCTGGAGATGGATGGTGGTGGAAGTGGTAGCCAAAGACAGTTCTAGGAAAAGGAAACGACATACAAGAAAGACTGGTGATGTCAAAGACACTACCATTTGTTGTAGGCTGCAGAATTAAATAGCTAATATTTCTTCCACATATCCCCAATTTTCTCTGAAATGCCATTAAGTATTGTTCTTGACACTTTGGAGATTTGGAGGAGGAATTCCAAACTCCTGTGTGCTCTTTGTATTTCACATACTTACAATTCTTTTAATTGTTTTTATTTCTAAAAATTCTCAACATCTGTTTCCTTGTGGCCAGCTTTAAAGAAGGAAGTTCACAAGATACGCATGTGCCTGTGTCCTCAGGTCATCTCTTTCCAGTTTTGTAAAAACTCTTTTGAGAAACTATGGTTTTGGATCCTTAGGCATCTTGATTTCTCTCTTCCAGTTAATGCTGCTTTTACTTAATTTTTAAGAATAGAACTAGTTAGCTGATCTCTTACCTTCTAGAGGTCTTGTTTTTTCTAAAACTTTTATTAACTAGTAGTTTCCAAAGAATGAAACATCTTTTTCTCGAGTGCTAAGCATTTTAAACCTCAGTTAAACAAAATAAGAACATTTTAAAAAGAGATTTATGTCACAGTTGCCTTTCCTTTATCATTGATGGATTTAACTTTCTTCATTTTCTTTATTATCCAGTGTGAAACTTTTTACAAATTTCAACATTTTGTAAGTGGACTAGATTCCAGGACATAAGTACAAATTTTCTGGTTGGTTACCTTAATGGTCTAATGCAAGTCATTAGATATGAAAGGAATATAAGACAGGAAGAGGCACAGTAACTCTACCATAATGAAAGCACTGTTTCTCTCTCTTTTTAATTTAAAAATTAAGAATAAGTTATACATTTATGAAGAACAGTGTGGAATTTCAGTATATGCATACAACATGTACTGATCAAGTTAGGTAATCCATATTTCCCCTTATTGACATTACTTTATGATTGAAGACTTGGAGCTCCTTTCTTCTGTTTGCTTAGAAAGTACACAATAGGTAGTTGTGAGCTCTAGTCACCACACTATGCTGGGTAACACTAGGAAGTTATTCCATCTGTATATACCTCTGATTTGGTACCTAGAATGAACAAAATATTAAGATGCTCTTTTCCTGAATATTGATGTCTTTTTGAACAATTTATAAGACCAGAATTTCAGAATCCAACTTAACTTCCAAAAAGTCCAAACTGAAAAAAATCACATTCATTGATTCATTGTTTAGAAGTTATTAAAGATATTGTATTCTTTTAGAAATGATATTAAGGCTCAAAATGAGGTTGGATATAAACTATAGAGCAACCCAATTTTCAGGCATATGGTTGTTTCTTGTGAGAAAATCATGACTGAAGTCTAAGGGATCGAATTATTGTTTTAAGGCACTGGTCGATGATGGTAGAGCTGGGAGAGCGTCATAAAAAGGCACCAGCAGATGGGAGAACTTTCTGTCTTGCCCTCTCACTGTCTGTAATTTTACCTCTCGAAAAAAGAGTTACACAGAGAGAGGAGAAGCAGAGAGAGAGAGAGAGAGAGAGAGAGGTCTTCCATCTGATGGTTCATTCCCCAATTGGCTGCAATGTCTGGAGCTGTGCCGCTCCAAAGCCAGGAGCCAGGAGCTTCTTCCAGGTCTCCCACGTGGGTTCAGGAGCCCAAGGACTTGGGCCATCTTCTACTGCTTTCCCAGGCCATAGCAGAGAGCTGGATCAGAAGAGGAGCTGCCGGGACTAGAACTGGTGCCCATTTGGGATGCTGGCGCTTCAGGTCAGGGCGTTAACCCGCTGCGACACAGCGCCGGCCCCAATAAATAAAATCTTTAAAAAAAGAGATGGAATCAGGAAAAAAAGTGGCACAATGTGTCAAAACAAGATGGGGGACAGGGTGAGGAGGGAAAGGTGGCATTTTACCATCTTAGGAGATAGAAAACTGTATTTATAATAAATACATTAAAATGTTTATATGACATGAAAACATGGATAAAATCAAATTAAAGCAAGCATGTTTTGAATAAACTATGCTCAAATAGTCTGACAGCTTTAACAATGATCTGTAGGAAATTCAGTTGCCCAGAGAATGGCGTGTGATGTGCTATTTTAACAACGAATTCTTATTTTGAATAAACCAATATTGACTCAGTAAGAGTTGATTGGAAATGCTTGTCATGTGACAACTGCAAATGATTTCCATTTTTGGACTGTCATGATGAGCATCAAAGAAGGAGTAGAGTCAAATGCTGAATTTTCACATTCTTGAATTTGGGTGAGTGGTGCCATAGCAGTAGCCAGCCTGTGTAAGTGCTTTCTCTGTTAGATATCAGCTTGTCATGCCTACCAGCCATTTTTTCTTGGGTCTTATCCTTGGTATTTCTGGGATATAGTGTTGTCTGGGTCCAATTACTGATATACAAAGTTCATTGTAATATTAAGAAGTCATTGAATACATGGTTACTGATACTCATGGTGAAACTTAACATCTTCACGCCTATGACACATTCCAGTACTTCTCAGAGTGCTTGAGCATTGGAATTATTTGGAAAATTGTTAAAGATATAAAGTATGAGTTTAATTTTAGACCAAGTGGATAGAATCTCTAGGAGTAGAGGTTCAATTTCATCACTTAAAAAACAAAATTTTTCTGAACTAGGTACTGCCATATACCATGCCTGTGAATACAAATATCTTGGTTATGAAGACCTTTTTTAAATTGTAGGCAAACTGTCTAAGTAAATATTACAGTCAAATGCAGTATGTATCCAGAACTGGAAAAATGTAACACATGCGGTTATATTTTACATTCCATGCTTCATGCACCATCACTCTGTGCTGCAAGTAGAGAGGCCCATGGAAGCTTGAGACTGTTAACATACTTTTCCCCTTTGAGTAAAAGGCTGAGGGAAGGAGGTCTCTCCTCTCCTAAGGAGGGGACAGTTGAAAGAGTGGCTTCAGGATAGCATTGGGGATAGTTACTATTTTTCTCCAGGTGTTTGATCTGACTGACGGCCCCTGTCTGAACTTCCTAGTCATTTGCCATTTCATTAGCTGCCAGGTTTTCAATTTCTGCCTCTTGGAAGTTACACCGCTTTGAACAAGTCCCCACAGTAATTGAATTTGCCACAGAAATAGAACACTGGAAAATTTCATTTTCTTCTTCCCTGCATGAAGGCAAGCAAGCAGACAGGGCGTACACAGATTCCTGCTGGGTTCTTCCTGTCTTCCTCCCTGGGTCTGTTTCCTCTCCCTTCCCCCAAGCATTCACCATGCTCATTCCTATCCTGCTCCCAAAGCAGGTATACAGTCACACAAAAAGGCCTGCTTTCAAATCATCTCCGAGTGCATCCGCCTGTCACTTTGTAATTTTCTTCTAAATGCCTTCCACAAATAATGGTTTTCAAAATGAGCATTAACAGGCTTGATTACATGAAATTGTCCTTTTAATTTACACCAGGATTCTATTGATCACACAAGTGCAGATTAAAGTGTTCAATGAAGCCCGTGATGAGGTATTAACCAGCTAAGGGTCCTCCAGGGGCCGCCAGGGAGGCCAGGAATATGCTAGAAGTGTACAGTTATTTCCCCATAATGAAGTGGCACTATGCGAAGGCATGAATCGCTGGCAGGAAGAATAGATCGGAGATGATGAGCTCTTCAAAGTCATTTCTCCCTCCCTCATTCAGCCTCATGCCCAGATCCTCTTGCGATTCTTCTGCATTACTTGTCATGAAATGCCAGGATTTACTTAGCCAGCTGATGCAATTTTTATGACCTTATTGCTTTTTCACCATGGTAATAGTTTTGAATCAATTTATCAATCCAGCGGTGCCATCAGACATATTGCCCTGAAGATCAAGTCCAGGTCATTCCATCAATTCACTGCGGTTTACGAAGATAGAGAAAAAAGCCGGGCCGTCCGGGCTATCAACTTCAAATGGCTTAGTAAACATGCCTCAGCTGCTTTAACTGCTTCACTTCTGACTCTGGACCTTTGTGTTCCTGGAGAAGACCGCTCCAATCAACCCAACGATGCTTGATTTCTGTAGAGGCAACCCCAAAGTTAACAGGCCCTGGTGGAGGAAGAAGTGTCTCTGGACCGTTCCCAAGCAGAGTACTTGGGACAAAACTTGCAAGGGTGGCTTGGCCTGGCACACAAAGTTGAGTATGGCATGTTACCAAAGTTCCAAAGCTTTTGTCTCTCCAGCTAGAGAACGTAGCAGCCAGTGGGGGAAGAGGAGTGACAGGATGTTTCCTTTGTAATAGGTTTTGCAGCAGGGTTGGGATTCGTAATCCAATCCATCTTCTCTCTACAGGGGCTGCTGGTCAGTGATAATGGTTTCAAAAGATGAAAAACCTGGAAGTCATTTTTCACAGGATGAGGTGTCATGGAGGGCAGGACACAGAGAAAGAATAGCACACTTATTGGAAGAGATGGTCTCGTAGGAAGAGAATGAGCATTTCTTGCCTAAGGGAGGGAGAGAAAGGGTGTGATGGGTGTTGGTCTGTCTGTTGAGTTAGCTTGCTGATGTTTACACAGATAAAACACTAGGTGTCTCTTTGGAATTCAGTTTAGTTATTACATTGACGTATTTCAGAGAATCTTCTTAGTTATTTGTACATGCCTTGAGCTTATACAACCATGTCAAATTTTAAATCTTATATCCCTGATTCTAGTAATAAGTTATTTATAATAAAAAGTGACAATGAATTTGAATATTATAAAAAATGTATTGTTTGTAAGTGCTTAATAGAGATTAAACACATACTATCAGCTTGGTGCTTTCCTGGGAAGCTGCTATATTCAGCATTTAAAATGAGATTTGTCAGGTCCCAAGCTTCTGTCGATTCCATAAAAGTTTAATGATCTACTTCCAGGTCTAGCAGCATTTAGGATTTATTTACAGTCTTTATTATAAAATTTGTCCAAAATATACACATTCCCCACAGACTTCTGAACTCAGTGGCAGAAATATAAATGCACTGAAGTGAAATATAGCAGATGGTAAAATTTCTGTTTGCTAGGCATTTTTTTCCTCTTTAATCTTTTGTTTTTGTCTCATTTTAATTTTCTTCTCTATTTGGCAACACTGAAGGAGGTAAGAGATGCTATTTGATTTCTAGGGAAGTATCTAGGGGAGACTGTTGAATAGATTGAATGTTGTAGGAAAAGACCCCCAATGTGTAGCTCTCCTCTCCTGATCTGCCTGGAGATTTAGCAAAGTAGGAGTTGGAAATCAAATGAAACCAGGAACTTTGAAATCAGGGAATGTGGGGAAGAAATGTTAGAGATTATTTAAGTAAACTTTTTATTCTATAGCTGAGGAAACAACCACATTCTATTGGAAACTTACAGTTGGCTGATTGTGTATGGTGTTCTAAGTACAAAGCTGAAGTGACTCAGCTGTAGACTGTAAACTCCAAATTTTGGCTCCAAAATTCAGTGGCTTGCTAAAGTCCCAACAGTAATTATGTCTACTTACACCATCCCCCAAACACATCAATGTATTGTAACTCATCTTCAGTTAGTTTAAGGGTTATCAACACTTAAAATGTCTCTAAGGTACACAGCATGTTGGTATAAAGCACAAATTCCTAGACTTCATCCCCAGAGATTCTTCAGAGAATCTGAATGTAGATTTTTATGGTGCTCAGTATTCTTAACAAATATCCCAGCTGGTAAATTTGATGTAATTTCTGATATGATCTAGGATAGGTAACTAGACGTAAGCCTCAACTATATCTGTTCAATGGGCCTACCTGATGGATGTTGGTGGAAATTTGTTGTGATATGAAAACTATGTAGAAGACATTTCCTAAGAGTGTATCCTTACTGTTCTATACCCAGATTTTAGGTCAACGTGCAAGAAATTATGGTTAAAGATAATATCTGCAGTTAAATTAGATATAAAATTATATAAAACTCTTTAAGGTGAATCAGCAGGGTTTTCAATAAATATTAGTATTTTTTTAAAAATTTATTTATCTGTAAGAGTTAAATAGAGAGGGGAAGTGAAGGAGAGAGGGAAGAAGAAAGAGGAGGAGGGGGAGGAGAGAGAGAGAGAGAGAGAGAGAGAGAGAGAGAAATCTTCCATCTGCTGGTTCACTCCCCAAATGGCTGGGTAAGACAGGAGCCAGGAGCTTCCCTCGGTTTCCCATATGGCTGACAGGGGCCCAAGGTCTTTGGCCATCATATGCTGGATTGGGAGTGGAGCAGCCAGGACTTGAACCGGTGTCATTATGGCATACTGGCCCCACAGGTGGTGGCTTTACCCACTACAGTACAACACTGGCCCCTATTAAGTGTTTCTTCATGGCATAGAGCAATTAATAAATAATCAATATGTCTTTAAATAAATCAGTGATTTTTAATCAGAACTTTAATAATAAATGACACACTCATAGGCTTGTTAAATGCCAATGTGAGGCTGGAACAGGGGAACCTAAGCTACCCATTCAACTTCAAGCTCATCCCTTTTATTCCAATCCTAGTATTCTTACATACCTCATGCTACATACTTATGTGAGCTCATCCTATTCCCTTCTTAATGGATGACAGAAAAAACTTCCTGCTCTCATCCCTCTCTGAGTTTCTTGGCTGCTTAATGCTTAAGTGGCAGGCACAGAGAATTGTGTCCAGTGATTATGACTGACAATAAACCCTGTAGGAATCAAGAGGTGGAGATTGTGGTGCAATTGGAGTGCTTAGGGAAGCTCTTTCAGTGGTGGAAGGAATTGAGCTGGTGCCTAAGGCCTTGAGGGAAGAGAAACAGGACCGTGGCCTCTGATTAGGCAGCTGGGCTTGGACAGAGGACTTATATAGGGATAAGACTGGAGAGGCTCTTTGAAGTTGATGGGAAGAGGCCCTGCTTCAATGGAAGCAAACATGAGCCATTGGTTAGAAAATGGTTATTGTCTAAAGGAATGGATTTTCAACTTTGTTCAGTAAAACTCTTGGCTTGGTTGTAAGCATGTCACACAATCTGAATGCAATTTTATTTTAAAATCTATTTTAATCATTAAAAAACTTAAAAGATAAAGTCTGTACTCAATATATTTGTTACTTTATAATACAGTAGTTATCACTGCTGGGTTCTCCTGTGATACCAGTTTACTAATTTTGCTCAAGCCTGCACTAAAACTCCTGCTATTTTGTCTATATTCAGAAACCAATGTGAGCTTGCTAAGAGAGCTAATATGAAATTTATTCCTTTATAACTTCTTATCAGTGTAAGTCAGGATTTTTTTTTTCAATGAAATGCAGCAAGTACATTTGATACTGAATTTGGTAAGATCACACAGCTGTTCTTTGACTTCTCCAATGTAACAGTTTTGTAGATTTTCCACATTGATGTTCTTAGAATTTCCTGTTTTATAAAGTGTGTTTTGGTCAGGAGCCATTTATGAAAGAGCAAAATGAAATTCTATTGCTAGAACATGTTGAAAGCCATAGTCCAAGGTCATGGAGTCTACTCAGTCTTCATGAATGGAGTCAGGTATATGGAATATTTTAAGGGCTTATTTGTGTGGAATTTTTGAGCAGTAGAAATTATACATTGATAAATGGAGAGATTTGATAGTTTTCAAGGGATTGAAGGTAATAAAATGGAGTCATAGAAGTCATTGAAGACAGCTAACAACTTATCAGGAAGGACAAGAATAATGATGATAAAAATAAAGAATGACGTTAAAGGGTGGTTATAAAATAATAATTGATGATTTATGGTGTTGATGGAATACTTAAAGATTGTGGAAGAAAGGGCATGAAGTAAGAAATGTCTAGATTTTGTAAAGGATTGTTAGAAGAACAGAAGTAGATAGGGCTGGCACTGTGGCACAACAGATTAAGTTGCCACTTGGGATGCTGGCATCACTGGCATACCATACTAGAGTGCAGTTTGAGTCCCAGTTTCTCTGCTTTCAATCCAGCTCCCTGCTAATGTGCCTGGGAAAGTAAAAGAAGATCCAAGCACATAGGAGACCACGATGGAATTCTGGACTCCTGGTTTTGGCCTGATCTACACCTGACCTTTGCAATCATTTGGGGAGAGAACCAATGGGTCAAAGATCTCCCTCTTTCTCTGTCACTCTGCCTTTCAAATAAATTAAAATACAAAAAAAATTGGAGTAGAAAAGTGTGAAGGATCAGGTTTGAGAACACAGCAACAGCTTCAGTGTTTATTTCTGGAAGTCACACTCTTAGAGAATTTATTCAGCTGGAATTATTTACCAGGCAAATGTAGAGGTATTAAGCTTTGGAGAGAGTGAATTTTGAAGTAAGCAGGGTCATCACAAGGTTTGTGGAAAGTGCCTATTATGAAAAACTTTGCATGGATTTCAAAATTGCTAATCACCAAAAATAAATGTATCATTTAGTTCTATTTTCCCAAAAACTCTCTGAAGTCCTCATTGTGAGTGCAGTTGAAGTCTTTGAGAGGTGGTGTCAAGGAAACATCAAGCTCTAGAGGTCACTGATGATATTCTGCTGGGGAGAAGCAGAACCTGCACAGCAAAATGACAGAGACTCGGGCTCCACGTTCCTCCTTTCTCCCTCTGTGCAGTTGTCACACACATGTGGCCACTTCCGAGGCCCACTGTGTTGACTGTGGCCTCCTGGAGTAAGAGCCCGATTTATTATGACCTTAGGATCTTTGACTGACCTCTGATGCCTCCGACCTCAATAAGTGGGCAATCCACATCTCAACCCCAGCTGCAAGGTTGTGCTTTGATAAGGTTTCCAAAGATTATGATTTTTTTTCTCACATTGTATGGTTTCAACCTCTGCCTCCATTGTCTTTAACAACCCACGCACTATACCCAGCAAGGTTATTAGGAAATAGGAGCAAGAGAAGTTGTCAGCTCAGACTTAGCCTCCGTTTTGGAGAGTGAGTTTAGATTTACTGTGGTGCTCATATCATCTTCTGGTTTCTGATATAATGGAGAAACATCCAGATAAACCAGGACACTCCTATTTTTTATTGTTTAAATCTTTGTACTCATCTCCATTTCACATTATCAGATGAGATGAATAACAAAATGTCTAAGATATATGAATCTTATATAAACAAAAGAATTAAGACTCGTTTGTGATGTAAAATCACTCTTTGAGGAAAAACAACATGTAGGAAGGTTTAGGCTGGGTACCCAGCATGTCTTCCTTAATTTCTTTTGAATACTGTCTGCCAAAAAAAAAAAAAAAAAAAAACACCTTTAAGGCTAGTGTTTGTCATGGCAGCTAAAGCTGCTGCCTGCAACACCAGCATTGCATATGAATGGCAGTTCAAGTTCCTTCCGCTGTTCCACTTCCAATCCAGCTCCCTGCTAATGCTCCTGGGAAAGCAGAGGAGGATGGCTCAGGTGCTTGGGCCCCTGCACCCACATGGAAGACCTGGAAGAATCTCTTGGCTCCTGGCTTCAGTCTGGTCCAGCCCTGACCATTGTGTCCATTTGGGAACTGAACCAGCGGTGGAAGATCTCTGTCTTTCTCCCTATCTCTTTCTCTGTAACTTTGTCCATGAAATAAATACAATGTCTTTTTTTTTTTTTTTAAAGAGGAGAGGCAGAGAGGAGGAGAGAGAGAGGTTTTTTGTTTTTGTTTTTTTCCAGGCAGAGTTAGACGGTGAGAGAGAGAGAGAGAGAGACAGAGAAGAAGGTCTTCCTTCCGTTGGTTCACCCCCCAAATGGCTGCTACAGCTGGTGCTCTACGGCCAGCGTGCCACGCCGATCGGAAGCCAGGAGCCAGGTGCTTCCTCCTGGTCTCCCATGTGGGTGCAGGGCCCAAGGACTTGTGCCATCCTCCACTGTCTTCCCAGGCCACAGCAGAGAGCTGGACTGGAAGAGGAGCAGCTGAGACAGACAGAATCCAGCGCCTCAACTGGACTAGAACCCGGGGTGCCAGTGCCACAGGCGGAGGATTAGCCTAGTGAGTCGTGGTGCCGGCCAATACAATATGTCTTTATAAAACCCTTTTATTGGAGTCGGCACTGTAACATAGTGGGTAAAGCTACCGTCTGCAGTGCCGGCATCCCATATAGGTGCTGGTTTGAGTCCCAGCAGCTATACTTCCGATCCAGCTTTCTGGTATGGCCTGGGAAAGTAGTAGAAGATGGCCCAAGTCCTTGGGCCCCTACACCCACGTGGGAAGCCCTGGAGGAAGTTCCTGGTTCCTGGCTTCGGATTGGCGCTGCCCCGGCCGTTGCAGCCAATTGGGGAGTGAACTAGCGGATGGAAGACCTCTCTTTCTCTCTGCCTCTCCTCTCTCTGTGTAACTCTTTCAAATAAATAAAATAAATCTAAAAAAACACCTTTTATTTATATGAAAGACACACACATCACCTGCTGCTTTGCTCCATAAGTGCCTGCAACAGACAGATATGGATCAGGCTGAAGCCAGGGCCAGGAACTCAGTCTGGGTCTCCCACATAGTTGGCAGGAACCCAAATACTTGAACCATCATCTGGTGCTTTCCAGGATGTGCATCAGCTGGAAATTGGATCAGAAGTGGAGCTGGGCTTGTACCCAGGCACTCTGTTATGGGATGTAGGATGTCCAACATTGTCTTAACTGCTGCACCAAATGCCTGCACCAGTATAGTCCTTTTTACATGTCTCAAATACATGACCTGTGCTCCAGAGGATTATGGCCCAACACTCAATTTTCAAGAGATGCCCCAGGGTACATGTGCATGCAAATAGGAGCATTTGTCTTAGGCTTTAAATAAAACAGCACACGCAGAGCTTAACAGAAAGATTCTATTTAATTTAAAAGGAATACTGGAGGATAGAGAAGGGACGTATGAAGAGCTAAAAATATGACACCATCAACCAACCCTTACTGAGTACTGTTGCCTTGGTATCCATGGGGGATTGGTTCCAGAAACCCCTGCAGACCCCCGCATCCACATAAGATACAGTCCATTACATAAATCGTGTTGTATTCACGTGTAACCTATGTGCATCCTCGTGTATGCTTTAAATCATTTCTAGATTACTCATAATACCTAATGTAGTTAAATAGTTGTTATACTGAGTTGTTTAGGGTAAGATTGCGAAGTCTGTATGTGTTCCTTGCAGATGCAATTAATTTCACATAATTTTGATTTGTTATTGTTGAATCTGTGGATTCAGAACCACAGACATGAAGGACTGAGGTATTTGCTAAGTGCCAGGCACCTTCACAAGCTTTTCATAGAAATGATTTCTATGGACTAATTAAAACTCCTGTTCTACAGATGCAAACTGAAATAGTTTCAGGAATATGTTCAAAGTCACCTACTACTCATAAGCAGAGGCAGAATTTGAATTCACTTCTGCCTGACTTCAAATTCTATAAGCTTAACTCCTCTGCTAAGAAAAACCTCTAGAGGGAAGTAGAAAAAGCACGCATAAGCATGTGTTGATAGACTGTTCTAAGGGCCATAGAATTGGAATTATTTTCCTCAGTTTCCACCAACCATGAGAGTCCAGGTTACCTAGAAAGCTTATATTTGCAGAGAATAAAAACTTCTTTCTTGGATTAGTATGCTTTTTTATGATGGTGAACTCAAAGTAATAGCTTTTCCAGTCACGACACTCACAATTTGGCTGGAGCATGTGAATGGTCCTCCTTGGACTACAAGCTCAACAGCTGTTCACATTTACACAGTAGGTTAAAATTTATATTTAAAAAATAGTAGCTCATAAAGAAAGAATATGGAACAATGACAACTGCAAAAAAAGGGATAATTGTATTCATGAAAAATGAACTGGTGAGTGATACATTAATTTTTTTAAGCAAAACGTGTTGCAGCATTAAAAAATGGTGTCTTTAATGAATTCTGCCTAACATTAAAAGAATAAGGTCACCCATACCAAAAACTGTTGAATAAAGCAAAAATGTGTGAAAGATATACTCTCTGATGTTACTCATTATGAAGAAGGGTTATCGACTGGTCAATATACCACCATTATTTCTTAGTTAGAGGTATTACAGTTGAAAATAGACAATGGTTATAACAACCTAATGTGATTATCACATAAAATATACTTTATTGGAGGAAAATTACCCAATCATAAACCAGAGTTGTTCTAGAGAGTCAAAGCAGTCACTTCAACAAGGAATTTCAGTTGCATCTAACAGGGCCCCCAACCAGAACACACACGCTTACTGATTTTACCTATAAACAGTTTAGTATGAGTGTGTTGCTTTAGATTTACCAAGGACGTTCACATTCATCCTGGGTATAAGAAGCACCTCATTTGGCAGTTGAGGAAATGAAGATACCCCAAAACAGAGCAAGTAAACAAGATCCGAGTCCAAGTTATCAACCCAGATTCCCTTCCACTGTTCTTGCTATAATAGCTTCTTTCTAGAAACTTCTAGGAACACATTTCCATGCATCCTATGCTAGGCATACTGTGTAAGTTTTACATGAGGACAATACTTGATGTTAGGAAAGAGCTAACCTCATTTCAAGCTCTCTTGGGTATTGATTAAGGGAGGATGATGTTGACATGGTTGGCCAGGGCAGGCTAAAACTTTCATGTCCTTGTGAACTCGTAGTTGCAGCATAATTTATAAATCATTCTTTAGAGTCTGAGCACTCAATACATGATGGAGGACAGGTGGGACTGCTGGTGGCTTCTCCAGCTGTCATAGCCTGGGTGTTCACTTGGACTTTGCAGCCTTGGAAATAAGGGTAGCTTCCCTTGTATCCCAAAAACAATGATGCCCTCAGAAAAGTTTATTCATAATTCTTTCCTATCACATGAAATATTCTCAAGAGAAGTTCTATTAATCCATTATGATCTTTTGTTGTATTTCCATAGATGTCTTTGATACCCTGGTAATAATTTAATGCCCCTTATACGTTGTTACCCTGGGCAGTCACCACAGTAGTCTACTCAGTAGTCAAGTATTCAGTTTGGCAGAGAATTTTTCATCTTGTTGTCATTCTCAAAATTAAATATGGTCAGCCAATAAGTATTTATTCATGTTTGTTATGGCATAGAACACTCCTAGGGATTCAGAAAAATCATTTGTTCTCAAGAAAAGATAAAACTAATACACTTTACAACATTAGGTGGTATTTGAATAGTGAACTATGTGTCAGTGAGTACAATGTCACAAGAGTCTACAGAAGTAGATAATACTTAAACCAGGCTTGAAAACATGGGCAGTGTCTTCCAAGGAAGAATTGGGGTAAGAGAGAGGAAGAAAAACATTCCATATAATGAGAATATGAATAAAATTCTGAATATTGTACATCAGAGAGGCAGTGAAGAGCTGGCCTAAAGGATATTTAGGAAGAATAGGAACTAAATAACAATGAGCTCATAATGAAACCTGAAGTCCAAGAAGTGGGATTTGTTCAATTTGATGGAAAAAGAGAAGAAATTCATCACAGACTGACAACTCTCTAGGAGAATGGAAATACTTCACGAGGTTGAGACTGGCATGATAGTTATGATGGCCAGTTTTGATCGGGACTGCAGATGGGAGTGGCTTGGGTTAGTTGCTCGATAGTGGAGGAAAGTGCCATCCTGGGAATGGGAAAATCAGTAAGGAGCCTGACCCAGAAATCCAGGCATATGATCTAATGAGGCAGTGATAGGAAGGAGAGGGGGAAAGTTAATAGGTTTCTCAAAGGCAAATAGGAAACATGGACAGAAGGGGCTTTAAAGAGGCACCGAAGAAGAGATGGAAGATATTAGAGGAAAAAATAGTAGAAATCAAAGTGCCAAGGCTTATGGGGGGATTGAGTTTTAACTGATGTTAAAATACAACTGTATGTCAACTTCCAAAGAACGTATCGATAAATTCAAAATCCAGTACAAATGCCTTTTCTAAAAGCCTTTTTTAGAATTTTAATCAAGTCTTTAAAAAATGATTAAAAAATACTATTCCTCTTCTGAGATCTCATCATTCTTTTAATGTGACTCTGTTATAAAATACAAGATCAAGGGGCCTGCGCTGTGACACAGTGGGTTAACACCCTGGCCTGAAGTGCCAGCATCCCATATGGGCACTGGTTTGAGACCTGGCTGCTCCACTTCCAGTCCAGCTCTCTGCTGTGGCCTGGGAAAGCAGTGGAGGATGGCCCAACTCCTTGGGTCCTGCACCCGTGTGGGAGACCTGGAGGAAGCTCCTGGCTCCTGGCTTCAGATCAGCACAGCTCTGGCCCATTGCGGCCATTTGGGGAGTGAACCAGCGGATGGAATACCTCTCTTTCTCTCTCTCTGCCTTTCCTCTCTCTGTGTGTAGCTCTTTCAAATAAATAAATAAATCTTTACATAAAAAATACAAGATCAAGAACCATGTTTTGAGCCGGTGCTGCGGCTCAATAGGCTAATCCTCCGCCTTGCAGCGCTGGCACACCGGGTTCTAGTCCTGGTCGGGACGCCAGATTCTGTCCCGGTTGCCCCTCTTCCAGGCCAGCTCTCTGCTATGGCCCGGGAGTGCAGTGGAGGATGGCCCAAGTGCTTGGGCCCTGCACCCTATGGGAGACCAGGAGAAGCACCTGGCTCCTGCCTTCGGATCAGCGCGGCGGCCATTGGAGGATGAACCAATGGCAAAGGAAGACCTTTCTCTCTGTCTCTCTCTCTCACTGTCCACTCTGCCTGTAAAAATACAAACAAACAAACAAACAAACAAAAAAACAACAACAAAAAACACACCATGTTTTATTTTATAATGCCCAGTTTTTATCATGATACCTGCTACATTGTAAACATTTAATAAGGGCTTATGAATGAATGATTGAGGTAGCAAAGTATGGTGTTCAGCTCACAGATGGAAAAATCCCTCACAAACATTGATAGGACCAAAATCATATTTCTGAGAAGAAACTTAGGAAAGCATTGTCTAGTTCAAATTCTATGTTTGAAATTAACACAAGAATTCTGCATATTTATGGGGTAGTTTATAATTAAAAGTTTAAGAAATTTATTTGAGAGACACAAAAGAGAGAGATGGAGAGAAAGGAAGTTCCCATTTGCTGGTTCATTTTTCAAATGCCCATATTGGCTGAGGATTGGCTAGGATTGGAGCCAGGAGCCAGTTGCTAGAAACTCAACTCAGGTTTCCCATGTACTTGGGCCATCACTGCTCTGCACTAGCAGGAAGCTGCAATCAGGAGCTGGAGCCAGGAATTGAACTCAGGCACTCTGATGCGAGACATGGGTATCTTAACTGACATCTTAACTGCTAGGCTTGATACCCACCTTCCATATTAAGTCTTGATACATGTATACACTGTCTAATGTCCAAATTAGAGTAAGTATATCCATCTCTTCAAACATTTGTCATTTCTTTGTGGGAAAAATTTCTGCTAGCTTTTAAAAAATACAGTATATTATTGTTATCTGTAGTCATCTTATGATACAGTAAAATACCAGAAATTATTTCTTTTACAGAAACATAACTTAGTACCCATTGCCCAATATTTCTCCATCTCTTCCTTCTGCCTTATCCTCCTCAGCCTCTGGTGACCACTGTTCTATTCTCAATTTCTATGAGTTCAATTTTCAGGTGCTATACATGGATGAGATCATGTAGTATTTATCTTTATGTGTCTGGCTTTCCTACTGTAGGAGAGAAAAACTGATAGAATATATAGTCTACCTTCTGTAATATTTTTGAAAAATGATAATTCAGCTTATGCTTAAACACTTAATACATTCTTGGACAGGTTAACTGTTATAAAGATTTTATTGTGTTGAGCCCAAAGACTGCTTATTAACTCTGCTCATTGCTATTAGAAATGTCAATAGCAGATGAATCAATTCCTCTCTATTTACATAAATATAGCTGTCATGAACTCTCAGCATTCAACTTTTTTTCTTGTGTTATATTATTCCTTCTGGCATTGCTTTTTCATGCTTACTACCTGTGAGAGTCCAACCATCCTAATTGCTATTTTCTAGGTAAATTCTGGGTAAATGATGTCGTCTTTTAGGAGTGGCAATGTTTGAATACATTAATTATTATGTGGTTTTGGCTATAAATAATCAACAGGATGTTAAATTTCTTTTAATGAGATCATTTTTCTTAATGCATCCTCATGCTTTGTAACCTTTTTATATTAACTCATATTGAGCATATAAAACTTATGCTTTTTTCATATTACCAGATTTGCACACTTTTTTGGTGTTGGATTCATCTAATTATATTCCACTCATCATTCTAGACAAGTGTAGTGATTTTGAATCTTAACTCTACATTCTATATATATTTCTCTATCTTCTAGTTCTTGTGCTCTGAAAACTTGATACGTATAAAATACACAACCCCATACACATTATTGGTGACAATATTAATGTGACAGCATCAAAATTCATGTTTGTTTTGCTTAGCGTAGCATATCTGCCATCTAGCATAGTACCTGGTGAATATTTAATAAATACTTAAAATTTATTTTAACATTTTAAAATAACATAAAATACCTATATATTTTATGAGGTATAGTGCTAATAACACCAGACAGACCTTCTATTTCCTGAATCACAGACCATAGTTACTGTTCTTGAAAAACCAGAACCCAATGAATTAATAAAGGATAATGGTTTGGAACATTACTTAGCCGTATTTTTATGTCAGAATGAAATCTTGACATTTGTTATAAATGGTATGGAATTAAAGATCATTATGTTAAGAGAAATAAATCAGATAAAGGCAAATACATGTTTTCTCTCATTTGTAGAAATTGAAACATGTATGTACATACGTATTCAATATGAATAAAATAGTCACTGCTAGAGGCTGGGAAGGGAGGTGGGATGGAGACCTAATAATAAATTCTTTTGAATAAATTAATGAATGGATAAATACCTGAGTAGATTTTTTTCCTTGAGTTGACTATAGTCAATGGATCAGCATTTTTAGAATGCTGTAATGCTATCAGGAATAACCCATGTGTACAATTAATGCATGCCCCCATCTGAGTACATGGATTTCATCCCTAGCTCTTGCTCTTGATTCTAAGTTCCTGCCAATGAATATCCTTGGGAGCAGTGGTGATGACTCAAGAAATTGGGTTTCTGTCTTCCATGAGGGAGATCTGAACTGAATTCCTGGCTTGTGGCTTTGGCTTCCTGCTTATTGTGGTCATTTGGGGAATGAACTAACAGATGAGAGCTCTCTTTGTCTCTCTCCCTCTGTCTCTGTTTCTCAAATAAATACATAAATGAGTTAATTAATTTTGGAAAGCATGAATTGTCAACTGCTTGATTTAACCCAATGAATCTTTTTGTTGTAGATGTTCCAAGAGATGGGTTAAAAAAAAAAAAAAGAGAGGGGTCGGTGCTGCGGCTCACTAGGCTAATCCTCCGCCTTGTGGTGCCAGCACACCGGGTTCTAGTCCCGGTCGGGGTGCCGGATTCTGTCCCAGTTGCCCCTCTTCCAGGCCAGCTCTCTGCTGTGGCCAGGGAGTGCTGTGGAGGATGGCCCAAGTGCTTGGGCCCTGCACCCCATGGGAGACCAGGATCAGTACCTGGCTCCTGCTATTGGATCAGCGTGGTGTGCCGGCTGCAGCGCGCCAGCCGCGGCGGCCATTGGAGGGTGAACCAACGGCAAAGGAAGACCTTTCTCTCTGTCTCTCTCTCTCTCACTGTCCACTCTGCCTGTCAAAAAAAAATATCAAAAGTATTCAGCAGAGATCCCATATTAAATTTCTGAGATATACAACAAACATAATCTTATTAAAGATCCAAGAAAACCCAGCAGATAAGTCAGCTTAATGTTGTAGAGGCCCCAAAACTTACTTATAGCATCTTCTTTGGTACTTTTAATAGCTACTAATAACCAGTAGAATTAGTGTTCCATGGAACAAACTTGGAAGATGCTAATATCCAAATATCTCATAATGAAAATGAAACTTCTCCGGAAAGAATTGTCATTCAGGTTGACTTTTTTAAAAAAATATTTAATTTTTGAGAGGCAGAGTTAGAGAGAGACTCACAGACAGATCTCTAACTATTGGTTCACTCCCCAAATGGCTGCAATGGCTGGGGCTGGGCCAGGCTGAAGCCAGGAGCCTGGAGCTTCTTCCACATGAGTGCAGGGGCACAAGCACTTTGGCCACCTGCTACTGCCATCCAAGGTGCATTAGCAGGTAGCTGGATCAGAAGTAGAGCAGTTGGGTCTTGAACTGGGTTCCCATATGGGATGCCAGCATTGCAGGTGACAGCCTCCAGGTTTACTTTTAACAGTCATCTGTTCCCTCTATATGTGCTCAGAAACCGGTATCTCAAAAAGTAGGATAATGTGTTTTAAAATTTGACTAGAGTTGACATCAAGCTCATAAGTTTATAGCGGAGTTTCATCCTTGCTTTTGCATCCAATTTATTTGTGAAGAGTTTTAAGAAATCAAATACCAGCAAGTTAGCCTCATAGTTCTGGGTAGGGTGGTCAGAGAGAAACTCAAGCACAGTTGCTAACTCCTGAACTAAGGTTTGAGGCATCCAGTGACCTTTCCTTGTTGAAAGTTGAGAGATGACCTTTTCCTCATCACCCCACACTCTTATTCCACCAAGCTCTGCAGAGGCCTCTGACAATGATGGCAGACACCTAAACCCATTTGAAGGCACTTTGTTGTTCCCCTGTTTGTCTTGGTCTTCAGTTCTCTCATTCCAATATTTCCTCTACTCTTGCCAATCAATTCTTCTCCTTGACATAGATGATAAAAGCAAAAATAAAATCCGAGTAGCTCTGCATTCTCATTGCCATCTGTCAATATTGCTATATTAATCCCAAGAATCATATCCATGCCTGCCCAAACTAAAAAAAATATGTTGGTTTTCTTTTCATGTTATTAAAGTTCTATTTATTTATTTTGAAGGAGCTACAGAGAGAAAGGGGGATACAGACACACACAGAGAGAGATCTTCCATCTGCTGATTCATTCCCCAAAACAGCTAGGGTTGGGCCAGGCTGAAACTAGGAGCCAGGGGATTCATCTGGGTGTCCCACATGGGTGCAGAGGCCCCAAAATTTGGGTCATCTATCACTGCTTTTTCTAGGCCATCATCAAGGAGCTAGATCAAAAAAGGGACACTTGGGACACGAACTGGTGGCATTAAGGAATGCCAACATTGCAGACTGTGGCTTTACCTGCTATGCCACAATGCCAGCCCCACTTTGCAAGTCTCAGTACATTCTTGAATTTAGCTTTCTTGAATTAGAAGTCATTGGTCTCAGATATTCCTATGTGTTGATCTTTCTCTCGTTTTCTATATGTACACAGATGTAGCGATTTTTTTAATTAAGACTTTATATTTGTATCATAAAGACAGCATTAAAATCTTTGATGTTCCTAATTAACACTGTACAAAAGCAATTATGAAGTACCTCTTGTTTGCTCATCCATCTGTCACTGTGGCATCATTCTCTTCATCTGTACTAGAAGAATAGGAGAAAGAAAAACTAGAAAGAGAGAATGAATCACAGACAGTGATCAATGTGCAGCTTAGGAAAACAACAAATTGCTTTAAAACACTGTTATTGGGATTGGTACTGTAGCATGGTGGGTAAAACTGCTTCTTGTAATGCCAGTGGAACCTATGGGTGCTGGTTTGAGTTCTGGCTGCTCCACTTCTGATCTAGCTCCTGCCTTTCGCATGGCCCAGCCCTGGCCATTGTAGCCATCTGGGGAGTGAACCTACAGATGGAAGATCTCTCTCTTTCTCTCTGTCACTCCCTCTCTCTGTGAAACTCTGCCTTTCAAATAACTGAATGAATCTAAAAAAAAAATCACTGTTATTTGCAACCACATAAATACTTATCAAACAGCTTATATGTTTTTAATCCTTTAAACATATTTCCCTATCCTCCATTGTCTTTGAGTTCTGGCCTCTACTTTCCATATGTTCTGTTCATTTGCTCTTTTACTTTTTCTACACTCATTCTCTTCATATACCTTGACTAGGTGCTCAAATAATTCTTTGTTATCCTTCAAGCATCAACTTAGATATTATTTCTTATGTGAAGACCACCCTGACAACAAAGCTGTATTTCTTTCTCTCATGTTCCCATGGCAGAAGATATGTGGCTATCCCTATAATTCATGAACTCCTTTCCTGCCTTTTCCCTCACTGGCACATTATGGCTTGTGTGTCATTCATTATTGTATCCCAGTGCACTCAGGATAATGTGTGGTACTATCCTCAATAAATACACATTGACTGAATGAAAAAATAAGAAATAGCACTTCCCCCTACATCTTGATCTTCTTGATAAAATGCAGCTCTAGGCTTATAAAGAGCTTGGGGCCAGGAAATCTGTGAAAGAAAAAGCTCTCATTAAGTGTTCTCAGCAAAAATGTAAATGGAGGTTCTTGGCTTTCTTGCTTGAGAGGACATGAGAAACAGTAGGTATATTGTGTGTGTGTGTGTGTGTGTGTGTACATGCATGTGTGTATGTATGTGTATTTTCAGTTCCCAGCTTGATTGGGCAGTGCAAACACTTTCAGAAAATAATTTTGCTATTTGTAAGCTGAAGGAATGTGAGATGGAAGTAAATAAGTAAGAATAAATGTGGAGTTAAGAAGCACAGTTTTAGAGTCACTTTTGGGAGGATAACTAAACTTAAAAAAAAAGGAAGGTGATGCATAAGGGATACAACTGCTAATTTTTTTCAAACTAAATAACTCAGATCCAGAACCATTTCATACAACAAGCTATGAAGCCTGCTCACTACAGCTTATGGAATTTTTTGGGTGTAGTTTATGAGTTTTTCTTCTACTGTAGTCATGATCTCAGGTGGTATAGTGACCTCTAATAGGAGAATTGTGGCTGGATTCCACTACCAGAAAGAAGCTGAATTCACAGTCTAGAATTAAAATTCACAGTACTTTCTAAAATGTACATATTTAATATTAGTACTTATATGAAAACACAAAATCCTGAGAATTGCTATTCATAAAATATTCATTTATATTCCATTAAGGTTCCTACAAATCTGAGCACATGAGTAGTTTTGAGATTTATCTTCAGCCTGATCCATAATAAGTTCTAACAATAAATATAAAGTAAGTGCTTTCATTTGGGTCCCTTACAGTGAAACAAGCTGCTATATGCAGGAATTTCCACTACTTTCTACAAGTTTAGAAATCATGAGCTCAGGGTCTCTAGGATGGGGTCCTGCCCCATCTACTCCTGTGGCCCCCAACATCCAGCCAAGTGACGGTACACAGAAGAGCTCAGGAAATGCTTACAGACCAGGTGAGGGAGCCTGTTCGGTGTTTGTGTATCACTTTGGGTTTTTGTTGGGGTTGTTGTGTCATCACACATCTAAGAGTCCTGTTTGACTTGCATCTCAAGAATACAAGACAGGTTATGTTTCTAATTAATTGTTGTCTTAGTCAACTTGACTGATTTAAAAAACCACCATAAACTGATGACTTAAATGAGAAAAATTGATTTGTCACACTTGTGATGACTTGAAAGTATCACATGAGAGTGTTGGCAGATTCTGGGTCTGTTAGTTCCTGCTTCCTGGTGTACAGATGGCACTTTACACTGTGTCCTCACATGGTACAGAGAGGAAGCAAGTTTTCTGGGACTCTTTCTAGGACACTAATCCCACTTATGGACACTCCTTCCTCATGACCTCATCTAATCCTAATTACTGCCCAATGATCTTATGTCCTAATGCCATCATTTGGGAAGTTCACCAGGAAACCTGGGGGAGCACAAATATTCTGTTCACAGAAGTAGTAGTCCTAGCCCTCTTTGTGATGCTGTAGCAGAACACCATAGACTGTATAATTTATAAATAAAAGACATTTATTTCTCATAGTTCTGGAGACCAGGAAGCACAAGGTTAAGGGACTTCCATCTGGTGGCAGCCATCATCCCATCACAGGAAGTGGAATGATAAGAGAGGGTACAAATGAGGGAGAGAGGGCTAAACTGACTTTTATGAGAAATCCATTCTTGAGATATCTAATTAATTATAGCATCTATTTTTGAGGACAGAACCCACATAACCTAACCATCAGTTAGTAGGCCCTACCTCCTGGTACTGTTGCATTATGGGTTAAGTTTATAATACATGACCTTCAAGGGACACAGATACACTGGGGCAACTGTTCTGTCTCAGCTTTGTTCTCCATGTCCAGTTTCTCTTTGGTTATTGTGTCCATCTTTGTGTTTAATACCCATTTCCCTATGGAGTAAGAGAGTAAATTCTGTTTCCTGTGAATGGCTCAAAAGCTAAATTATGCTCCCTAGTGCTGTCCTTCTTCTCTCACATTTGGCTTTCTCCATGTTCACCTTCCTAGTTTAGTTTCTCTCTCATATCTTTGACATGACTTCTGCTTTCTCCAAATAGGCAGATGGGGTGTATTCTCTTACTCTTTTCTTTCAACGTAGGCTGTTGTAGTGGGCTTCATTTCTCTCCCTTACATCTCTGGTGTGGGATCTCCATGAACCTCTTGCCCTCTCCTCAGGTTATTTTTGTTGGGGACCCATTTATTTCCTTCTGTTTTATTTCAACCCAATGCTGCCCTCATCAGCTCCTTCTAAATCTCTTTTTACCATCTCGCTGTCCCACTTAAAGTTAACTTAGAGTTGCTGGTGTCTTCCATTGAAGTATATCCAATTGTGTCTTAGACTTTTTCATTTACCATTGATAGTTTTACAATATAATATACATTTCTATTTAAAAATCAATGTTCACATAGTTTATCTATGTTAAAAATACTTCACAAATTCCCATTTATATTTGATTACATGTAGTTGGGATGGCTCTTTAAGTCTAAGTTAGCTCCCCCTAATGTATAATCATTATCTTGGAAAGGATATTATGTTACATTTTCTTTGAAAAAGATCACATCAAGGAATCTCTTTGAAGTGGATAATCCAGTTTTTAAAATAATATTTACACGGGTTATGGAAGAGTATTTGCTGAGTTGCGATGCAATTTTCTGAGATTTAATTAATACTCTAAATTAGTGTCTAGGATGCTTTATGTGTGTGTTGAAGAAAAGAGACCGTTGACATCATGGTTGGTACAAGGATTTATGGATGTATAAGACACAGGGAGTTTATTACTGCTGCTCTTTGTGAAGTGGATGCTTTCGGAAGCAGGATTTCTGGCCAAAAGCTACATCACATATCCTGGCAAATATGCTTCCTTATTTTGCCTCTTGATTCTTCAGTCCAAATGAATCCAAATTAATTGCATTTTTATTGATTTTATTCGTTTGGCTTAGCAATGTCATCAGAAAGGGATCATTTTTATTTTTATCTTCATTTTGAGATGTGTCTCAAGGCCACTTGTAAAATAAAAGACACCAGATTAGTGGTGTTCAAGATATCATTCTGAAGTCTTGAGTAGTAAACAAGGATTTAGAGGAAAGCGACAGCCAGGTGAAAGGTATACTTACACTGCTGTTTTCTCCTTTAGGAAAGTCACAAAATGACATGCTACGATTTGGCTTCTAATTCATTCTCTTCCCCCTAAAATGTGTGCAAATAGATTTGATGTCTCAATCTGTATGGGTTATCCAGACTTTCTTAGGGCTTCTTTGTTTTCTTTCTCTTATCTTTATTGAAAGCTAGTTGGAAAAAGTAAACAAAAATGAACACAAGTATAGGTTTTAAGACATGATACGCGGTAAGTGAATGACTGTTACACAAGACAGTAAGACTAAAAGATAAGTAAGATAAAAGGACCAGAGACTGCCTCTAGCATTCAAGGAAGTTGGGGGATGATTGCACTGGTAAATGATGTGGTAAATGACCGAAAGGAAAAGAAAATTCAGAAAGCACAGGTGAGCAACCACAAAGGAAACTCACCTTGCTGTTCCGAAGGAATGAAGCGATAAAAACAAAAGGATTCTTGCTCGTGTCAAGGAGAATATGTTTGTAGGGGAAGGGGAGAGAAGAGAAGAGGAGAGTGGAGGAGAAGACCAAGATGGGGAAGGAGAAAAAGAGAATACATTAGAATATCAATATACAGGAGAAAATGCAGCAGAAATAGCAGTATTTGTTTTTGTGTTAAGTTAACCAAGGAGGAATGACACTTCAAGTAAAGGTAGAAGGTGGATCATAGCATTAGATCAGTAAATGTGTTTATCATAGTGACCAGAGTCTGCTGTACCCTGGGATCCTCAGAAGCAGAAACTGAGATGAGTTGTGTGATACTGGGATGTGTTTCCAGGGAAAACTAATAGGGGAATTGAGAAGTGGAATTGCCAAGGGGAGGAGGTTGAACAAGAATATTGTATCTCCCCCTATAAACCCCCTGCCAAGATGGCTGGTTACAGGTGTCCAACATTCACCTCCTCCTCCACAGGGAAGGATCTGAACAAAAAAACAAATAGCTTACATTGCTGCATTTCCAGGTGAGTACCCGAAGATTACTGGAATTCAGGAAGGTAATAATGGGAACTGGCAGGATAGAGAAACAAAGCCAACCTGCAACTGAGACCCTGGTCCCGTGGACCCATGCGCTGTAAGCAGGTGAGTTTCAGCTTAGGTCATTAGTAAAAATACCTTGCAGAGGCAAGCCTAGCTGTGGGAGGAACCCAGTCACCACAGAGTGGAAGCCCAGGAAGGAGATCTACCTAGAAACTCAGGGTTGATTTGATTCAGAGAAGGAACTCATTGTATCTCCCACAACCCTCAGAGCTCAGGCTATGGCAGTGTGGCACTGTTTTGAGAGAGGAGTCACTGTCTGAATTCTTGCTGCTCGATGGTACAGGAGACCCTAAATGTTCCCGTTTTTGGAGCTCTGGAGACTTTACACCCAACAAGTGAAAGAAGACTACAGCCTCATGACTCCAGCTAGAATCAGCAAAGCAAGGGTGGCTCTGGTACTCTAACCCACACAGTGATGTACATAGGTTTGACAGGGGGTAGAGAACAGCAAGAGATCCTGACTCAGGACTCTAGAAGTAAGATTGCTTGTCCCTTCAGATTTGGGGATATTCTCCCCCCACACCCCTATTGCTTGCTGCCACTGAGACCCATGTATACTGTGAATTCTGGCCATGCTTACTCAACCCTAGCCTGTTCTGTCCATTGGTGCTCAAGACTCCACAATGGCTCCAGCCTTTGCCTTGCATAACCGTGTGAAGCTCACACATGCCACCTGTTTCTAGTGTCAGTGCTGCCTCTGGAGCTGTAGTTCCTCCCTCGAATAGTGGCTGGAAGTCTGTGTACCAAATCTATTCCCAGCAATGGCCAAGTCTTTTCCAAGTACATGTGCTGCTCCTTGACTGTGATACCTCCCTCAGATACAGGCTTAGGGACTGCATGCCAGGGATCCAAGAAACCCTGCTAGCCAAGAGTGCCCTAGACTCCTCTCATTGCTACCACTGACTACAGCAAACTATGTCTGGGGATACTACACTGTGGCATCCAAGTGGAACTAAAGCCAAAGTAACCTGACAAATCAACAACCCAAAGATGCATTTTTAGGAAAATTCTTCATATCATACCAAATAGACTTTAACATAACAACTATAAAAGGAGACAAAGAAGGTTACTACATAATGATCAAAGGATCAATTCAACAAGGATACAGTTCATATCATTATCTCAATAGATGCAGAAAAAATACTTAATAAAATATAACATCCATTCATAGTAGGAAAAAAACTTGAATAAATTAGGGATAGAAGGAACATATCTAAACATAATAAAGGTTACATAAGACAAACCAACAGCCAACATCATATTAAATGGGGAAAAGTTTAAAGCATTTCTCTAGGTCTGGGCCAGAAAGGATGTCCATTTTACTGGTCTTATTCAATATATTACTGGAAATTTCAGCCATAGAAATCAGGCAAGAGAAAGAAATAAAAGGTTTACAAATAGGAAAGAGGAAGTCAAATTATTTCTGCTTGCATATGATTCTATTTATATAAGAATCTAAAGACTTCACCAAGAGACAATCAGAACTGACATCAAATTCAGTAAGGTTGCAGGATACAAATCATCACAGAAAAATAACAAGCATTTTTTGGGGTCAGCATTGTGGCATAGCGGATAAAGCCACTGCCTGTGACACTGGCAAGCCATTTAGGCTTTGGATTTTGTCCCATCTGGTCTATTTCCCATCCAGTTTCCTGCTAATGGCCTGGGATAACCAGTGGAAGATGGTCTCAATGTTTGGGCTCCTGCTACCCAAATCGGGGACTGGGATGAAGCTCCTGGCTTTCACCTGTCCAAGACCCTACTATTGTGGCTATCTGGGTAGTGAACCAGCAGATGGAAGATATCTCCCTTCTGTGTCCTTTCCAGTCTTTCTGTAACTCTTTCAAATAAATAAATCATTACAAAAAAAGAAAAATAGCTTTTTATACATCAATAAAAACTCTCTGAGAATTTAGGATGACATTTCAATATACCATAGCTAGAAATAAAACAGAATAAATAAAGGGGTTGGCAGCAAACTGGGAAATCTATCACAAATGGACAGATTCCTGGACACATACAACCTACCTAAATTGAACCATGAAGACATCGAAAACCTAAACAGACCCTTAACTGAGTCAGAAATTGAATCCATAATAAAGGTCCTCCCAACAAAGAAAAGTCCAGGACCAGATGGATTCACTGCCGAATTCTACCAGACAGTTAAAGAACTAACTCCAATTCTTCTCATACTATTCAAAACAATCGAAAAAGAGGGAAACCTCCCAAATTCTTTCTATGAAGCCAGCATCACCTTAATTCCTAAGCCGTAAAAAGATGCAGCACTGAAAGAAAATTATAGACAAATTTCCCTGATGAACGGGAACAACTAACTGAGCACCAAAGGGGAAACTTGTTGAAATGAAATGGACACTATGAGAAACAGTGACTTGATCAGCTCTTGTTCTGATGGTTGATGTACAATGTAATACTTTATCCATTTTAGTATATTTTGTTCTAGTACCATTGGTTGAACTCTGTAATTAACACACAATTATTCTTAGGTGTGTAAATTTTAACTGAAAAGTGATCCCTGTTAGGAATTTGGAAAATATTATGCTCAGTGAAATAAGCCAATCCCAAAGGGACAAATACCACTTGTTCTCCTTGATAGGTGACAACTAACTGAGCACCAAAAAGGAAACCTGTTAAAGTGAAATGAACACTAGGAGAAACAGTGACTTAATCAGCCCTCACCCTGACTGTTGATGAGCAACTTGATATGTTATCCCTCTTAGTATTTTTTTTGTTTGTTCTACTTAATACTTTTGGTTGAATACTGTAATCAATACACAATTCTTCTTAAGTGCTGAAACTTAACTGAAAAGTGATCACTGTTAAAAATAAGAGTGGGAATAAGAGAGGGAAGAGATGTGCAATTCGGGAAATGCTCAAGCTGACTTACCTCAAACAGTAGAGTTAGAAACATACCAGGGGATTCCAATTCAATCCCATCAAGGTGGCATGTACCAATGCTATCTCACTAGTCCCAGTGATCAATTTCTGTTCACAATTGATCATAATGATAGGACTAAGAACCAAAGGGATCACATAAACAAGACTAGTGTCTGCAAATACTAGCTGATAGAATCAAAAAGGGAGAGAATGATCCAACATGGGAAGTGAGATACACAGCAGACCCATAGAATGGCAGATGTCCTAAACAGCACTCTGGCCTCAGAATCAGCCCTTAAGGCATGCGGATCCAGCTGAAAAGCCCATGAGAGTATTTCAGGCATGGAAAGCCAAGATACTCTGGGGAAAAAAAAAGAAAACCTAAATGAACGATCTCTGTGAGTGAGATCCCAGTGAAAAGAATGGGTCATCAAATAAGGAGGTACTTTCTCTGAAGGGAGGAGAGAACTTCTACTCTGACTACGACCTTGTCTAAATATGATCAGAGTCAGTGAACTCAGGTGGCTTCCATAGCCTTGGCAGCTCATGACAAGAGCCCAGGGTGATTACTGATGGCATAAACAAGAGTGTCAATTTGTTAAGTCAACAACAGGAGTCACTGTGCACTTACTCCTCATGTAGGATCTTTGTCCTTAGTGTGCTGTACATTGAGATTTAAGGCTGTAACTAGTACTCAAACAGTATTTTTCACTTTATGTTTCTGTGTGGGAGCAAACTGTTGAAATCTTTTTTTTTTTGAGGTGTGGCCAATTTCTTTTTTTTTTTTAACTTTTATTTAATGAATATAAATTTCCAAAGTACGGCTTATGGATTACAATGGCTTCCCCCCCATAACGTCCCTCCCCCCGCAACCCTCCCCTTTCCCATTCCCTCTCCCCTTCCATTCACATCAAGATTCATTTTCGATTCTCTTAATATACAGAAGATCAGTTTAGCATACATTAAGTAAAGATTTCAACAGTTTGCTCCCACACAGAAACATAAAGTGAAAAATAATAGATGATTTTTTTAAAATGATGATGAAATCAGATCAGACCTATTGTCATGTTTAATCCCAGTGAGAGTCAAGTTGGGAATTGCTAATTTCTTCTCTTTTTTTTTTTAACAGAAGATCAGTTTAGTATACATTAAGTAAAGATTTCAACAGTTTGCACCCCCATAGAAACACAAAGTGAAATATACTGTTTGAGTACTCGTTATAGCATTAAGCCTCAATGTACAGCACATTAAGGACAGAGATCCTACATGAGGAGTAAGTGCACAGTGACTCCTGTTGTTGACTTTACCAATTGACACTCCTGTTTATGGCATCAGTAATCTCCCTATGCACCAGTCATGAGTTTCTAAGGCTATGGAAGCCCCTTGAGTTCTCTGACTCTTATCTTGTTTAGACAAGGTCATAGTCAAAGTGGAGGTTCTCTCCTCCCTTCAGAGAAAGGTACCGCCTTCTTTGAAGACCTGTTCTTTCCACTGGGATCTCACTCACAGAGATCTTTCATTTATGTTTTTTTTTTTTTTTTTTTTTTTTTTTTTTTTTTGCCAGGGTGTCTTGGCTTTCCATGCCTGAAATACTCTCATGGGCTTTTCAGCCAGATCTGAATGCCTTTAGGGCTGATTCTGAGGCCAGAGTGCTGTTTAGGACATCCGCCACTCTATGAGTCTGCTGCGTATCTCACTTCCCATGTTGGATCACTCTCTCCTTTATTATTTTATCAGCTAGTATTTGCAGACACTAGTCTTGTTTATGCGCTCCCTTTGACTCTTAGTCCTTTCATTATGATCAATTGTGAACTGAAATTGATCACTTGGACTAGTGAGATGGCATTGGTACATGCCACCTTGATGGGATTAAATTGGAGTCCCCTGGTATGTTTCTAACTCTACCATTTGGGGCAAGTCAGCTTGAGCATGTCCCAAATTGTACATCTCTTACTTAATGTATGCCAAACTGATCTTCTGTATATAAAGAGAATCGAAAATGAATCTTGATGTGAATGGAAGGGGAGAGGGAGTGGGAAAGGGGAGGGTTGTGGGTGGGAGGGACGTTATAGGGGGGAAGCCTTTGTAATCCATAAGCTGTACTTTGGAAATTTATATTCATTAAATAAAAGTTAAAAAAAAATAAAAAGACACAAAAATCCTCAATGAAATTCTGGCCAATAGAATCCAACAACACATCAGAAAGATCATCTACCAAGACCAAGTGGGATTTATCCCTGGTATGCAGGGATGGTTCAATGTTCACAAAACAATCAATGTGATACACCACATTAACAGACTGCAGAAGAAAAACCATATGATTATCTCAATAGATGCTGAGAAAGCATTTGATAAAATACAACACTCTTTCATGATGAAAACTCTAAGCAACCTGGTATGGAAGGAACATTCCTCAATACAATCAAAGCAATTTATGAAAAACCCACGGCCAGCACATATTGAATGAGGAAAAGTTGGAAGCCTTTCCACTGAGATCTGGTACCAGACAGGGATGCCCACTCTCACCACTGCTATTCAATATAGTTCTGAAAGTTTTAGCCAGAGCCATTAGGCAAGAAAAAGAAATGAAAGTGATAAAATTGGGAAGGAAGAAGTCAAACTGTCCCTCTTTGCAGATGATATGATTCTTTATTTAGGGGGCCCAAAGAACTCTACTAAGAGACTATTGGAACTCATAGAAGAGTTTGGCAAAATAGCAGGGTATAAAATCAATGCACAAAATTCAATAGTCTTTTATACACAGGCAATGCCACAGCTGAGGAAGAACTTCTAAGATCAATCCCATTCACAATAGCTACAAAAACAATCAAATACCTTGGAATAAACTTAACCAAGGACGTTAAAGATCTCTACGATGAGAATTACAAAACCTTAAAGAAAGAAATAGAAGAGGATACCAAGAAATGGAAAAATCTTCCATGCTCATGGATTGGAAGAATCAATATCATCAAAATGTCCATTCTCCCAAAAGAAATTTATAGATTCAATGCAATGCCAATGAAAATACCAAAGACATTCTCAGATCTGGAAAAATATGATGCTGAAATTTGGGAAATTTGCCGACATATGGAGATTTTGTTTGGTTCTCGCACTGGGGCAAATGTAACTCGCGGCGAGAGACCAGGATGCTACTAAACATCTTACAAATCCCACAGTGCATGGGACAGCTCCCTCTCCCACCCCAACTCCAATAAATAATTGTGCAGCTCCAAAATTGCAACAGTGCTGAGGCTGAGGATCTCTTATCTACACCTATCAGTCAATGGTTCACAGTGCTTGTTGGGATGCTCAGTTAGGGACCCTCAAAGCAATAATAGTTTCTTGAGGCAGCAGGTGTTAGCTATTGGGAAAGGAAACCAACCTCAGAGGCTGTGAGCATGGGAACAGAGGACTATGAGGGAATGTGCGTCAGCACTAACAGAATGTGATAGAGAATGCTGGCAAGTCATTGAGACGTATGCACTAAAGCAGCATTTCCATCTTTTCCAACCCAATAACCTTTTCAAGCTCAACAGTTACCTGGGTTAATGTCTGTTAGGACTACAAACACTTTCTTGATGTATTTCATTCTTGTACTGGGAACCTCCAAAATATAACAGCATGTGGTTGGATACATAACTTGAGCTACTTCCCTCAACACCAAGGTGAAATACATTTTGACATTCTATTTCTGACTTAAATAATGAGCTGCATTTTCACTCATCTTTTGCTCTGAAAATACTTTCAGGCTAATATCTCCTGGAAGTATTCTAAATTGATACACAATAGCTTTCTAAAGTCATTTAAATTCCTAATGAAAAGTCACTCAGGGCCATAGTACAAAATAAATACATTGTTATTGATCATGCAATAAGATATTAGGCTAATTCAATAAGGCTTCTCTCTGAGATGTACTTCATTCACTGACATGGTCATTTCTCAGCCATCATAGATCCTGCAGGGTTTTTGAGGCCTGGAGATGAGCATCTCTGATATACTCTTCTTGTTGCCGCTTGGACGCCTCATCTCCGTTAAACTCCCTGTCGGCAAAGTACAGTGACAGAATAAGGATTCATTACTCTTGAAATGACCCTTTCTACAATATCCACTTTTTATCTCCTTAATCAGCAAAGTGGTACTCTAAAGACTGGCAGGTTCACTGCCTAGAGGCACATTTATTACCAAGACACAAGCTGAATAATTGTGTATTTACCAACTTCAATTTAACCTCACAACTTGGCTGTCTCTCACGACAAGGTGAGCAATAAGACCAAATTGCTCCTCTCTCTGTAGCTCATCAATAACTATTCTTTCTCAACCCAAACTGCTGTTTTCATCATCACCTCTGTGTATACTTCATCATGTAGTTTTTCTCTTCAAAATGAATTTTTTTTTTTTTTTTTTTTGCCATGGGCCAAGTTTTAAGTCTTAACTGAAAACAGCGCAATGGAAGGCAACATTTCCTTTTTGCCTCCAGGAAAATACATGCCAATGTGCAAAAGAAGAAGGAATTTCTTTTTTAGAGATGAGGTGACTAACTGCATATTCCAGGCTAATATCCCATTTGACTTATGTGAAAGACATACAAAAAATTAAAGTAAAAATCTTACATTAAAAAAGTATATTCTTTTATCTAAAAATTCCTAATAGCAGATGAGTGCAGAGACAAAGAGTGACTGGATTTATTGCAATATTAATTCCAGTCAAATAAATTGAAAAAATGAGATTTCCATTAATTCATAATCATGTTGAATTCATACAGTGAGATTAAATGTACCTGTTAAAAGGACAGGGTAGGTCTATGCTTATTCACATGGAGAGGTGTCTGTGGTACATTGCTAAATGAAGAAAAGACAGATGCATCTTTGTGTCTTGATGCAGAATGAAATTCACTACCTGTTACTAAAGGAAAACACCAAGTTGCAAGCTAGTATGTGCAGCATATTCCTCTACTGAAGACTATACTCATACAACAGAACTTCAAAGCTTCATGGAAATTGCATATTATGAGAAAACTATACATGGAATTCAAGGGTTTTGTGCGTCAAAATAAACTTATTGCTCTCCGTTTTTAAAGATTCATTTTCTTATCAGAAAGGCACAGTTACAGAGAGACAGGCAGAGAGAGAGAGAAGAAGAGAGAAGAGAGGAGAGAGAGAGATCGATCTTTCACCCCCAGATTCACTACCTAAGTGGCTGCAACAGGCAGTGCTGGGCCAGACTGAAGCCAGGAGCCAAGAATTCTATCTGGGTCTCCCACATAGGTGGCAGGGACCCAAATATTTGTGCCATCTGCTGCTGCTTTCCCAGGTGCATTAGCAGGAGACTGGATTGGAAGTGGAGCAGCTGGAACTCAAGGGTGCTCATATGGAATGCTGGTGTCTCAGGTGGTGGCTGTACCACAATGCATGCTCCAAACTTACCTATTAAAATTATTTATTTGAAAGGCAGAGTTACAGAGAGGAAGATGGGGAGGAAGGGGTTGGGGGAGAGAGCAAGAGATATCTTCCATCTGCTGGTTCACTACCCAAATGCCCACAGTGCCCAGCCTGAAGCCAGGAACCAGTAATCCCATCCAAGTCTCCCATATGGCCAGTAGGAACCTGGGACCCAGATACATTGGCTATCATCTGCTACCTCCCAGTTAGATTAGCAAGAAGCTGGAATGGATGCACTAAGTACATGGTACTTCAGCTAGTCTTTCTGATATGGGATACAGGTGTCACAAGTGCTGGATTAACCCTCTGCACCACAGTGCCCATTCCAAGCTAATACATATATTATTATATATTTAATATTTATTTATATATTTGTTATCTTATATATATTTAAGATTTATTTATTTACTTGAAAGGCAGAGTTTTACACAGAGGGAGAGGGCGAGGGTGAGGGCGAGGGAGAGGGAAAGGGAGAGGGAGACGTCGATCTTCCATTGCTGGTCACTCCCCAGAGGGCTGCAACAACCAGAGCTGGGCTGATCCATAGCCAGGAGCCAGGTGCTTCTTCCAAGTGTACTAGCGCTGGCCATTATATCCATTTGGGGAGTGAATCAGTGGATGGGATGTCTTTTTCTGTCTCTCTATCTCTCTCTGTAACTGCCTTTTAGGTGAATAAAAAATGCAAAAATCTTTAAAAATATTAGGAGGGTGGCTATTGGAATTTAATAAAGGTGTTGCATTTCACAGTTCATTCATTTTTTAGAAATCAAGGCACCACTATTTTATTGAGTTTTTTTTAAAAGGAGGCACTGGTATGCTTAGCATGATGAAAAAATAGTGTTAGCTAACACTTATCTAGTATTCATAAGCTGGTCGGCAGTATTCTAAGTGCTTAATTTTCACAACAACCCTATTAAGTGGATTCCATTTTTAAAAATCCTTATACCTTGATGAGCAAATAAGGAGAATCAGGATTTGAATCTAAGAAGGGAGGGAGAGAAGGAGAGAGAAGGGTGGGAAGTATCATTATACTTTTAAAATTGTATATATTAGATACATGAAATTTGTTCCCTTTATATAAATAAAAATGTATATACCATTGGAAAAAAAAAGAAGTCTTGTTCAAATTTTCCTGGATGTGCATTGAATGATTGCAAAATCCAAAGTAAAACTCAATGTGCCAGGTCATGCAGTGTTATAATATTGTCCATGACACTGATGTCACCAAGATGAGAGAGGAGCATCAGTACAAACCCTCCTGCTTGTTTGCTTGTTCAAGCAGCACTTACAGCTAGAAGAAAAGCTCCTGTTAGAACATGAAATGCCAAAGGATGATGTATAAGGATGTATAAAGATGAAATGCCAAAGGATGGTGTGCCAACACTATCACTTACTGATTTACATTGTAGTTTTGGTGTTAGGAGAATACTTCATTCTCTTTCATCTGATCTTTACTAGAACAGAAGGTGATGGAAATTTAGAGAGTGGACTGGAGCCTTCCAGTATGGGGCATTGTCTGAGGAGACCTCCATCATCACCCCTAGTCAGTATTCTTCCTTGTCAGCAGCAACTTCTGACCAGCAGGGACTTTCGTTTCCTATGAATTCAGTTCAGCATGAAGATCCAAACTGATGCAGTGAATTCTGCAGGCAGCTCTCCAGGCTTCAGTGGTATGATTAGAGGCAAAGGAGGAGCCTTTAACCTCACAGAGTCGGTAGGAACTGCCAGGCTAGAGATTTACTTGTACTTGTTTTTGGAAGTGCAGCACAAACTCATCTCGGAAAAAACTTTTGTAGTTTCCCTTTGTGAATAGAATTCCCGGGACTCTTAATCTTGTGGGGGAAGACAGTTTCTCTACATTATTCTGTTTTGCCAAGCTACCAGGAAGATGTAATAGTAGCCCCTAAGCTGTTATATGAACTGAATTGAAAATAGAAGCTTAAAGAAGGTTTGTTTCATATTAACCATATGGTGCTCTTCAACATTCAAGCATACCACACCAGTGTTTATTTTGTACTGCAACTAATGTGGATATTTTAGAATTTTATCTTTTTTTGTGTTAAAAATGGTTCTTGTAGGGGCCGGCACCATGGCTCACTTGGTTAATCCTCCACCTGCAGCGCCGGCATCCCATATGGGCACCGGGTTCTAGTCCCAGTTGCACCTCTTCCAGTCCAGCTCTCTGTTGTGGCCCGGGAAGGCAGTGGAGGATGGCCCAGGTGCTTGGGCCCCTGCACCTGCATGGGAGACCAAGGAGGAAGCACCTGGCTCCTGGCTTCGGATCGGTGGAGCCTGCCGGCCGTGGCAGCCATTTGGGGAGTGAACCAACGGAAGGAAGACCTTTCTCTCTCTCTCTCTCTCACTAACTCTGCCTGTCAAATAAAAATAAAAATAAAAAAAAATGGTTCTTGTAAAGAAGTCATGGTTTAATCTTATAACTTCATATTAATGATAACTAAAGAAACACAAATCACAGGACAAGGTCACTATTAAACACTTACTGGCCTTAAATTATCATAATATAAACAGATCAGACTAGAAGTCAGGGACAAAAAAACTGAAATTACAAAAAAAAAAAAAATAACCCTTAAGGATGAATCTCACCTTGAGTGTATAAGGGATTTTGAGATCCTAGCATGAAGCCATTATATTAGAAGATAAAATATGCAGAATTTAAAATATGTGAACATCAAGCATTCAGAACATGAAAATAAATCATTACAGCTTTCTAAGAAACACTATAAAATTCATGGGATTCTCAGCCATCACTTTAAAAATTTCAGCAGAATTATTGAAAATATTTGGAACTGTTTTTTGAAGTTGTTTTCTATCCTAATAAGGAAAGACAAAAATACATCATTAAAGAAACATTCTTTTGCCAGTACATAGTTGGCTGAAATGACATACAGAAAATTGTATAAAGTAAAATTCATTTCCTTGTGAGCAAATGCTCTTGGAAGACTCATGGGAAACATGGCCACTGTACATTTGAAGCAGGTACTATGTGGATAAATATCTAGTGTGAAAGAATAGTTATAGAGTTGGATAAAAATTAAATATTTTTATGTTTCTTAGCTTAAAGTATTTTTAAAGTTTTTTCCTGAAGATCTTTTTTTTCAATTTTAAATTTATATAAGGTCAACAAATTTAATGTATTTCATATATACAGATTTAGGAGCATAGTGCTACTTCCCACTCATGCTCCCAACCTCATTCCTCTTTCCTTTCTTATTCTTTTAATTTTATAATGATGTATGATCAGTTCATTTTACAATTATAAGGTTAACCCTTCCCTAAGTAAAAAATTCAACAAATAGTAAGAAGAAAAAAAGTCCACTGTTACTCAACATTAGAAATGTGGACTGTTAACACTAATCAATTCTCAAAATATCAATTTTGCTCATATAAATTTCATTTTTTGTACCAGTTACCACAGATCAGAAAAATGTATTTGTCTTCTGGCTTATTTCAGTAAGCATAATGGTTTCCAGTTGTGTTTATTTTGTTGCAAAAGACAGCATTTCATTCTTTATTATGGCAGAGTAGTATTCTATGTGTATATATACTATATTTTCTTTATCCAGTCTTTAGTTGACAGACATCCGGGTTGATTCCTTATCTTAGCTATTGTGAATTGAGCTGTAATAATCATGGGGGTACAGATAATCATATGCGGATTTCATTTCATTTGGGTAAATTCCCAGAAGTGGGATGACTGGGTTGGTCATATGGTAGATCTATTTTCAGATTTCTGAGTAATCTCCATACTGTCTTCAACAATGGCTGTACTAGTTTACATTCCCACCAGAAGTGGATTAGGGTACATTTTTCCCACATCCTTACCAGCATTTATTGTTTTTTGATTTCTGTATCAGAGCCATTCTAACAGGGGTGAGGTGAAACCTCATTGTGGTTTTGATTTACATTTCCCAGATGGCTAGTGATCCTGAGCATTTTTCATGTGTCTGTTGGCCATGTGAATTTCTTTTGAAAAATGCTTGTTCAAGTCCTTTGCCCATTTTTAAATTGGATTGTTTGTTTTGTTGTTGTTGAGTTTCTTGAGCTCTTCATAAATTCTGGATATTAATCTTTTATCAGTTGAATAGTTTTCAAATATTTTCTCTCATTCTTCCATTGTCTTTTCACTTTATTGCCTGTTTTCTTTGCAGTGCAGAAACTTCTTAGCTTGATGTAATCTGATTTGTCTATTTTGACTTTGATTGCCTGTGCTTCTAGCAAACTCTGCCTATGCCAATGTCTTTCAGATTTTCCCCAACATTCTCCTCTAGTAATTTGATAGTATCAGGTCATAGATTTAGATCCTTGATCTGCTATGAGTTGGTTTTTGTATAAGGTGTAAGGTTGAGGTCTTGTTTCATACTTTCGCACGTGGAGATCCAGTTTTCTCAGCACCATTTGTTGAAGAGAATATCCTTTCTCCAGGGATTGATTTTAGTTCGATTGTCAAAGATTTGTTTGTTGTAGATGGGTGGATTGATTTCTGGGGTTTCTATTCCATTGGTCTGCATGCCCATTTTTTTAACCAGTCCTTCGATATTTTGATTATTACTGCCTTGTATTATGTCTTGAAATCTAGTATTATGATGTCTCTGGCTTTATTTTTGTTTTTTAAGATTACTTTAGCTATTCAGACTCACTTTTGTTTCCATTTGAATATTAGCATCTTTTTTCCAGATCTGAGAAGAATGTCATTGATATTTTGATTGGGATTGCACTGAATCTGCAAATCACTTTGGGCAGTGTGGACATTTTGATGATACTAATTCTTCCAATCCATGGACATGGAAGATTTTTCCATTTTGCATGTCTTGTTCTATTTCTTTCTTCAGTGTTTTATAATTTTCATTACAGAACTCTCTCACATTCTTGGTTAAATGTATTTTTGAGTATTTAAATATTTTTGCAGGTATTGTGAGTGGAACTGATTTTACAAGTTCTTTCATGGCCATGGAATTGACTGTGTATACAAAGACTACTGATTTTTGTGTGTTGATTTTATAACCTGCAGCTTGACCAAACTCTTATGAGTTCCAATAGTCTCTTAGTGGCAACTTTTGCTTCCCCTATATATAGAATCATGTTATCTGCAAATAGGATAATTCAGCTTCCTTCTTTCCAATTTTTATCCCTTTGATTTCTTTTTCTTGCTAAATGGTATTTGGATGTAATGGTATTTGGTTCTGGATAAAACTTCCAGAGCTATAACTATATGGAATAGCAATTTTAGTGGGCATCCTTATCTGGTTCCAGATTTTAGTGGAAATGATTCTAACCTTTCTCCATTCAATATGATGCTGGCCATGGGTTTGTCATATATTGTCCTGATTGTGTTGAAGAATACTCCTTGTGTACCCAATTTGCTTAGTTTTTTTTCTTTTTATCATGAAAGATGTTGTATTTTATCAAATGCTTTTCTGCATCTATTGAGATAATAATATGTTTTTAATTCTTCAATTTGTTAATGTGATAAATTTATTTATTTATTTATTTATTTCCCTATATCAAATCATCACTGCCTACCAGGGATAAATCTCACTTGGTCCAGGTGAATAATCTTTCTGATGTGTTGTTGGATTTGAATAACTAGTATTTTATAGATGATTTTTCCATCTATGTTCATCAGGGATATTGTTCTATAGTTCTCTTTCTTTGTTATCTCTTTTTCTGGTTTTTGAATTAAGGTGATAATGGCTTCATAGAAGGAGTTTGGGAGGATTCATTCCCTTTCAATTGTTATGAATAGTTTGAGAGAAGAATTGGAATTAATGTTTCTTTAAAAATTTAGTAGAATTCATCAGTGAAGCCATCTGGTCCTGAGCTTTTCTTCGTTGGCAGGGTCTTTATTACTGATACAGCCTCAGTCTTAGTTGTTGGTATTTTTACATTTACTGTGTTTTCATGACTCAATTGTAGTAGATTGTATGTCTCCAGGAATCAATCTATCTCTTCCATATTTTCCAATTTGTTGGCCGATAGCTGACTCCTGATGAGTCTTTATTTCTGTCATATGCATTTGTTACATCTTCTTTTTCATCTCTGATTTTATTATGTTTTTTCCTCTATTTTATTTATTATTTATTTATCTCTTTTTTCTATTTTATTGGTTAGTTGGGCCAATAGTGTATTAACTTTTTAAATATCTTTTTGAGGAATATAACAGTGTCTTAATCATTTGATGATATTTCTGCCTGTTGAATGGATTGGAACCAATACTCTTTTGATTATACTAAGGTTTTATTATCTGTTTCAATAGACTAAATTTGAAAACCATCACTGTATAGGTAGTGTTAATATGGCTGGATATTTGTGACACAATAGGGGACGGTCTTAAACAGCTATTATGACCATTATTCCTGAACCTTGCCTGCTCCTGTTGTATTTATACCTCCTACTCATAAAAGTACACTTATCTTTTGCACTGCACATTACCTTAAATATCCTGATGCATCTTAGTTTTTATTCTCAATGTGTCTGTCTTTGTATGTGTGACCCACAGTGGGCTACATTCAATTGTTTAGAAAACAGGCACATAATTAAATCAAAAGTTGCAACACCGAAAATCAGAAGACCTAATCAATTTTATTAGAGAATGGGAAGCAAAGAAACTTGGAACTCTTGAGGTAAAGAAAAAGACAAAAGAAACTGGGGAGAAGATAAAAGATGAAATGGAAAGCAAAACAAATGAACAACAACAATAAAAATCAATTCAAATAATAAATTCTTTTGAAAAGATCAATAGAATTGAAAATCCAGTTTCAAAAAACTTAGAGATATAAGCAGGTATATATAATACCACAAAAAAGATAAAACATGAATACGGATGCAGAAGCATTTGAACATATTGTAAGAGTATACTTTGCTTAAGTCTATGAAAACAAATTTGAAAATCTAAACACTTACTAGAAAAAGTATAAATCACAAAAATAGGTTTGACAGGAAGTGAAATGGTTGTCTGATCAATGTAGAAGCAGTTGACAAAAGTAAATATCTATCATTGAAAAAGTTGCCAGCGCAAGATGAATTCTAGATGAGTGATCTATTTTTGTGAATAGGTAAAACTTATTTTATTTAATTTATTCAAAGATATAAAGATATTTACTTATAAGTATAATGAAATTTGTAAGTCAAGCATAATTTTAATTAAAAATCTGACATAGACAATATAAAAGATAGCTCTACACTAATTTTTTGTAAAAATCTAGAACAGAAACTTCTAAAGAAAGTGTGGATATAATTCTGCACTGTTAACTTCTAGAATGCTAGAATTGCTCATTAACGAGAAAAATCTCATTCTTAATATGCTAATCAAGAAAGAGAAAATTTTATGATAAAGACACTGACATAGATGTGATACATTTACATTAATTACTAATAAAGACATCAAGTAAAAAAGAATAGTAGAAAACTACCTAAATATAAAATAGATTAAAAAAAAACAACTGTTATTCTAAACACTAAAACCATTTCAATTAAAACTAGCAAGTACATATTCATAGATTAGATAGCCATGAAGGGTTTGGGCAATGCAATAAGGGAAGAATAATAAGATAATTGTTGTAAACACTAAAAATGGATTGAATTAATTCTTTTTGGTAGTTTAAATACATACAGAGAATATATAAGAGGCTCTAGTAAGATGACCTATTTAAATCAATAAGAAATTTCATAAGGTGATATAAGGTAAAATTAAAAAAAAATCAATAGGTTTTCTTTATGCCAAAAATTAAAGCCTAAACAGGGAAATGAGAAAAATATTTCTTCACAATAGTAACAAAAATAATAAAACTTTAGAGAATAAATTTAACAAATAGGATAAGGACCTATATTGAGTGAACCACAAAGAAATCACAAGAATAGCAAAGTGGCAGAAGAGGAGTTTTATACTACTATGTGCTCATGGAAGCATCAGTTTTAACAACTACTCAGAAAATACCTTTTGGGGAGTCTAGGAGTTTCTTTTTTTTAAATTCTATTTATCTATTTGAGAAATAGAGTTATAGACTATGAGAGGGAGAGAGAGAAAAAGGACTTCCTTCCATTGCTTCACTCCCCAGGTGGCTGCAATGGCCAGAGCTGTGCCGATCCGAAGCCAGGATTCAGGTGCTTCTTCTTGGTCTCCCACGTGGTTGCAGGGGCCCAAGCACTTGGGCCATCTTCCACTGCTTTCCCAGGCCACAGCAGAGAGGTGGATTGGAAGAGTGACAGCTGAGACTAGAACCAGCGCCCATATGGGATGCCGGTGCTGCAGGCTGAGGATTAACCTACTGAGCCATGGTGCCGGCCCCCTTAGGAGTTTCATGTATAAGTTTTCGCACTCTGTTAGAACAAAACATCTGATAATAAACACATTTGGCAGGGGGTAAGAACAGATTCACTTTATCTCTGTCACCTCTTTCCCAAGGAAGCACAGCTCAATACCAAGAAAAATCT
Source organism: Oryctolagus cuniculus (assembly GCF_051225735.1). Lineage (NCBI taxonomy): Eukaryota > Metazoa > Chordata > Mammalia > Lagomorpha > Leporidae > Oryctolagus > Oryctolagus cuniculus. The sequence continues at coordinate 108,438,196 of NC_142874.1, forward strand.
CCTCAACCCAAATTTTCTCTCATTGGGGAAAATGAGGGCAAAGTGAACTTCTGGCTTCCTCAGCTGTATGGGACATTGTGCAAGAGGCTCACTTCTTTATCACCACATCCAGAATTCCAGTGTGATTGGCATGGTTGGGTTGTTAGAAGAAGACGGGAACAGAGACGATTGACTGCAGACCCTACTAACAGTTTTGTGGATCCTGTCAGGAAGCCTCCTCATTAGTGGCTTAGGGTGTGTAGCCTGAAACAACAACAACAAAAAAAAACTAGCCCATCAGTTCTCCCCTGTTTCTGCACCCTTCACCACTCTCCTTCCCAAGGTGGGATACCTGAATGCAACCTGCAGACAGCAGATGCAAGTGTTTTGTACAGAGAATTGACTTGACACTGTGGAAGGGGATGAAGGCACCCAAATTTGAGCATTGCAAGGCACCACCACAGGAAAAGCGAACAGGAGACTCTTAGTATCTGGTCTGACTTGACAGGATGGAGAGAAGGTACATAAGCTTAACTATATGTTCCCACTCTAAGGAGGAAAAAATAGTTGAGGTGGGTACAACTGTAAAAAGGCCAAAGGCCTCAGAATTCCTACCTGAGATGATACTGGTGAAGGTGTTTCTCTCCCAAATGCAGTCAGTAAATATTAGAGAAAGCGGCTGTTTCTTCAAATGTAGACACAACACAACACAACACAAGACTTCAAGTAACAAGAAAACCAAGGAATCATGACACTACCAAAGAACACATTGATATTCTACTAATTCCAAATGAAAAGACATCTATGAATTGCCTAGCAAAGACTCTAAAGTATTTGTTTTAAGGAATTTCAATCAAGCTATAAGAGAATAAATGTAGAGAAGTTAATTAAACCAGAAAATGGCACATGGCCATTCCAATCTACAGAACAGAGCTGAAAGTGAAAATGGCCCAAAGAAAACCAGATCTGTACATTTTTTTTTTCAGGTTTCAACTTTCATTCAACTTAGTGAAGAACATCCTAAACACCACACATTGCACAACAGAGTACTTTTTTTTTTCTTCCAGCATTTTTAAAAATAAGACATTCACCAACATTTTGAAGAAGTTCCTCTCTATAACCTGGGCAGTGTAAAAAGGCTCTAAGTTATCATGTTGATTCAAGTTTCTTGTTAAGTACATTTGGAAATTGCTTCCTGTGGTAAACATTGTGTACAGATTTTAAAAACAAAAATAAAAAGTCTGACCACAGTTTGTTTGTTTATTTATTTATTATTTATTTAGGTAGTTTTCTGCCCAGAAACAATGATCTGGAGAGTCATACTCAGGTGTGGGGAGCAACTGGGAGCAACTTGGACTAGACTAAGTTACTGGAATTAAGACTTATTCTATGCATCTGCTCTCCCACAATATGGCGCTGGGAGAGGAGGAAACAGCTTCTACACAGCTGCCTCCAGTTCAACCAATAAATAGCAGGACCTGCTCCTGATTGGAGGAGAGCAGCGTACTTGGCGTGTGGGTAGCAGAGTTGGGATTGGTGGAAGAGAACTATAAAGGAGGAAAGAGACAACATGCACCAGGAACATCTATCTGAAGGAACGCCTGTGCAGCCCCTGAGAGAGCCGGCCGGCGGTGTGCTGCTCCCCCGTGGAAGTGGGGAAAGTGGCTAGGGGGAACCGCCCTTCCATGGAGGTGGAAGGGATGGTAGCCAACCCGGGAAGAACCAGCAGCATACCTGGGGAGGGCCGAGCAGACGAAAGAACAGCACAGGGTCCTGTGTCGTTCCTCCACGAAGACGGGGAGCGACACTCAGGGCCAGCAAATACCCTAGAATTTATATTTAAATGGGAGGAAAAAATATTTACAATAAATAAAACACAGAACTTTCTAAAAGGTCTTTAACAAGCTACCCTTGGTAGGTCAATTTAAAAGTAGAAATTAAACCTGTTAAAGTGAAATGAACACTAGGAGAAATGGTGACTTGATCAGCCCTCACCCTGACTGTTGCTACTTGATATGTTATCCCTCTTAGTATTTTTTTTTTGTTTGTTCTACTTAATACTTTTGGTTGAATACTGTAATCAATACACAATTCTTCTTTAGTGCTGAGACTTAACTGAAAAGTGATCACTGTTAAATAGAAGAGTGGGAATAAGAGAGGGAAGAGATGTGCAATTCAGGACATGCTCAAGCTGACTTACCTCAAACAGTAGAGTTAGAAACATACCAGGGGATTCTAATTCAATCCCATCAAGGTGGCATGTACCAATGCCATCTCACTAGTCCCAGTGATCAATTTCTGTTCACAATTGATCGTAATGATAGGACTAAAAACCAAAGGGATCACATAAACAAGAATAGTGTTTGCAAATACTAGCTGATAGAATCAAAAAGGGAGAGAACCATCCAACATGGGAAGTGAGATACACAGCAGACCCATAGAATGGCAGATGTCCTAAACAGCACTCTGGCCTCAGAATCAGCCCTTAAGGCATGCGGATCTGGCTGAAAAGCCCATGAGAGTATTTCAGGCATGGAAAGCCAAGACACTCTGGGGGAAAAAAAAACATAAATTAAAGATCTCTGTGAGTGAGATCCCAATGGAAAGAAGGGGTCATCAAAGAAGGAGGTACCTTTCTCTGAAGGGAGGAGAGAACTTCCACTTTGACTACGACCTTGTCTAAATATGATCAGAGTCAGTGAACTCAGGGGGCTTCCATAGCCTTGGCAGCTCATGACAAGAGCCTAGGGTGATTACTGAGGCCATAAACAAGAGTGTCAATTTGTTAAGTCAACAACAGGAGTCACTGTGCACTTACTCCTCATGTCGGAGCTCTGTCCTTAGTGTGCTGTACATTGAGATTTAATGCTATAACTAGTGCTAAAACAGTATTTTTCACTTTACATTTCTGTGTGGGAGCAAACTGTTGAAATCTTTACTTAATGTATGCTAAACTGATCTTCTGTATATAAAGAGAAACGAAAAAAAAAGTAGAAATTAATACACTAAAATGAATGTTTCAGTGTAGCTCCAAAAAATCTTTATTAGTATAGATGTTTGGAAGCATGATGCTGGCTTAGAAGTTTTATTCCTTGTTTATCTACCTTATGTGCACATGCTGCATCTTAGTTGTCATAACTTGTCCCTATAGATTCCTCCTAAGTAGTGGTCATAACCACCCTGGCTGCCACCATAGTCTCAGCACTGTCCACATCCATGTCCATACCCTGCAGGTGGAGTGTCATACTTGCCCCGCCCATAGCCCTGGTTTCCACCACCTCTGGAGTAGCTGCGACCACGCCCATCGGCCCCAAAGGCACCCCCTCTGGTTCCCCGGGGAAACTTGCTTGTGTGGTCCACATGGATCTGAAGACCATCTGGGGACTCTCCATTTATGGCTCTCATGGCATCTGTCACGCTCCTGGTTAGTCAAAGTGATGAAGCCAAAACCCTGGGATTGCTGAGTCTCCCGGTCCTTGACAGCGACCACCTCAGAAACAGGCCGGAAGCTGCTGAAATGGTCTTCCGGTGCCTGATGTCGTGGTTGGAAGTTGAGCCCTCCAGCGAAGAGCTTCCCTTCTTCAGAGAACATGGCAGTGAATTCGAGTCCTGGAAATTAAAAAGTGAAATAACTGGGCCAATGGCAACCTCTCAGGCACAGAGAGAACCCAGATCTATAAATTTTAAGTCAGATGTCACTTAAGTGAAATGACAGTATTTCTTTTTTAGTTCTTATTTTGTGCCAGTTACTATTCTAACTGCTTTTCATTTATGAATGAATTTAATCTTCATAACAACCCCTGGAATTGGCACTGCTATCATTTTCATTGTATAAATTAACAAAATGAATCACAGAGTAGTTGAAGACCTTGGCCAGTTTCACATGGTTAGTGTGACTTGGACTGGGGGGCATTAGCTCTGAAGTCTATGATTCTAACCACTACCCAACATTCTCAACACAGTATTAAAGGAAAGTATAATGTATAAATTCTCTGGCTGTAACAGAATCATGTAATAGATTTACTAGCTCATCATATAAATTCAATTTCATTATTTCATGAATTCATAGCTCAATAAACCAAATCTTGCAGGTTGGAGCAGCACAAAACTCCGTTTGGAAATATATGAACAAGCAGGGAATTCTCCACTTCTCCCAAATCATTGCCTTAATCAACAGAAAGCTTTACCAACTGTAGACATTATCTTTCATTGGAAAATCCAGTTTTCTGTGGTTAATTTTTTAATGCTTCAGAGTCAGTTTCAATTACCCATGAAAAAGTATAGACCTTATTTATAAAATATTAAAATAGTCCAGTAAAGTTGGATATAGTTCTTCCATTTAAAAAATATAACTTGACCTTAGAGTGCCAAAACCTACATTTCAACTCTTTGTTCCAACTCTTCATTTTGCTAAGAGAAAAAAGTCTGTGATTAGAATTGGCTGTAGAAATCTTAGTAAGTCCAACAAATGAAGGCCTTTAGACAATATTATAATTCCACAAATTTGTATCTCAAAAGATGTATAGTCATCTCAAGGAAGAACTAGGAGTAATACCTTATAGCATATTGGTGTTATTGTCTCTAGTGGGAAAAACTGCATTGAAAGCACAATATTCTTAGCTAATAGCAAAATTAAAGTAAATAACAAAAATTGACACTCCAAAATGTTTAGAAAAATTAATCATTGCTACGGTCAATAAAGTAGCTACCAGAAATTGAGATGTTATTAGATTGTTCCATAATATTAAATTATTCCATAGAAGGAAAAGAGAAGCTAGAATGAGTAGTGTTAAATTTAAGTATGTAATTTTAAGGGCCTTACATGAAAGGTTTAAAACTTTTTTTTTTTTTTTTGTAAATAACACTCAAAAGTGTGACTTTAAAATTCTCCTACAGGCTAATACCTAAAGACCAGCATCCTTCTGGCACTTTAAAAATTACTAAAGTCTCTTGGATTAGATTCAGGATAGCCTACCTCAGTGTCACATTAAATTCTATATCAAATAGTTCTATTTTAATATCTCTCACTATTTAAATTGTTCATTCCAAAAATATTTCTACTGACTCTGTTCCAGTCAGTATATTTGACACTGAGAATACGGAGATGAATAAAGCAGACAACTTTACAATGCCCTTCAGGATTCAATATTCAAACCTCATTCTAAAGAGAATTTAGGATATTAAAATAAAGAAAATTATATCTCTTTACAATATACAAAATGCTTTTCACAGAGATTATTCAGAACTTTTCTATAAAAGAAAGCTCTTATTTCCTCTTTAGTAGGTAAAGAAAATATACCTCAAAATATTAATCTACAATTATTTCACTGTGTATTATCTCACTGTGCAAAAGAGGACTGGATGATGGGCCAGGGAATGGATCCCCAAACATTTAGACAGTTGGGGTAATTCTTATTAAACCATCTGGGAAAAAGACAAGAACAACAATGAATATTATGAGATGGTATAACAGCCAAAATAATGAATTTTAGCTAGTCATTATCCTATTATAAAAGATAGGGCTTCCCACCATATAAGCAGGAGGGTAATATGGGGATAATTTCATTCCACATGCAACATATCACACCGAGAATGTCCTACTTTTGACATTGGTATCCTGATTTTCCATCTCTTACTTCACCACACACGGTTCCCTTTTTTTTTAGTTCATCATCCCATTCATAGCTTTGTTGGCCTGGCCTCTTTACTTCGATCTATAGCCTTGTTCAGCTATTTTCAAATTGCATGTAATATCTTAAAATCTTTGTCCCTTGACTTCTTCAGCCCTGTCATATTTTTATTATGATGGAGAAAATCAGAAACCAAATGCACATTTTTGTTTGCTTTCTTGGTTCCTGGTCTCTGTGCTCTTCAACCACTCTCTTATTCTTCTCTTATTTCCTCCTTAATGCTTTTACCACTTCCACAGTTTGACAACTTTTTCACATTTCCTAAGGCTCTGTTCCCATTCCCACTGCTTCAGTATTGTCCCCACCACTTCAACACACCACTTAACTCACCAATTAAGGTCAAATTTTAAGGCAGATGATTAGTGAAGAGCAGATGATTAGTGAAGATATAAAGAGCAGAAGAGTGAAAAAAAAGAGACTCTTGGTAGACCACAGCCTGTGTAGTAGTTCTACAATGAGAAACATCCATAGAAAGTACAAGTAGATTTGACATATCAAAGAACCTGATGTGGTGGAAGATAAAGACAGTTTCAGAAGTGGATGTGTCAACTGATAGAGAATCTTAAAACATGATTTAAAGCAAATTAACTGGCATCATATTCTGTTCTTGAAAGGGATGCTATATTATTACTTTTTAAGAGTCTAAAAGAAGATGATTGAAATAGAGAAATCCCATTGAAGACCAGTAAAGGGTCCTGAAGCTTTCTCTTTATTTACTGTCTTTTTTCTCCTGATTTTCCTCTTTTATTTTTGTTATTAGCATGTTGAAGTTTCCATTGGGATGTTGAGATGCGGTTTTATACAACATGTGAAAACCTAACCAAGACCTATATTTGTATTTAGACTTTTAAGTCAAATATACATATCTAACACATACATGCAAAAGTCAATAATGGTTAAAGAGGACAAGTGTTCACTGATTAGACATTTGAGTAATTTATCATTGTATTTGAAATCATGCTGGATTTCTGTGCTTAATATAACTTAGGACTAGGTGAATGTAAGTATAAGCGACAGTTGTGGGATGTTCTACCTGACACTCCCCCTATCTGCCTTCTAGAAATGAATCTAGAAGATTAGGGACAGATCATAGGCTCCAATGCCATGTTTACTGGCTTCAAATCTTAATTCTGTCACATCATGACTAAGAAACAGGGGAAAGTGTCTAATATCTCAGATGCATAGTTTTCTCTTTATAAATTTGGGATTTAAAAACAGTTCCTTCTTCATAATCTTGTTAAGAATTAAATTGAAGATACAGATTAAATGATTTATATAAGGAGTCTTTAAAAAGTTCACAAAAGGGGCAGAATTGTGGAGTGGCTGGTAAAGTCTCCCTCTGTGATGCCAGAATTCCATATGGGCACTGGTTCGAGATTCAGCTGCTCCACTTCTGATCCAGCTCCCTGCTAATACACCTGAGAAGGCAGCAGAAGATTATCCAAGTGCTTGGTCCCCTGTACCCATGTAAGTGGCCCAGAAGAAGCTCTGGGTTCCTGGCTTTGGAATTCCCCAGCCCTAGCTATTGGAGCCATTTGGGGGGTGAAACAGTGCATGGAAGAATTCATTCTCTCTCTCTCTCTCTCTCTCTCTCTCTCTCTCTCTCATGCTCTCACTCTCTCACTCTTTCACTCTAATTCTAACTCTAACTCTGCCTTTCAAATAAATAATCTTTTTAAAAAAGATGTTCCTGGAAGATGCATATGATGAAAAAAAAAAACTATGCATGGCTAAAAATTTTTGCATCTTTACACCAAAATATACTCATGCTAAATTGTTATGTCTGACCTTATAATTTGAAGCATTACAAGGGATTAATAATTTCTTTCAAATTTGAAAGAAAGTCCTATCAGAACAATATTCATTCTGGTAAAATTAAAGCAAGAGCAAGAAAAAAACATCAAAGTTTTGATGCAAGAACCATGAAATAATTGATGCTTTACAAAAAGTTTATAGGGACAATCCTCTAAAGAAATCCACAGTTGAATAATGGGTTACTCATTTTAGCAAGGGCTAACACCATGTTGAAGTTGAAGGTCATAACCATAGATCACCCACATCAATATGCAAAGAAAAAATTAATCTTGTTTGTGCCCTGATTGAAGAGAATCAATGATTAACAGCAGAAACAATAGCCAAACACCACAGACATCTCAATTGGTGCTGTTTATGTAATTTTATCTGAAAAATTTGGGCAAATTTTCTGCCAGATGGGTGCTAAAACTATTGCATCCAGAACAGTCACTGTAGACAAGAACAGAACTTAAAATGGAAATGCTAAACAACTGGGATGAAGATTCTGAAGCATTTCTTTGAATAACTGGAGCTGGAGATGAAACATGTTTTTACTGGTATGGTCCTGAAGACAAAACATAGTCAACACAATGGCTACTAAGGGGTAGAAGTGGTCCAGTCAAAGCAAAAACAGATTGGTCAAGAGTAAAGGACATGACAATCGTTTTTGGGGATGTTCAAACCATTTTGTTTGTTGACATACTGGAAGGTCAAAGAACGATAATATCTCTTTATTAGGAAAGTATTTTGAGAAGTTAACACATGGTTTTGCAGAAAAACACCTAGGAAATTTCACCAGAGATCATTCTCCACGATGACAAAGTTCCTGTTCATTCCTCTCATTGAAAAAGAAAAATTTTATTAGTTTCAGTGGAAAATCATTAGGCATCCTCATTACAGTTTGGATTTGGTTCTTACTGACTTCCTTTTGTTTTCTAGTATTAAAATAATCTTTAAAGGGCATCCATTTTTCTTCATTTAATAAAGTAAAAAAGACTGCATTGACCTGGTTAAATTCCCAGGATCTTTAGTTCCTTAAGGATGTACTAAACAACTGTTCTCATTGTGTCTAAATTTTATTGAACATGATGGAACCTATCTTGAGAAAATGTTTATATTTTTTATTTCTATCTTTTAATTTAATTTTTCCACTAACCTCTTGAAGTTGTCTCGTATGATGAATAGCACAAATTAAGGACCAAATGAATTTAAGATAATGTTATAACTATTCTAGGAATTGTTTTTCCTCTTCTCATGCATATTGTTGCATCAGAAACTTATATGATACAAAAAACAGTTCCCCCTTCCCCAACCATAGTGGACTGGTTTAGGATTGGACCCCTCGTCCTAATGGAATGTATTTTGACTGGACTATAAGACCTCAAGATAGCTGTTTAGAGAAATGAAAAATGTTTATTAAAGTATTAAGTGAATTTTGGAATACAATTATGGTATAGGAAGGAAAAATTAAAGGGTTTGTATATTTGGATTTTCTTTTGAATTTCCAAAGAGATGGCATCTTAAGACTTAGACCTTTATGAGAGAAGGGAAGTCCTCTATTAACTATGCTTCTTACTCCAGACTTGGGTTTCCCTTTTTTCCCTCAAGATCTTCCTTTCACAATTTCTGTACAACTTTTCCTTATGGCTTATTCCCCAACCACCATCCTTGAGAAGTGTAATTTATGTCAGTGGATCTCAACCTGGGTCAATGTTGCTGTTCAAGGGACATATGATGAAATATACAACATTTTTGGTTGTCAATTGGAGGGTGTGAGCTCCTGATATGTAGTGTATAGGAGAGAAGTATGAACAATATGGAGGTTGAGGAACTCTGATATAAGTCAAAACAGATAAATGAACTATTTCTCCCACTAGCAAAAAGTCTCTTCTACTTTTAGAATAGCTGCTGCCCCATTGTTATGTACAAAAGTTTAATATATTTTCTTGTCCATCCAAGTCCAACCAAAATCATATAAAGCCATCCCTCAGTAACCACAGGGTATTTGTTCCAGGACATCCTGTTGATGCAAACATTCTTATAATACCTAATACAATGTAAAATCTACATAAATAGCTGTTAGCCTATATACTTCTTAGGGAATAATGACAAGAAAAAGTTTGTACATATTTGGTTCAGATGCAATTTTCCCCCAGATATTTCCAACTTGCCATTGATTGAATCCATGGTTGCAGTACCCATGGATAAGGACAGCTAACTATATATAGTGACACACAAGTCTTAAAGCTTGTTTGTTACCCTCGAATGGATTGAGATTGATGACATTCATAGAACCAAGAATTTAGTTCTATGAATGGAGCAAGGAGGTGAAAGGAAGTTATCGGTGTTCCCATCATAACTGCATTTCAGGAAGATGTGGGAAATGCAAATATTCTTTTTTAAAATTTTATTTAAGTTATTCAAGTTTCATGTGTTTTATATATACATATTTAGGAACATATGTGTGTGTGTGTGTGTGTGTGTGTATATCCCATAATTTCTTTATCCAGTCTTCAATTGATGGATATCTGGGTTGACTCCATATCTTAGCTATTGTGATTGAGCTGCAGTGAACATATGGGTATAGATAACTCTTTCATATGCTGATTTCTTTTGGTTTTGGTAAATTCCCATGAATAAGATGGCTGGATCATATGGTAAGTTTTTATTTAGACTTCTGAGGTATCTACACATTGTATTCCACGGTGGCTGGACCAGCTTACCTTCTCACAATAGTGGATTAGGGTACCTTTTGCCCCACATCCTTGCCAACATTTGTTTTTTTTGTTGATTTCTGTATGAAAGCCATTCTAAGTGTGGTGAGGTGAAACTCATTGTGGTTTTGATTTGCATTTCCATGACGGCTAGTGATCATGAACATTTTTTCAAGTGTCTTTGGCCATTTGAATTTCCTCTTTTGAAAAATACCTATTCAAGTCCTTTGCCCTTTTCTTAAATGGATTGTTTGTTTTGATGTTGTTGAATTTCTTAAGCTCTCAATAGATTGTGGATACAGAACTTCTATCAGTTGCATAGTTAGCAGATATTTTACCCCATCTGTCAGTTGCCTCTTCACTTTGCTGAGTGTTTCTTTTGCAGTGCACAAGCTTCTAACTTGATATAATCTCATTTGTGAATTTTGGCTTTGATTGCCTGTGCTTCTGGTTTTTTTTTTTTTTAAAGAATTTCGTTTATTAATTCCCCCCTTCCAAAGAAACCTTATATTTAGAAATACAAACTTCATGCATGTCATAAGTACAGCTTTAGGAATTGTAGTGATTCTTCCCACCAAACCTGCCCTTCCATCCACCCTCCCACCCCTTCTCCCATTCCCAATCCTATTCTACAGTAAGATTCATTTTCAATTAACTTTATACACAGAAGACCAATGCTATACTAAGTAAAGAGTTCAACAATGTGCACAAAAACAAACAAAAATAACCCTATTCCCCAACAGTCAAGACAAGGGCTGTTCAAAGTCATTGCATATTTTTTTTAAACTTTTATTTAATAAATATAAATTTCCAAAGTACAACTTTTGGATTATAGAGATTTTTCTCCGCATAACCACCCTCCCACCCGCAACCATCCCCTCTCCCACTCCCTCTCCCATCCCATCCCATTCTTCAACAAGATTCATTTTCAATTATCTTTATATACAGAAGATCAATTTAGTATATAACAAGTAAAGATTTCAACAGTTTGCACTCACACAGAAACACAAAGTATCAAGTACTGTTTGAGTACTAGTTATAGCATTAATTCACATTGTACAACACATTAAGGACAGAGATCATACATGGGGAGTAAGTGCACCTTGAAGTTAATTTCACTTCTGTTCTTTTTTTTTTTGAAACTTAATTAACTTTAAAGAAGCATCCAAGAATGATGCATCTTTTGTGAGCAATTAGACATAATTATAATACAATTTTTTGAGGACAGAAGTCCTGTATGGGAAGTTAGTGCACAGTGACCCTTGTTAATTTAACAATTGACACTCTTATGTATGACAGCAGCGATCATCTGAGGCTCTTGACATGAGCTGTCTAGGTTAAAGAAGCCTTTTGAATCCACAAACTTCATCAGTATTTAGACAAGGTCATAAGCAAAGTGGAAGTTCTGTTCTCCCTTCAGAAAAAAGCACACCCCTCTTTGATGACCACTTCTTTCCCCTAGGGTCTCACTAACAGAAATCCTTCATGTAGGACATTTTTTGAAACAATATCTTGGCTTTCCATGCCTTAAGTTCTCTTGTGGGCTTTTCAGCCAGACTAGAATGCATTAAGAGCTGATTCTCAGGTCAGAGTGATATTTAAAGCGATTTTCATTCTATGAGTCTGCTTTGTGGATTGCTTCCCATGTTGGAGCATTACTGCTTTTAAATTCTATCAATTATTATTACCAGACACTTAAACACTTATTTGTATCTGTGTGATCACTTTAATACATTGATGGTATTTTTGCCACCCAGCTTAAGGAGATTTGGGATCCCATGGCAAATTTTTAAACTGTACCCTTAGAAGTAAGTCCATAGGAAAATATGCAGAACTATGCAGCTTTGTAGTTACAAACTTCATACACTTAATAATTACAACTTTAGGAACGTGGTGATCCTTCCCATGGTGCCCAACCTCCCACCCCTCTTCCTCCTCCCTCTCTTATCCCGACTCTTATTTTTTAATGAGATTTATTTTTCAATTAACTTCATACAATTTCTTTAACTCTATGTTAAGTAAAGAGTTCAACAAATAGTAAATAAAAAAACAAAACTGTTTCTCAATAGTCAAGACAAGGACTGTTCAAGTCATTGCTTCTCAAAGTGTGAAATTCACTTCTACAGATTGCCTTTTAGGTGCTCTATTATTTATCACAGGTCAGGGAGAACACGTGGTATTTGTTCCCTTGGGACTGGCTTATTTCACCAAATATTTTTTCCAGATTAATCCATTTTATTGTAAATGACCAGATTTCATTTTTCTTTACTTCTGTGTAGTATTACTTCGTGTTCATATTTTATAATTTCTTTATCCAATCTTCAATTGTTGGGCATTTGGGTTTGTTTCGTGTCTTAGCTATTGTGCATTGAGCTGCAGTAAACATGGGAGTACAGATAACTCTTTCATATACTGATTTCCTTTCCCTTGGTTAAATTCCCAGGAGTGGAATAGCTGGGTCATATGGTAGGTCTATATTCAGATTTCTGAGGTATCTCTATTCTGTCTTCCATGGTGGCTTTACCAATTTTCACTTACATCAACAGTGGATTAGGGTACCTTTTCCCCCATATCCTTACCAGCATTTGTTGTTTGTTGATTTCTGTATGAAAACCATTCTAACTTGGGTGAGGTGAAACCTCATTGTAATATTGATTTGCATATCTGACAGCTAGTAATCCTGAGCATTTTTTCATGTGTCTGTTGGACATTTGAATTTCCTCTTTTAAAAAATGTCTGTTTATGTCTTTTGCCCATTTCTTCACTGGGTTATATATTTTGTTGTTGAGTGTTTTGATCTCTTTATATATTCTAGTTAATAATCCTTTATCAGTTACATAGCTTACAAGTAATTTCTCCCATTCTGTAGGTTTCCTCTTCACTTTGCTGAGTGTTTCTTTTGCAGTACACAAGCCTCTCAATTTGATGTAATCCCATGTATTGATTTTGGCTTCATTTGCCTGTGCCTTTGGGGTCTCTGCAAAGAACTCTTTGCCTATGCCAATGTCTTGCAGGGTTTCTTTAAAGTTCTATAATAATTGATGGTATTGGGTCATATATTTAGATCTTTAATCCATTTTTAGTGGATTTTTGTGTAAGGTGTAATGTTGGGGTCTTGCTTCATATTTTTGCATGTGGAGATCCAGTTTTCCCTGCACCACTTGTTGAAGAGACTCTCCTTACTCCAGGGATTGATTTTAGCTCCATTGTCAAAGATTAGTTGGTTGTAGATGCTTGAAATGATTTCTGGCATTCTATTCTATTCTATTCTATTCTATTCTATTCTATTCTATTCTATTCTATTCCATTCCATTCCATTCCATTCCATTCTATTCCGTTGGTCTATCCATCTGTTTTTGTACCAGTACTAGAATATTTTGATTATTACTGTCCTGTAGTGTGTCTTGAATCTGTTATTGTGATGCCTCTGGCTTTGTTTTTGTTGTATAAAATCACTTTGGGCTCTCCTGTGTTTCCATATGAATTTCAGCATCATTTTTTCTATATCTGAGAAGAATTCTCTTGTATTTTGATTGGTATTGCACTGAAACTCTAATTACTTTTGGAAATGTGGACATTGTGATGATATTGATTCTTCCAGTTAATGAACATGGAAGATTTTTCCATTTTTTTGGTATCTTCTTCTATTTCTTTCTTTAATGTTTTACAATTCTCATTGTAGAGGTCTTTGACATCCTTGGTTAAATTTATTCCAAGGTATTTGATTTTTATGTAGCTATTGTGAATGGGATATATCTTAGAAGTTCTTTCTCAGCTGTGGCATTGTCTGTGTAAATAAATAGTTTTGTGTGTTGATTTTATTTCCTGCTACTTTACCAAACTCTTCTATAAGTCCCAATAGTCTCTTAGAGGATCCTGTTGGATCCCTATATATGGAACCATGTCATCTGCAAATAGGGATAGTTTGACTTCCCCCTTCCCAATGTGTATCTCTTTGATTTCGTTTTCTTTCCCAATGGCTTGCCTAAAACTTCCAGGCCTCTGTTGAATAACAATGGTAGAGTGGGTGCCCTTGTCTGGTTCCAGATCTTACTGAGAATGCTTCTAACTTTTCTCCATTCCATAATATGACTGTCCATGCGTTTCTCATAAATTGTTTTCATTCTATTGAGGAATGTTCCTTCTGTACCCAATTTGCTTGAAGTTTTCATCATGAAAGAATATTGTATTTTATCAAATCCTTTTTATGCATCTATTGAAGTAATTATGTTTTTTTGTTCTTCAATTTGTTAATGTGGTATATCACATTGATTGATTTGTGAATGTTGAATCATCCCTGCATACCTGGGATAAATCCCAGTTGGTCAGGGTGATTGATCTTTCTGATGTGTTGTTGGATTCAATTGGCTAGTATTTTGTTGAAGATTTTGTGTCTATGTTCATCAGAATAATCAATCTGTTGTTCTCTTTCTCTATTGCATATTTTTCAGGTTTAATTATTAAGCTGGTGTTGGGTCACAGAAGGAGCTTGGGAGGATTCCCTTCCTTTCAATTGTTTTGAATAGCTTAAGAACAATTGGAGTCATATCTTTTTTAAAATATCTGGTATAGCTTTTTGTTGAATACTGTAATCAATACACAATTACTCTTAAGTGCTGAAACTTAACTGAAAAGTGATCGCTGTTAAATATAAGAGTGGGAATAAGAGAGGGAAGAGATGTGCAATTCAGGACATGCTCAAGCTGACTTACCTCAAACGGTAGAGTTAGAAACATACCAGGGGATTCCAATTCAATCCCATCAAGGTGGCATGTACCAATGCCATCTCACTAGTCCCAGTGATCAATTTCTGTTCACAATTGATCCTAATGATAGGACTAAGAACCAAAGGGATCACATAAACAAGACTAGTGTCTGCAAATACTAGCTGATAGAATCAAAAAGGGAGAGAATGGTCCAACATGGGAAGTGAGATACACAGCAGACCCATGGAATGGCAGATGTCCTAAACAGCACTCTGGCCTCAGAATCAGCCCTTAAGGCATGCGGATTTGGCTGAAAAGCCCATGAGAGTATTTCAGGCATGGAAAGCCAAGACACTCTGGGGGAAAAATAAAAACACCTAAATGAAAGATCTCTGTGAGTGAGATCCCAGTGGAAAGAACAGGTCATCAAAGAAGGAGGTACCTTTCTCTGAAGGGAGGAGAGAACTTCCACTTTGACCATGGCCTTGTCTAAATATGATCAGAGTCAGTGAACTCAGGGGGCTTCCATAGCCTTGGCAGCTCATGACAAGAGCCTAGGTTGATTACTGATGCCATAAACAAGAGTGTCAATTTGTTAAGTCAACAACAGGAGTCACTGTGCACTTACTCCTCATGTAGGATCTTTGTCCTTAGTGTGCTGTACATTGAGATTTAATGCTATAACTAGTACTCAAACAGTATTTTTCACTTTACATTTCTGTGTGGGAGCAAACTGTTGAAATCTTTACTTAATGTATGCTAAACTGATCTTCTGTATATAAAGAGAATCGAAAATGAATCTTGATGTGAATGGAAGGGGAGAGGGAGTGGGAAAGGGGAGGGTTGCGGATGGGAGGGACGTTATGGGGGGGGAAGCCATTGTAACCCATAAGCTGTACTTTGGAAATTTATATTCATTAAATAAAAGTTAAAAAAAAATACCTGGTATAGTTCAGCAGTGCAGCTGTATCATCCTGTGTTTTCCTTTGTTAGGAGGGTCTTTATTACTGATTCAAGTTCTTTTACTTATTTATTTATTTGACAGGTAGTTACAGACAGTGAGAGAGAGAGAGAGAGAGAGAGAGAGAAAGGACTTCCTTCTGTTGGTTCACTCCCCAAAAAGCTGCAAAACCGGAGCTATGCTGATCGAAGCCAGGAGCCAGGTGCTTCCTCCCAGTCTCCCATGCGGGTACAGGGGCCCGAGCACTTGGGTCATCTTCCACTGACTTTTGAGGCCACAGCAGAGAGCTGGACTGGAAGAGGAGCAACTGGGACTAGAAATGACGCCCATGTGGGATGCCGGTGCTGCAGGTGGAGGATTAACTTAGTGCACCACAGCACTGGCCCCCTGATTCAATTTCTGTCTTGATTATTGGTCTGTTTAGGTTTTCCATGTTCATGGCTCAATTTTGGTAGCTTCATGTGTCCAGGAACTATCCATTTCTTCCAGGTTTCCAATTTGTTGGCATACATTTTATGTGGTAATTCCTGATGATTCTTTTTATTTCTATAGTATATGTTGTTTTATTTCCTTTTTCATCTCTAATTTTATTGAATTGGATCTTCTCCCTCTTTTTTTTTTTTTTTTTTTGGTTGGTAGGTTGGGTCAATGGTGTGTCAATTTTGTTTATTTTTTCAAAAAAGCAGCTCTTCATTTCACTGATTTGTTTTGTTCTCAATTTTGTCTATTTCTTCTCTAATTTTAATTATTTGTTTTATCCTGCTAATTTTGGGTTTGGTTTGCTGTTGTTTTTCTAGGTCTTTGAGATGCACTGATAGCTCATTTACTTGGTACCTTTCCAGTTTCTTGATGTAGGCACCAAATGACCTCTTTACATTATTTTAGCTGTATCCGATAAGTTTTCATATGATATATTATCATATTCATTCATTTCCAGAAATTTTGTGATTTCTCTTTTGATTCCTTCTGTGACCCACTATTCATTCAGGAGTATGTTGTTCAGTCTCTCTGTGTTTGAATACAATCTGAGATTCTTTAGTTGTTGATTTCCAGCTTTATTCCATTGTGGTCAGAAGAGATGGATGGTATGATTTTGATTTTTTTTTTTGAATTTGCTGAGACTTGCTTTATAGCCTGTCATATGGTTTATCCTAGAGAACGTCCCATGTACTGGTGATAAGAATGTGTATTCTGCAACTGTGGTATGAAATGTTCTGTAGATATCAGTTATTTCCATTTTGTTCATAGTGTTGATTAGCTTTGTTGTTTGCTGATTTTCTGTCTAGTTGATCTGTCCATTGATGAAAGTGAGGAGTTAAATTTCCCCCACTACTATTGTATTGGAGTCTATGTCACCCTATAGATCCATTAACATTTGTTTTAAATAGCCAGGTGCCCTGGTATTGGGTGCATATATATTTACTATACTTACATCTTCCTAATCAATTGATCCTTAAATCATTATGCAGTGTCCTTCTGTTTCTCTTTTAGCTATTTTTCTATTATAGTCTATTTTGTCTGATATTAGGGTACCTATTCCATATTCTTTTTGTTTTCCATTAGCTTGGAATACCTTTTTCCATCCTTTCACTTTCAGTCTGCATGTATCTTTCTTGGTGAGATATGTTTCTTATAGGAAGCAAATAGACATGTTTTATTTTTTAAATCTATTCAGCAAGTCTGTATCTTTTAACTGGAGAGTTGAGGCAATTTATATTCAAGGTTACTATTGGTAAGTCATGAGTTGGTCCTGCCATTTTCCATAAATATTCCTATTGTTTACTTTGGATTTCTTTTGTACTTTAATGGAGTATTTTTAAATTTCACATTCTTTCATAATGATGAGTATCTTTCTGTTTTTTCTGTGTGTAGGACATCCTTAAACATCTTTTGTAAGGCTGGACAAGTGATGACAAATTCTTTCAATTTTTGTTTGTTATAGAAGGTCTTTATTTCACATTCATTCATAAAGGAGAGCTTTGCAGCCTATAGTACTCTGGGTTGACAGTTTTTTTCTCTTAAGATTTAGAATATGTCTCTCCATTCTCTCCTAGCCTGTAGAGTTTCTGATAAGAAGACAGCTGTGATTCTTTTTTTTTAAAGTTCATTAATTTATTTGAAAGTCAGAGTTACACAGAGAGAAAGAGGGAGAGGGGGAGCGAGAGGGAGAGGGAAAGAGAAAGAGAGAGAGGTCTTCCATCTGTAGATTCACTCCCCAGTTGGCTGCAACAGCCGGATCTGCGCCAATCAGAAGCCAGGAGCCAAGAGCTCCTTCCAGGTCTCCCATGTGGGTGCAGGAGCCCAAGGACTTGGGCCATATTCTACTGCTTTCCCAGGCCAAAGCAGAGAGCTGGATTGGAAGTGGAGCAGCCAGGACTAGAACCGGCGGCCATATGGGATGCCAGCATAGCAAGCAGTGGCTTTATCCACTATGCCACAGTGCTGGTCCCTCAGCTGTGATCTAATTGGAGATCCTCTGAAAGTTATCTGGCATTCTACTTGTGCACATTTTGGAATTTTTTTATGTTTTACTGTTGAAAGTTGACTACAATGTGTTGTGGTGAAGATCTTTTCTCGTCATGTCCATTTATTTGTTTATTTATTTGACAGGCAGAGTTAGACAGTGAGAGAGAGAGACATAGAGATAGGTCTTCCTTCCATTGGTTCACCCCTCAAATTGGTGAACCAGCGCTGCGCCGATCCGAAGCCAGGAGCCAGGTGCTTCCTTCTGGTCTCCCATGCAAGTGCAGGGCCCAAGCACTTGGGCCATCCTCCACTGCTTTCCTGGGCCACAGCAGAGAGCTGGACAGGAAGAGGAGCAACTGGGACAGAATCCAGCACTCCGACTGGGACTAGAACCCAGAATGCCGGCGCCACAGGTGGAGGATTAGTCTAGTGAGCCGTGGCACTGGCCCATGTCCATTAGTTTTAAATGCTTTCTGTAGTTGGACATCCATTTCTTTAACCAAACTGGGGAAGTTTCCTGTAATTATTTCACTAACAATCCTTCAAATCCATTCTCTTTCCATGCCTTCAGGCACTCCTAAGGACCCATATTCTTGGGACATTTGATAGTGTTCCATAAATCTCTAACACTGTTTTAATTTTTCTAATTTCTTCTACTTTTTGTTTGTTTGTTTTGGTCTGACTATAAAGTTTCCACAGAATTTTTTTCTTGCTTAGATATTTTTTCTTCTGCCTCACAAAGTCTATTCTTAAGGCTTCACACCACATTTTTTATTTGATCTATTGCATTCTTCATTTTTATTATTTCATTTTGATTTCTCTTTAAAATCTCAATTTCATGGGAAAAATTTCCATTCATGTCATCTGTGGATTTCTTTAGGTCGTGTATTTGCTTCTGATTGCTGTTGAGTAATCCTATATTAGTTTTTTGAATTCCGTTTCTGGCATTTCTTTTCATCACATTCTAATATTGAGATATATTTGTATTCTTTTTTTGGGGGGGATCATCATATCTTCTTTATTCTTGAGTTTCTGCATTTTTAGGCATTTCTGGGGATACTTTTAGGTTTATTCCTCTGATGGCGTTTATCTTTTAGTTATGCCTCTGTGGCCTAGTGGAATGTCTTCACTTTCAGTAAATACCAAGAGGTATGTGTTGGGAGCTCTGGTCAGTGTGCCAGGGTGGGATGAGTATGCAGGGTCACACCTAGATGGGAGTGTTAGATCTCTTCTTGTTAACAGAAGTGGAGGAGTGGCCACCTCTGTTAGTGTTATCACACCCTTACCTCCTCTCCTTCAAGATGACCAGTGCCTGGGTTTTTGCCTCCAATGTGTGCAACACTCATCCTTGCTGCTGTATGAACCACACAAATGATCTGTGCAGTCTTCACTCCAAGCACAGATCCCACTTCAGTGACCCACCTGAGGCAACCAGGGAGCGCTGTGTGCAGCCACGCACAGTAATTGCCCTGAGACCCATTACATCCTAGACCCTTCTCATGCAGTCATGGAGCCCCCATGCTCTCAGCACACAAGGTTTCCACAGTCACTGGGTGCAGAAGTTCGGCTTTGCCATGCCAGCCAGTCTGGTCCACAGAGAGGCAGATGTTTCTTGACCCAGCTTTCCTTGGTGGCCCCCAGAGCCTGCATGTAGGGAGGCTGGGAGTACCTCACAGACTTATTGGCTAGCCTCCTGTGTATTATCCCAACCAGGCTCAAAGTCAGTGGGGGCTGAGGATGTTTCCTCCTTGAATCTCTGGATCACAAGGGTGCACAAGAACACTGGCTAAATGTTGCCCTCCCCCTGCCATTGCCACCAGAACTGCCAAGAAAGATGGTATTCTGTCTCAGCCAGTTGCTGTGAATGTGTACAAAGGCTTCTGTAGCTGCTGCCCAAGTTCAAAATGTTCCTTGTCCTCTCGCAGCCAGGTTTCTGGCACTATTGTGGGGAGGATAGGGTAAGCGAAACATGTGTCTTTTAATTCCACTGGGTCTGAGGGTACACACTATCCTGTAGGGCTGGAGGCTGGATTCATGATTTGCCTCTGGCTATATCATCACCAGCAAGTGCAGTTTGGTTTCACCTCTGTCTCCAAGCTCCCACCTGCTCTGGCTCTCGGCTGCTTAGTGTGTTATGTCTGTGTTTGTGCTGTACATCCACACCTTCCACACAGGTCTGTGGTTTTCCACTTCCTTGCATCCTTCCATAGAATTTCAGTGTGGTTCTCTCTCTCATTCTTCTCTGAGAGTGCACTTCCTACACTCATTTTTTTTTTTTTTTTTTTTTTTTTTTACTATTTATCCCTAGCCTAGCACAGTATATCCTTCCCTATTCTGCTATCTTGGGCACAAAAGTGCATATATTCTTAAAAAATGATGTTGAGGGCCGGTGCTACGGCTCACTAGGCTAATACTCCACCTTGTGGCGCCGGCACACCGGGTTCTAGTCCCGGTCGGGGCATGAGATTCTGTCCCGGTTGCCCCTCTTCCAGGCCAGCTCTCTGCTGTGGCCAGGGAGTGCAATGGAGGATGGCCCAAGTGCTTGGGCCTTGCACCCCACGGGAGGCCAGGATAAGCACCTGGCTCCTGCCTTCCGATCAGCGCAGTGTGCCGGCTGCAGCGCACTGGCCACGACGGCCATTGGAGGGTGAACCAACAGCAAAGGAAGACCTTTCTCTCTGTCTCTCTCTCTCACTGTCCACTCTGCCTATCAAAAAAAAAAAAATGATGTTGAGTTAGAAAGACAGACATTGTGAATATTGTGTTGGAAGAACTTTGACAGAGAAACTACAAACTTTATGTAAATTTAGGGGATACTTTGGAGAAAGAGAAAGTTACTGACCACAAAGTCAGGGATGGTAAGTAGAAAGATAGTCTACAGTAACAAATCAGGTTTCTAAAGATAATGAAAAATTATCTAGAAGATAATTAACTAAATAATTAATAACCAAATTCTAGCTAATTAATAATTATCTAGAAGATAATTAAAAACCATCACTCATATGGCATAAACAGTGAAAATTAAAGAATTTGAAGTTTGAGTACTGTCTTATTTTACAAATGATGTCAATAGGATGAAATGTGGCGATTATGTCGTCATACCTAATATCTTAGTGTAATTGGGCTGCTATAACAAAATACCACAAACTGGGTGATTTATAACAGAAATTTATTTCTCACAGTTCTGGGGGCTAAGAAGTTCAGGATCAAGGTGCCAACAGATTTACTATCTGGCGAGGGCCCATCTTCTGGTTCTGGTTTTTGGATGGTATTTTCTCATTGTATCCTTGCACAAAAGAGGCGGAGAAAGAGCTCCCTGGGCCCTTTTACAGGGACACTAATCTGATTTGTAAGGGCTCTGCCTTCATAACCTTGCCACTTCCCAAGAATACCCACTTCCTAACACCATCATGTTGGGTGGGGGTGAGAATTTCAAAATATGGGTTTTTGGGGGACACAAACATTCAGACAATAGTACCTGGTCTGACAAACTCACAATGAAATTTATCTAGAGAACTTGATAGTGACTTGCTATATGCATAGGCTACTGTAACATATGAAATATTTAAAGACAGTACACTAAGTATTTTAAAATTAATGTTCATATTGACTAAAATTTATAATAGGAACAGAAGTCAATTGAGAAAAAAGCCATATGCAAATTTTGAGATGGATAAATATATATGAAGAACTAAGTCAAGAAGAGGATTTACTATTAAAAATGTGGAAGTTGTAAAAGTTTAGATAAAATTGTGGAAAATAAGTTTGATCTGCTTGTTCTTTGCAATGAAAAAATAGAAATAAAGAGGGTAGTTGTAGCAGTAACTTTTCTTTGGTCACAAAATCAGAGTAAAAATGCCCTCTTATTTTAGCAGAGAATGAGGTAAGGCTCTATAGAAAGCAAAATCTTCTTATTGCAAAGAATCCAGGATGAAATTCTTTTTCCATGTCTACTCTAACCTTTCCCCACTCCACTAGGTAATATAATAAAAATGATAACAAAAGAAACTCTTTAATAGTCCATTTTGTACTGTCAATTATATAAACCATAAAGTATTTGTATGATAAACACAGAGATATGCTGTTCAGGTAGCCCTTTCAGGGAAGAACCTGCTACCTCCTTCTCGGTCCCTTCCAAGAGACTCCAAGTCTCTTAGCAGGAGGTCACACTCTTCCCGGGGCAGCCTGTCCGAGCAAAGTGGGGGTTCAGAGGCCCAGCAATTTCAGCCTTTGCAGGACACTCAGACCAGATGCTTATACCAGAGTGCAGGGTTGTCCAAAGCATGGTTAGGTAAGCATTGTAATTCTATTCCTTCCTCCACCCCATCTTTCTTCTCTTCTTTCCTTTTACTCTGCTAAATACCTCACAGCCCAAACTCCTTATCAGAATCTGTTTCCCAAGAACCCATCTTGTGATATTCAGATTGGAAGACTCTCAAGGGATCTTGGTCAGACCTTTATTTGACTGCAACCTTTTTGGGTTCCTCAAATTCCATCACAGTATGGTGTGGTAGAAAGAGTGCTGGCTTTGTAACTTATACATCTCTGGGTTCTAGCCCTACTTCTTCACTCTAATTATCAGTTTCATCTTGGAGAAAGGCCCTCTAAACCTTGGTTTGCTTATCTGTGAAATTAGGCTAATAGTATTTGCTGTGAAGAATGGTTGTGAAAAATGAATTTTAACTGATGTGTGTAAAAAGCACCTGACTCACACAAGTATGCAGTAGTTGACAAACCCATCCCTTCTAACAAGAAGAAAACAAAAAGAAAAAAGGCCATAATTATAACTAGATAAATCTGTTCCTCCCCCTTCTCACCCGCTTCCTCCAAGCCCAACTTCCCCCCAAAAGAACTGGCAAAATATGAAAATTTTTGTAGAAACCAGGTTTCTGTTGATATGTTCATGTTACACGTTATCTGTAATAGTATGGAAAAAGCTTCTTGGATGATAATTTATAAACTTAGTAAAATAACTGGAAGCACTAGAAAAATTGTAGGTCTGAGGGAAAGATCTAATGTAACTGTTAGAGCAGTTATAGTGAAATCATGGCTTCTCCATCACACATAAATTGAATCTGCTGCTCTTCTGCGTATCTGAATCTCACAGGGAGAAATCTCTATTGCTACTCTGAAATGGCTTGTACTCTGAGCACTGAGCACTAAAAAAGCTACTGAATATTCTCATTGATGTACAGAAGCTAACAAGTTGATTTCAGAGAAGTAGAGAGGGTAACAGTGGTTATCAGAGCCTCTCAGCCATGGGGGAAGGGCAAGAAAGAGAGAGGATGATTAACAGGCAGTTGGAAAAGAGGAATAATTTCTGATATTCTAAAGCACAGTAGGGTGACTGTGGTTGACAGTTATTTGCAAATATCAAAATAGCAGAGAGAATTTTGAATGTTCCAAACACAAAGCAATAATGTTTGAGGTGCTACATATACCCATTAATACATGGAATTATTAAGTGTTAATTAAAAATAAAGTAAAAGTATGTCAAAAGAATAGTTGTAAACAAAGATTAGGGTAGGATATAAGAAGAAATAAACTCAAGGAGGGGACTTAGTAACTGTGAGAGTATAATAAAAATCTTTTAGTTTTGAGACCCAATATCAAGTTTTATACATTCAATAGTACCCTGAAGTGTCTTCTGTGTAGTTGTCTACATCCTTGACATGAGTGCACATAAGCTTTGCCAACTGGATGAAAAATACTGGTAGCTACATTGTTATAATAATATAGATAGAGTCACTAGCTTTCAAAGTGCAAGAGTGGCTCCAACTTGGAAAGCACAGTATCTGCTACATCTGCATGTATCCAGGAACCTTGGAATCCATTCATGGCACTTAGAAAGCTTTAGAAGTAGACATTTCAGTTTTTATCTCTAGTACAAAATGTTACTTCAGCCCCACAGCTCCTAAGGAATGAAGCTAGTGTCAAAGATTTAATGCCTTTTCACATTAGTGATGTCAGCACAAAATGGCCATCTTCTCTGAATAATTTATCTTCCCACTGCATAATTTTCTTATCGTTTTTTCTACATTTTGGCTTTTTACTGTAGATGAGGAGGTAAATGGCTGTTAGTCCCTGACAAAACCTGTGGAGTGTCCCTCCCATCAATCAATTAAAAAACACTTACCTTACATTCAACATGATTTATTTCTTGTTAATACAATTGTCTCACTATATCCTTCTATTATTATACCCTTAATTCCATTAGCCATTCGCTTAATGCCCACTTTAGAGCTGACCCCCAAAGAGCTTGGAAGAGAGAGGGAAGTCTGTCTAATAGTGGCATTGCCAATAAAACTCTGGAAGCTCTTCTAAAGCCTTGTAGGTCACAGAAAAGATAGGTCACAGAATGTATCCTGCTTGAAAAGAATAGAGCAATCTCTCATTTATTTGTTCTGATGGATGCTATTTGATGGCTTAAAAATCCTTAAGAGCTCTTATCTTAAAAGTCAACACAATAGGTTCACCAAGTGGATTTCTACAGATTGCACAGAGCCGGATGAATCTCTACTAAGTTTTCTTTAAATAAGTTTAAAAAGGAGGAAGCAAATGAAAACATTTATACTATTTGAATATGAATGGCTTGCTTGTTTTGGGATGGAGCAAAAGGTTAACCTGGTAAATAGTTAAGTAACACAAAGAAATGGGTGTATTATGTCACACAGTGGTAGAGTTGTTATATCCTCTCTCATAAATTTCCTTCATTTTGGTTGAAAGCTAAAAGCCATAAAAAGATACTTTTGTAGTATACTTCTAAAATTATACAATGAACAGCTGCTATGATTTTTCTCAATAAGAACATATGCTTTAGCTTTGAAATTTAAATGTATAAATGTCTTCCTACAATATGAGAGCACTTTTTTTTTTGTATCAGTGTAGATTGTCTTAGGTCACAAGTAGCAGACACTTGTTTACCTACCAGCCACTTCTCAATGCTTCCTTGCTAATAGAAATAGTTTTATTTAGATGTCTACCCTTCAGAGATGGGAATCCCACCCATAGCCTAAGGAGAAGACTGATGTGTAAAACCAATACTGGACATTCCATACCCTCATCAGTCACTCATGTTGGGGCACACTTCTAAGACATGTGTCTGCATTTCTTTTTTTTTAAATTTTTTTATTTAGTAAATATAAATTTTCAAAGTACAAAAAATATAGATGTCATATCTGGCTGATGTCTGGAATTTTGGCCACTATCTTGTAAATTTGGAGAGAGGTAGCTGAGATTAAAGTCAACATTCTAGTGATGATAGAGTAGAAGGCAGAGGATATATCTTTCCTTGATAATGCAATTTGTCCCTAGAATGAATAAAACTGGTACTATCCTACTTCAATGCTTTTTGTTACATGAACTAATACAAACACTTGCTGTTTAAACCAGTTAAATCAGTGTTTTCTACTAATTACTGCAGGGGGCATCCTAGCAAATACATAATAGGTACTTTTCCCCCTTTATTTTACAAGGAGAAAGGGAGGAAAAGAAGGAGAGAGGTAAGGGGAGGGGGAGAGAGGGAGAGAGGTAGAGAGGGAGAGAGAGAAAGAGCGAGAGCGAGCGTTCACATCTGCTGGGTCACTCTGTAAATGCCCATAATGACCAAGTCTGGAACAAGGTGGAAGCCAGGGGCTGGGAACTTAGTACAAGTTTGTGTGGGTGACAGGGTCCTGATCACTTTGAGCCATCACTTGGTGCCTCCTAGGGTCTGCATTAGCAGAAAGCTGGAATTGAGAGCTGGAGCTAGGAAGTCTGGCACTCCAGTGTGGAACATGAGCATCTTAACCGGTACATAACCACTAGGCTAAATTCTTGACTTCTCAGTATATTTTTATATGTTTTTAACCATTTTTATTTGCCCCCCCCCCAGAAAGAATATATTTCTTCTGCCCATGTTCTGCTGGTGCTCTGTGTCCTTTTACTTGTAAGAGAGTTATTTGTATACTATATATGACAACTTTTGCCATCTGTGTTGTAAATACTGTGATAAAATCAATACTTTTCTATAAAGATAATTAAAAAATGAATCTTAAGAATGGGATGGGAAAGGGAGTAGGAGATGGGATGGTTTGTGGGTGGGAGGGTGGTTATGGGGGGAAAACTGCTATAATCCAAAAGTTGTACTTTTTTTTTTTTTGACAGGCAGAGTTAGACAGTGTGAGAGAGAGACAGAGAAAAAGGTCTTCCTTCTGTTGGTTCACTCCCCAAATGGCCACTACGGTGGGCGCTGTGCTGATCCAAAGCCAGGAGCCAGGTGTTTCCTCCTTGTCTCCCATGCGGGTGCAGAGCCCAAGAACTTGGACCATCCTCCACTGCACTCCCGGGCCACAAGAGAGAGCTGGACTGGAAGAGGAACAACTGGGACAGAATCCGGTGCCCCAACGGGGACTAGAACCTGGGGTGCCGGCGCCACAGGCAGAGGATTAGCCAAGTAAGTCATGGCGCTGGCGCAAAAGTTGTACTTTCAAAATTTATATTTATTAAATAAAAGTTTAAAAAAATCAATACTTTTTCTTTGGTATGGTATATTTTATAAACAAATTTTAAATTAGCAAGTATGTCCATACTTTTTTTTCTGGCTTTTAGACTTATAGGTAATATCAAGAACATTATTCCACTCTACCTTCATCCCACCTGTATTATATAAGATATATATCTTACTTGAAAATTTTAATTTGTGGGGCCAGTGCTGTGGTGTAGTGGATAAAGCTGTTGCCTGTGGTGCTAACATCCCATATGGGGTCCAGTTTGAGTCCTACCTGCCCTACTTCCAATCAAGTTCCCTGTTTATGCAGCTGAGAAAGCAGTGAAAGATGTCCAAGTACTTGGGCCCTTGCCACCAGTGTGGAAAACCCAGATGGAGTTCCAGGGTCCTGGCTTCAACCAGACCCAGCCTTGGCTGTTGTAACCATTCTGCATTTGGGGAGTGAACCAGAGGATGAAAGATCTCACTCTCTTTCTACCTATCCCTCTCCCTCTCTATATCTCTGTAACTCTGCTTCTCAAATAGATAAATAAATAAATACCTAAAGAGAAAATGTTGTTTTTCGGGGCACCGGATTCTGTCCCTGTTGCCCCTCTTCCAGGCCAGCTCTCTGCTGTGGCCAGGGAGTGCAGTGGAGGATGGCCCAAGTACTTGGGCCCTGCACCCGCATGGGAGACCAGGAGAAGTACCTGGCTCCTGCCATCAGATCAGCGCGGTGCACCGGCCACAGCATTCCAGGCGTGGCGGCCATTGGAGGGTGAACCAACGGCAAAAGGAAGACCTTTCTCTCTGTCTCTCTCTCACTATCCACTCTGCCTGTCAAAAAAAAAAAAAAAAAAAAAAGAGAGAGAGAGAAAATTTTGTTTTAAAAAATTTCTTCCACTAGTTAAAAAACCATTAAATAAAAATATGTCAACTTGTAGCGACAGAAAGTGAAATGGTAGTTGCCAGCTGTTGGGACAATGGGGAAGAGGGGGAAGAATTTCAGTTTTGAAAGATGAAAAATTCTAGAGGTCTAGTATACACACAGTGTTGGTGGTTAATACCACTGTACTGTACACTTAAAATTTTGTTGAGTACAGATTTCATGTACGTGTTTTTTTACTACAATAAAATATATTTACACTAATTTTAAGAGGAAAATTTATGTGGTACATCACAATGCAAGAAATACCCTAATTTTATATAGAGAAAAATTTACTAATCAAACAATGAAAAAATTATAGTAAATGACAGCTTGAAAGTAACTATATTTAATGCCTAAAAGATGTGTGTTTTTGTTTTTACATTTTCTTTACCAAATATTAACTCTGTTTGGTGCTTCATGTTTATTTAACTACACAGAAAAGCACCTTTAGGTAAAAACAAAAGGGAATTGAATATTTTAGAATGTATAAATAAACAGATGGATAGACCAATGGAACAGAATTGAAACACCAGAAATCAACCCAAACATCTACAGCCAACTTATATTTGATCAAGGATCTAAAACTAATTCCTGGAGCAAGGACAGTCTATTCAATAAATGGTGCTGGGAAAATTGGATTTCCACGTGCAGAATCATGAAGCAAGACCCCTACCTTACACCTTACACAAAAATCCACTCAACATGGATTAAAGACCTAAATCTACGACCTGACACCATCAAGTTACTAGAGAACATTGGAGAAACCCTTCAAGATATTGGCACAGGCAAAGAATTTCTGGAAAAGACCCGGGAGGCGCAGGCAGTCAAAGCCAAAATCAACTATTGGGATTGCATCAAATTGAGAAGTTTCTGTACTGCAAAAGAAACAGTCAGGAGAGTGAAGAGACAACCAACAGAATGGGAAAAAATATTTGCAAACTATGCAACAGATAAAGGGTTAATAACCAGAATCTACAAAGAGATCAAGAAACTCCACAAAAACAAAACCAACAACCCACTTAAGAGATGGGCCAAGGACCTCAATAGACATTTTTCAAAAGAGGAAATCCAAATGGCCAACAGGCACATGAAAAAATGTTCAAGGTCACTAGCAAACAGGGAAATGCAAATCAAAACCACAATGAGGTTTCACCTCACCCCGGTTAGAATGGCTCACATGCAGAAATCTACCAACAACAGATGCTGGCGAGGATGTGGGGAAAAAGGGACACTAACCCACTGTTGGTGGGAATGCAAACTGGTCAAGCCACTATGGAAGTCAGTCTGGAGATTCCTCAGAAACCTGAAGATAACCCTACCGTTCGACCCAGCCATCCCACTCCTTGGAATTTACCCAAAGGAGTTTAAATTGGCAAACAAAAAAGCGGTCTGCACCCTAATGTTTATTGCAGCTCAATTCACAATAGCCAAGACCTGGAACCACCCTAAATGCCCATCAACGGTAGACTGGATAAAGAAATTATGGGATATGTACTCTTTAGAATACTATACCGCAGTAAGAAACAATGAAATCCAGTCATTTGCAACAAAATGGAGGAATCTAGAACACATCATGCTGAGTGAAATAAGCCAGTCCCAAAGGGACAAATACCATATGTTCTCCCTGATCGGTGACAACTGACTGAACACCAAAAAGGAAACCTGTTGAAGTGAAATGGACACTATGGGGAACGGTGACTTGATCAGCATAGCCCTGACTGTTAATGAACAACTTAATACATTATCCCTCTTAGTAGTTTTTTGTCTGTTCTACTTAATATGACTGGTTTAATTCTGTAATTAATACACAGTTATTCTTAAGTGTTGAAAATTAACTGAAATGTGATCCCTGTTAAACATAAGAGTGGGAATAATAGAGGGAAGAGATGTATAATTTGGGACATGCTCAAGCTGACTTGCCCCAAATGGTAGAGTTAGAAACATAGCAGGGGATTCCAATTCAATCCCATCAAGGTGGCATGTACCAATGCCATCTCACTATTCCAAGTGATCAATTTCAGTTCACAATTGATCATAATGAAAGGACTAAGAGTCAAAGGGAGCACATAAACAAGTCTAGTACCTGCTAACACTAACCGATAGAATAAATAAGGGGGAGAGTGATCCAACATGGGAAGTGAGATACTCAGCAGACTCATAGAATGGCAGATGTCCTAAATAGCACTCTGGCCTCAGAATCAGCCCTAAAGGCATTCGGATCTGGCTGAAAAGCCCATGAGAGTATTTCAGGCATGCAAAGCCAAGACACTCTGGCAAAAGATCTCTGCGAGTGAGATCCCAGTGGAAAGAACAGGTCTTCAAAGAAGGAGGTACCTTTCTCTGAAGGGAGGAGAGAACCTCCACTTTGACTATGACCTTGTCTAAACAAGATAAGAGTCGGAGAACTCAGAGGGCTTCCATAGCCTTGGAAACTCATGACTGGAGCATAGGGAGATTACTGATGCCATAGACAGGAGTGTCAATTGGTAAAGTCAACAACAGGAGTCACTGTGCACTTACTCCTCATGTAGGATCTCTGTCCTTAATGTGCTGTGCATTGAGATTTAATGCTATAATGAGTACTCAAACAATATATTTCACTTTGTGTTTCTAGTGTTTCTGTGGGGGTGCAAACTGTTGAAATCTTTACTTAATGTACACTAAACTGATCCTCTGTAAAAAAAAAAAAAAAAAAAAAAATTATCAATTCCCAACTTGACTCTCGCTGGGATTAAACATGACAATAGGTCTGATCTGATTTCATCATCATTTAAAAAAAATCATCTATTATTTTTCACTTTATGTTTTTGTGTGGGAGCAAACTGTTGAAATCCTTACTTAATGTATACTAAGCTGATCTTCTGTATATTAAGATATTCGAAAATGAATCTTGATGTGAATGGAAGGGGAGAGGGAGTTGGAAAGGGGAGGGTTGTGGGTGGGAGGGACGGTATTGGGGGGAAGCCATTGTAATCCATAAGTCGTACTTTGGAAATTTATATTCATTAAATAAAAGTTAAAAAAAAAGAATGTATAAATAGTCCACATTTTATCAACAGATTGAAAATGCATAAAAACATATCGCCTCTTCATACCTCTTACTTGATGGATATATACAAAGCAAAATGTTTTGGGTTCACCCAAACAAGGCACATAATCCAAATTTATTATCTATTTTATTCTCCGACTAAGAATTTTCATGTCAAAGCAGTGGTGTATCTTTGCTTGAATTCATGTTGAAATATTTCTTTTAGTCTCTCTATTTGGTACGGTTTTGGGTGAAAAAATCTATTACACCAAAAAGGAAAAGGAATCTTTTTACGGATTTATTTATTTATTTGAAAGGCAAAGTTGTAGAGAGAGACAGAGAGAAGGAGAGTGAGATCTTCCATCTGCTGGTTCACTCACCAAGTGTCAAATGGCTGCAACTGCCAGAGCTGGGACAGGTCAAAGCCAGGAGCTTGGAACTCCATCTGGAAGTAGAGCAGCCAAGACTTAAACAGGGGTCCATAGGGGCTGCTAGTATCACAGGCAGTGGATTAACCTACTATACCATGAAGCTAGCCCTGGAAAAGGAATCTGTAACCCACAAGTGGTGTAATAGTTCAAAAGGTATTATAGTTGTCATTTTCTGAATAGATATTATGAAAGGATAGTCTATATTCTCCTAGATTTTCTTAAAGAGCTTTAATTATTTTATGCTTCATTTTTTTAATCTTTCAGGAATTATTTCTATATAAAAGAGAACTCAATTTTGTTACAGATGGATAGTATTTGAATTAGCATCATTTATTAAATATTCCATTTATTTAAAATATTAAAATTATATTAAATTTTAATAGTTTAACTATATTCTCAATCTACTCCACAGATCTTTTTGGCTAGTCCTATATCAAAAATCAAATCATATTTTTTCCAGATTTACTGATACATAGCTTATAAATAAAATTGTATGGATTTGTGGTAGGCAAAAATGAGCTTGATTGGGGTAATTGTTGCACAACTTTGCTGATTTCATCTATAGTTTCTTGTAGTTCACTGAGCTTTAAGACAATTGTTCTGAATTCTTTTCAGGCAGTTTTTATATCTCTGTTTCCTTAGGATCAATTGCTTCTGCTTACCCTCTCCCTGTGGTTATGTCATGTGTCCTTTATTTGTGGCCTTGTGTTGCTGTCTGCATGCTTGAGGAAGCAGGGATCTCTTGTATTCCTCACAGACTAGCTTCAGCAGGGGAAATCCCTCACCAGTCACCTGCTCCACTGATTCTGGCTGGGCCAGGCGGTGGTATTTGTGGGTAAGTTCTCTGCTGGAGACCTCAGGTGAGCTGGCCTGGCACCCAAGTGTTTGGGGCATGAACCTAGGTCACAGGTATGGGCTTGGTGTTTGGGTTCACTGGGATCTGCCTGGATACTGAATTTGCAGTAGTGCACCTGTAGCCTGGGAATGCAGGTTCAGGCCTGGAAACTGAGTTGCTAGGTATGGGTGTGGTGCTAAGGTAAACTTGGAGCCTGAATGTCGGTCTGGTTCTGGGGTCTGTGGGGGCTGATCTACAGCCTGGGCCCATGTTCCAACCAGCTGCTGTAATCTCTCACCTGAATTCCTCAGCTGTTATCCAGGTATTTTCAAATGTGGCAAGTTGTTCAACTTGATCTTTGTGGGGAGTGAATGCCAAAAAAGCTTCAATTTTGCTATCTTGCTGACATTATTATCTGTCTTTTCACTTACAAAATGGATGTAATAATATCTACATAGAGGATTATTTTGAGGATCAAATGAGGAGAAATATATGAAAGATCCAACATGCGGAAAACATGTATAAGTAGTACAGGTATTTCCCTCCTCTTTGTCTTCTTGTGCCAGGTATCAGCCATTTATTGTATAAACTTTAGAGAAAGTGTTCGTAGAGTTCTCTATTCTAATTGGTAAAGCATTGTTAAATCATTTGAATAACATGACAAGAGATAGTTAGACAGATAGACTGACTATATAGATGTCATCACTGTGGTGGGATATCTAAATAAGAGACTCATTTAATAAAGACTAATCACAGTCCTAAAAAGACTGCACTCCATTCTTCCACCATTCAACTAGAGGTGGATCCATTTCAGGACAGTAACTGATGAATCTCTAGAGGTTTTAAACCTCTGGTCACATAGCAGCACATAGTACATATTTTTGGCTTAATTGATTATAAAGAGATGAAAAGACCAAGATACTGGCTATCTTGAATTTATGTGTATAACCAATTTACCAATTTTATTTTATTTTATTTTATTTTATTTATTTATTTATTTTGATAGGCAGAGTGGACAGCGAGAGAGAGAGACAGAGAGAAAGGTCTTAAGGTCTTCCTTTTGCCGTTGGTTCACCCTCCAATGGCCGCTGCAGCCGGTGCGCTGCAGCCGGCGCACTGCGCTGATCCGATGGCAGGAGCCAGGTACTTATCCTGGTCTCCCATGGGGTGCAGAGCCCAAGCACTTGGGCCATCCTCCACTGCACTCCCTGGCCACAGCAGAGAGCTGGCCTGGAAGAGGGGCAACAGGGACAGAATCCTGCGCCCCGACCGGGACTAGAACCCGGTGTGCCGGCGCTGCAAGGTGGAGGATTAGCCTAGTGAGCCGCGGTGCTGGCCCAATTTACCAATTTTAAAGATCAAATTATGGGAGGTCGTTCATTTTCCATTTCTCCTATAATTTTCTAACACACCGATCTATGTTTAGACTAACCAGAAAACAGACTAATTAAACTGATCAACTAAGAATCTGGATGCAAGTCATTTAATGTTCATTTTAAAATGTGAATTTAGGTGTGCCGGCAAGATGGTGGAATAGGAAGGGAGCACACTGATAGTCTGGGGAGAGATAGTTTAATAAAAGTGGAGATACTGCTGGTTCAAGGAAGAGTAGGGGAGGAAACAGCAGAAGAAACTCTTCCGGAACGCGTGACTCACAGCGGACCTGCGTGGAGAGCGTGGGAGCCCACAGTTCGGGACATCAGCGGCAGACTCAACACACCAGCGCTGGAACGCAAGGTGAGCTGAACCTCAATAGCCCGAGACACCGGCAGGCAAGTGGAAAGAGGAGACTAGAGGGAACGACCCCCGGGGAGGGGAAGTTCACAAGGCTAACTGGAAGAGAGAGAGAGAGAAAAAAAAAAAAAAAAAGGGTGACTAGTACGGACACGGGTCTCTCTCTCTCAGCTCACCTCTCAAGGGCGAGCAAGACAAAGAGCAGGCGCCATCTTGGACATACGTCATAAGCAGAGCGACCTCAGGTCTGCACCGGCCCTGAGCCTAGCAGAAAAACCTGACTCTGGGCGGGGCGAATTAACAGGAGATTAGGAGCTAGTAAATTTGTGGTGCTACTGAACTGAGACTGTGAAAAAAGAGATGGTGGGGGAGAGAACTCACGGAATTCACGTGAGCACTCTCCAGAGACACTACAATTCCGTAACTTTGGCAACCCAATGGGAGGCTGAAGGAGAATTTGAGCCCACTCTGAGGGCCGAACAGATTCCCTGTGGGGATCTTGGGAAAGAGCTTCTGATCTCTGGCTCCTGTGGGTATATCATTTGCCTGCTAACTACCTCCAACTTCGTTCAGCTGTGTGGAATTACTTCCCTTTTGAATCAAAAAAAAAAAAAAAAAAAAAAAAAAAAAAAAGAAGAAAGAGAGAGAGAGAGATTTACCACGCCTAACCTGGGAGTGTCACCTTTGGCACACCAAACAGAGCTCTCAGGCCACACCCATCTCAAGCCCTAAGGCTCCATCAAAAACAGATAGTCCACTTAATCTAGAGTCATAGTATAACAAGAAAAAGCACCACAGTGAAGAAACCAAATATCTCCAATATGCCAAATAACAAACGCAAAAACCGAGGTAATAAAAACAAGGAAGTCACCATGACGCCCTCAAATGAAAAAGACACCCCAATTCAAGATTATGAAGATGATGAGATAGAAGAAATGCAAGAAGCAGATCTCAAACAATTGATAAGAACATTAAGAAGTTCTCAAGAACAAATTCTGGAACTACATAAATCCTTAATGGACAAGATAGAAAATCTCTCTCGTGAAAATGAAATATTAAGGAGGAATCAAAATGAAACGAAACAACTAGTACAACAGGAAACTGTGATAGTGACTGAAGTGAAGAATTCAATAGATCAAATGAAAAACACAATAGAGAGCCTTACAAACAGAATGGGTGAAGCAGAAGAGAGAATATCGGACTTAGAAGACAGAGAACAGGAAGGGATACAGTCAGACCAAAGAAAAGAAGAGGAAATTAGAAATCTGAAACATATTGTCGGGAATCTTCAGGATACTATTAAAAAACCCAACATTCGGGTTCTAGGAGTTCCTGAAGGCATGGAGAGAGAGAAAGGATTAGAAGGCCTTTTTAGTGAGATATTAGCAGAAAATTTCCCAGCTTTGGAGAAGGACAGAGAAATCCTAGTACAGGAAGCCCACAGAACCCCTAATAAACACGACCAAAAGAGATCCTCACCACGACACGTTGTAATTAAACTCTCCACAGTGAAACATAAAGAAAAGATCCTAAAATGTGCAAGAGAGAAACGTCAGATTACTCTCAGAGGATCTCCAATCAGACTCACAGCTGACTTCTCATCAGAAACTCTACAAGCTAGGAGGGAATGGCGAGATATAGCCCAGGTACTAAGAGAGAAAAACTGCCAGCCCAGAATATTATATCCTGCAAAGCTATCATTTGTGAATGAAGGTGAAATAAAGACTTTTCATTGCAAACAGAAATTGAAAGAATTTGTTGCCACTCGTCCAGTCCTGCAAAAGATGCTTAAAGATGTGTTACACACAGAAACAAAGAAACACGGTCATCAATATGAAAGAAGGTAAAGGAAGGAAACCAAGGAAGGAAACCTCACAGCAAAAGATCACAGGGAATTCAAAGCATATATTAGAACTTATCTTTGGCAAATGGCAGGGCAAAGTTACCACTTATCATTAGTCACTTTGAACGTGAATGGCCTGAACTGTCCAGTTAAAAGACACAGATTGGCTGATTGGGTTAAGGAACAAAACCCATCTATATGCTGCTTACAAGAAACACATCTTTCCAACAAAGATCCATACAGACTGAAAGTGAAAGGCTGGAAAAAGATATACCATGCCAACAGAAATGAAAAAAGAGCGGGCGTAGCCATCTTAATATCGGACAACATAAACTTTACCACAAAAACTGTTAAGAGAGACAAAGAGGGACACTATATCATGATTAAGGGATCAATTCAACAGGAAGATATAACAATCATCAATGTATATGCACCTAACTACAGGGCACCAGTTTATCTAAAAGATTTATTAACGGACTTAAAGGGAGACTTAGACCCCAATACAGTAGTACTGGGGGACTTCAATACTCCACTCTCAGAAATAGACAGATCATCCGGTCAGAAGATCAACAAGGATACAGTAGATTTAAACGACACTATAGCCCAAATGGATCTAACAGATATATACAGAACTTTCAATCCTACAGGTAAAGATTTTACATTCTTCTCAGCAGTACATGGAAGCTTCTCTAGGATTGACCACATACTAGGCCATAAAGCAAATCTCAGCAAATTCAAAAGAATTAGAATCATACCATGCAGCTTCTCAGACCATAAAGGAATGAAGTTGGAAATTAGTAACTCAGGAATCCCTAGAGCATACGCAAACACATGGAGATTGAACAACATGCTCCTGAATGAACAATGGGTCATAGAAGAAATCAAAAGAGAAATCAAAAACTTTCTGGAAGTAAATGAGGATAACAGCACAACATACCAAAACTTATGGGACGCAGCAAAAGCAGTGTTAAGAGGAAAGTTTATATCAATAGGTGCCTACATCAAGAAATTGGAAAGACACCAAATAGATGAGCTTTCTATTCACCTCAAGGATCTAGAAAACCTACAGCAAATCAGACCCAAATCTAGTAGGAGAAGAGAAATAATTAAAATCAGAGAAGAAATCAACAGGATTGAATCAAGAAAAACATTACAAAAAATCAGCCAAACAAAGAGCTGGTTTTTTGAAAAAATAAACAAAATTGACACCCCATTGGCCCAACTAACTAAAAAAAGAAGAGAAAAGACCCAAATCAATAAAATCAGAGATGAAAAAGGAAATGTAACAACAGACACCACAGAAATAAAAAGAATCATCAGAAATTACTACAAGGACTTGTATGCCAGCAAACAGGGAAACCTATCAGAAATGGATAGATTCCTGGACACATGCAACCTGCCTAAATTGAACCAGGAAGACATCGAAAACCTAAACAGACCCATAACTGAGACAGAAATTGAAACAGTAATAAAGGCCCTCCCAACAAAGAAAAGCCCAGGACCAGATGGATTCACTGCTGAATTCTACCAGACGTTTAAAGAAGAACTAACTCCAATTCTTCTCAAACTATTCAGAACAATCGAAGAAGAGGGAGTCCTCCCAAATTCTTTCTATGAAGCCAGCATCACCTTAATTCCTAAGCCAGAGAAAGATGCAGCACTGAAAGAGAATTACAGACCAATATCCCTGATGAACATAGATGCAAAAATCCTCAATAAAATTCTCGCCAATAGAATGCAACAACACATCAGAAAGATCATCCACCCAGACCAAGTGGGATTTATCCCTGGTATGCAGGGATGGTTTAATGTGCGCAAGACAATCAATGTGATACACCACATTAACAGACTGCAGAAGAAAAACCATATGATTATCTCAATAGATGCCAAGAAAGCATTTGATAAAATACAACACCCGTTCATGATGAAAACTCTAAGCAAACTCGGTTTGGAAGGAACATTCCTCAATACAATCAAAGCAATCTATGAAAAACCCACAGCCAACATCCTATTGAATGGGGAAAAGTTGGAAGCATTTCCACTGAGATCTGGAACCAGACAGGGATGCCCACTCTCACCACTGCTATTCAATATAGTTCTGGAGGTTCTAGCCAGAGCTATTAGGCAAGAAAAAGAAATTAAAGGGATACAAATTGGGAAGGAAGAACTCAAACTATCCCTCTTCGCAGATGACATGATTCTTTATTTAGGGGACCCAAAGAACTCTACCAAGAGATTATTGGAACTCATAGAAGAGTTTGGCAAAGTAGCAGGGTATAAAATCAATGCACAAAAATCAACAGCCTTTGTATACACAGACAATGCCATGGCTGAGGAAGAACTTCTAAGATCAATCCCATTCACAATAGCTACAAAAACAATCAAATACCTTGGAATAAACTTAACCAAAGACGTTAAAGATCTCTACGATGAAAATTACAAAACCTTAAAGAAAGAAATAGAAGAGGATACCAAGAAATGGAAAAATCTTCCATGCTCATGGATTGGAAGAATCAATATCATCAAAATGTCCATTCTCCCAAAAGCAATTTACAGATTCAATGCAATACCAATCAAGATACCGAAGACCTTCTTCTCAGATCTGGAAAAAATGGTGCTGAAATTTATATGGAGGCACAAGAGACCTCGAATAGCTAAAGCAATCTTGTACAACAAAAACAAAGCCGGAGGCATCACAATACCAGATTTTAGGACATACTGCAGGGCAGTTGTAATTAAAACAGCATGGTACTGGTACAGAAACAGATGGATAGACCAATGGAACAGAATTGAAACACCAGAAATCAACCCAAACATCTACAGCCAACTTATATTTGATCAAGGATCTAAAACTAATTCCTGGAGCAAGGACAGTATATTCAATAAATGGTGCTGGGAGAATTGGATTTCCACGTGCAGAATCATGAAGCAAGACCCCTACCTTACACCTTACACAAAAATCCACTCAACATGGATTAAAGACCTAAATCTACGACCTGACACCATCAAGTTACTAGAGAACATTGGAGAAACCCTTCAAGATATTGGCACAGGGAAAGAATTTCTGGAAAAGACCCGGGAGGCACAGGCAGTCAAAGCCAAAATCAACTATTGGGATTGCATCAAATTGAGAAGTTTCTGTACTGCAAAAGAAACAGTCAGGAGAGTGAAGAGACAACCAACAGAATGGGAAAAAATATTTGCAAACTATGCAACAGATAAAGGGTTAATAACCAGAATCTACAAAGAGATCAAGAAACTCCACAAAAACAAAACCAACAACCCACTTAAGAGATGGGCCAAGGACCTCAATAGACATTTTTCAAAAGAGGAAATCCAAATGGCCAACAGGCACATGAAAAAATGTTCAAGGTCATTAGCAATCAGGGAAATGCAAATCAAAACCACAATGAGGTTTCACCTCACCCCGGTTAGAATGGCTCACATGCAGAAATCTACCAACAACAGATGCTGGCGAGGATGTGGGGAAAAAGGGACACTAACCCACTGTTGGTGGGAATGCAAGCTGGTCAAGCCACTATGGAAGTCAGTCTGGAGATTCCTCAGAAACCTGAAGATAACCCTACCCTTCGACCCAGCCATCCCACTCCTTGGAATTTACCCAAAGGAATTTAAATTGGCAAACAAAAAAGCGGTCTGCACCCTAATGTTTATTGCAGCTCAATTCACAATAGCTAAGACCTGGAACCAACCTAAATGCCCATCAACGATAGACTGGATAAAGAAATTATGGGATATGTACTCTTTAGAATACTATACCGCAGTAAGAAACAACGAAATCCAGTCATTTGCAACAAAATGGAGGAATCTGGAACACATCATGCTGAGTGAAATAAGCCAGTCCCAAAGGGACAAATACCATATGTTCTCCCTGATCGGTGACGACTGACTGAACACCAAGAGGGAAACCTGTTGGAGTGAGGTGGACACTGTGGGAAATGGTGGCTTGATCAGCATAGCCCTGACTGTTAATGAACAACTTAATACATTATCCCTCTTAGTAGTTTTTTTTTTATCTGTTCTACTTAATATGACTGGTTTAGATCTGTAATTGATGCACAGTTATTCTTAAGTGTTGAAAATTAACTGAAATGTGATCCCTGTTGAACATGGTGGTGGGAATGGGAGAGGGAAGAGATGTATAATTTGGGACATGCTCAGGCGGACTTGCCCCAAGTGGTGGAGTTGGAAGCATACCAGGGGATTCCAATTCAATCCCATCGAGGTGGCATGTACCAATGCCATCTCACTGTTCCAGGTGATCAGTTTCAGTTCACAGTTGGTCATGGTGAAGGGACTGGGAGTCAAAGGGAGCACATAGACAAGTCTAGTACCTGCTAAAGCTAACTGATGGAGTAAATAAAGGGGAGAGTGATCCAACATGGGAAGTGAGATACTCAGCAGACTCATAGAATGGCAGATGTCCTAAATAGCACTCTGGCCTCAGAATCAGCCCTAAAGGCATTCGGAGCTGGCTGAAAAGCTCATGAGAGTATTTCAGGCATGGAAAGCCAAGACACTCTGGCAAAAGATCTCTGCGAGTGAGATCCCAGTGGAAAGAACAGGTCTTCAAAGAAGGAGGTACCTTTCTCTGAAGGGAGGAGAGAACCTCCACTTTGACTATGACCTTGTCTAAACAAGATAAGAGTCGGAGAACTCAGAGGGCTTCCATAGCCTTGGAAACTCATGACTGGAGCATAGGGAGATTACTGATGCCATAGACAGGAGTGTCAATTGGTAAAGTCAACAACAGGAGTCACTGTGCACTTACTCCTCATGTAGGATCTCTATCCTTAATGTGCTGTACATTGAGATTTAATGCTATAACGAGTACTCAAACAATATATTTCACTTTGTGTTTCTATGGGGGTGCAAACTGTTGAAATCCTTACTTAATGCATACTAAACTGATCCTCTGTAAAAAAAAAAAAAAAAAAAAAAAAAAAAAAAGAAATTATCAATTCCCAACTTGACTCTCACTGGGATTAAACATGACAATAGGTCTGATCTGATTTCATCATCATTTAAAAAAAATCATCTATTATTTTTCACTTTATGTTTCTGTGTGGGAGCAAACTGTTGAAATCCTTACTTAATGTATACTAAGCTGATCTTCTGTATATTAAGATAATCGAAAATGAATCTTTATGTGAATGGAAGGGGAGAGGGAGTGGGAAAGGGGAGGGTAGTGGGTGGGAGGGACGGTATAGGGGGGAAGCCATTGTAATCCATAAGTCGTACTTTGGAAAATTATATGCATTAAATAAAAGTTTCAAAAAAAAAATGTGAATTTAAATTATCAAAGACCAAATCTGACTATCATAAGGAAACTCATTCCATCAGTAAATATCTTTTTGGTTTCTTCAATGTACTAACTATTTAAAAATTTTTCAAGTAATTTTTAAAATTCAGGTAGTTATATAAAATAAATAACAGGGCAATGTGTTTAACACAGTGATAAGATACTGTTTGGAATGCCCACATCCTATATCAGAGTGCCAGGGTTCAAGTACTGGCTCTAGGGCCAATTCCAGCTTTCTGATGAAGTATACCCTGGGAAGATAGCAGGTGATGGCTTAAGTAGTTGAGTCTTTGCCACCCATGTAGAAGACCTATGCTGAGTTCTGGGCTTTGGGCTTTGGCCTGGCCCAGTCCCATCTTTTGCATGCATTTGGGGAGTGAGTCAGAGGATACGAGGTCTCTTTATCTCTGCCTTTCAAATATATGAATATTAAAGTAAAAAAATTATCAGAGTAGATTCACTATTGATAATAAAGGTAAAATCATACTTGTCATTTATTTTTTAAAAAAATGAATATTTTGAGTAGTGACAAAAATAAAAATTGATGACTTCACTGACTGATAAAGGTTTTCCTGGTACATAATAAGGTGACATTATATCTGCTTTTAAAAATTCATCCGTAGGGGCCAGCACTGTGGCACAGCAGGTCAAGTTGTGACCTGCAGCGCCGGCATCCCATTTGGGCAACGGTTCGATTTCTGGCTACTCCACTTCCAATCCAGCTCTCTGCTAATGGCCTGAGAAAACAGTGGAAGAAGGCCCAAGTCCTTGGGTCCCTGCACCAACAAGGGAGACCAAGAAGAAGCTCCTGGCTCCTGGCTTTGGACTGGCCGAGCCCTGGCCATTGCAGCCATTTGGGGGAGTGAACCAGTGGATGGACAAGATTTCTCTCTCTCTCTTTCTCTCTCTCTCTCTCCCTTTCTCTCTCTTGTAATTCTACCTTTCAGATAAATACATCTTTAAAAAATGAATCTCTAAAATATTTGAGTAATAATTTATATGATTCACTTATTTGGAGATCTAAATGAACTTGCTGCCTGTTTTCTAAGCGATTGGAAATTTGGCTCTAAACGTGGAAACGAAACAGTGATTGTTGATTTCCTATGTGCCAAGAATTGAC
This sequence comes from Oryctolagus cuniculus, assembly GCF_051225735.1. NCBI lineage: Eukaryota > Metazoa > Chordata > Mammalia > Lagomorpha > Leporidae > Oryctolagus > Oryctolagus cuniculus. The sequence continues at coordinate 108,480,215 of NC_142874.1, forward strand.
CTGTATGTTGTTTGGCACCACCTTCTCCCATGCTGAAACTTCCATTCTCAAAAGTTGACCCTAGATTATCTGAACAGTAATAACCGACATTCCTGAGTACTCACCTCTTGGCAGTTATATTTCTAAGGTTTTTTTTTAAAATCAAGTCTATGAAATTCATGGCAACATCATAGGTATTTTATAGCTGTGGTGACTGACTCCTCCTGTCAAAAACTTGCACAGGAGTATGCAGGTAGCACTTGGCAGAGCTGGAGCTCTGCCCAAAGTGGGCTGGCTCATGGGTTGTGATTTACTTTGGGGGGAGGGCCCAGCCTCTGAAAAAGTCAGGTGCTGACCTTTACCCCAAAAGCCAGCATTTCGGGAAACTTAACCCCACTGCATGTGCCCTGCCTAGTGACACCTGTGTGAGGTAACTTTGTGGCGTGCTCTGTGCATTGTTTCAGGTCTCCATCCTCTCTGTATTTGCTGGCATCTCAAAGGCTTGCGTGCCAAGCTCATCCATTCTGACCTAAGGTGAGCTGCAGTTGCTTTCTCCTTTAGCAAGGTTCGTACCTCAGCCTGCCCTCATTAAGCCACCTGCAACCCCTTTCTCTTCTTGGGGTTTTGTGGGTGATTAACTGCTCGACTTCCGTGAAGACAACTAGTTCCTGCTGACGGAATGATTGGCTGCCTAGGAAAAAACTTGCTTGCCACTGTGTTAAACTGGGCATTCCTTTCAACTTTGTTTTATTTGTGTAACTCAAAAGCCACCGTATTGATGGAGCAGCAGGCATGGAATGACTGGGGTCTTTGTCTTTTCATTAGTGATCTTGCTGCTGTCTTCAGCCATCAGCTCCTTTCTGATGCTCTTCCAGGAAAGCAGTGGGCCTTGGAGGCTCAGCCTGGGAGAGAGGTGCAGAGCGAGGCTTCATGCAGGGGGAAAGATTGCTCTCTGAACGGTCATCATGCAGAGGGTTTAAATAGTACCAATTGGGACATATTTGTCCTGGAGGTCTGCTAACTTCCACCTTCTCTTTCAATGAACACCAGTGATTACTTCTGAGTGCCCCCCAGGGGCTGCTGCCGACCCGTCAGATGTGTGTGACTCTGCCTGTGAGCTCATTTCTATCAGTTCATTCGAGATGGCTTGTTCACTCTGCCTCCCCAAACCCTTCATCTTCCTCAGCCACTTGTTCTGCTTGTGCTTGTGGTTTCAGATTCATGCTGAAATTCTTTGAAAATGCAAGGGAGAACAAGGCTTTTAACCTGGGTGTAGGGAAAATCGCTGAGACATCTTTAGACTTAAAAGGTACTGTAAGACTTAAGTCATTATTTTCCCCCTGGCTTAAAACATCCTTATTGCCACCATGCTGGGTAAAAGGTGTTCAAGTTCCCAGCATGACTTTGCTGCTACCATTCAGTGCCATACTATGTAAAAAGATGATGTAGATGGATCAGTGCCATGGTGCAGTAGTCAGGCACTGACTGCTTGATAATTGTCAGGTGAAGCATTCCTTACTCCATAAATAGAAAACTGTTTATTTAAATTGTCTGTGAAAGAGCTCTGGAGTTGCCTATTGTTGCAAATCTGCCTCCTGGCAAACCAAGAACAAATGGAATTTGAATTAAGTTTTATATTAGCCCCACTGGTACTTATGCAATTCCCTGTGAAAATGTTGGGAACTGAACCCCATGGAGGTTTCTGGCTCGAGATGTTTTGTACAGGCAATAGTCGATTATTTTCTCATTAAATACAGTGCTAACTTTTTGTTCTATTCATTCCCTGAAGACAGAAGCGGCAGAAATGTAGCAGTGGCTCTTGGGAGATGAATATAAGGACACAGAACTCTTGCTCTCTTCATTTATTCCATTTATAGCAATAGATTCATCATAGACCCTTATGATGGGAATGAAGCTAGAGGTATATTAAGAGATAAATAGTGTTTTTATGAGGAAAGGTCAAAGAACATAGAGAAGAAAAAATATCAGGAATTTTTTTTTACTGTATGAATCATTTTTTGAATAGCATGTAAGCCTGAAAAAAATGTAACAGGTAAATTAAATAGAAATGGCATTCATTCATTTATTCAACAAGCATTTATGTCCTACTATGTGCCAGGCCCTGGACTTGATTAAAAGGCCTACTTATCTTTCATTCTAAGGAATATATGATCTGAATATAATAGCAAGCAATTAGTATACCGAATCTCTCTCTCTCTCTCTCTGTGCCTCTCACCCCCCTTCTCCATCTTTCTCTCTTTCTCATTCCTAGGCAGGATATTGGAAACTAAATAAACAGAATGGGGTCATAGCAGCCTTAACTTCTACCTGCAAGCCTCTGCCCTTTGTCCTCTATCACACAGAATCTGACTTCATAGTTGTTTTATGTGTTCTATTTCAAAATGGTAGAAGTTTAGTGCCCTGGATCTCTCATCTCAAGCACATCTTCAGATTTTCACTTTGATAACTCCACTAATGCTAGGCAAATGGACATTTCCATCTGCTGCTAGGCTTTCTCCATTTAACAGTAGTACCAGCTACTGTGAGATTTCTGTGTCTTGAAAACGTTGCTTAACTTTCCTAGTTGGTTTTGCTATGCTTATATTTCTCAAAAGTCATGACTTTATTCTCTACCTCCATCTTCTATTTTTACTTTTATCAGGTGACACTTGTAGTTATCTGGTAGCAATATAAAATCAAACAGTAGCTAAAAGAGATGGGGTTCCTTTATTTTATACAGTACGAAGTTGAGAGGTAGGCTATACAGGCTTGGTAGATTACTTCAGTGATGCCATCAAGTATCAAACTTCCTTTGTACTTGTTCTTCTATCCATTTATATTTGCCTTCATCTGCTTACTTTTTGGTTACAAAATAGATGTTGTACCTACAGGTCAAATGTTTGCATTTCAGACAGATAGTTGAAGAGGAAAAAGGAAGCAAAAAATTATAGCAGCTGAATTTTCTTTCCTTCTCCTTCTTCTTTTTAAGATTTATTTATTTATTTGAAAGAGTTACATAGAGAGAGAAGGAGAGGCAGAGTAAGAGAAAGGTCTTCCACCCGCTGGTTCACTCCCCAGTTGGCCTCAATGGCCAGATCTGCGCCATTCCGAAGCCAGGAGCCAGGAGCTTTCTCTGGGTTTCCCACATGGGTGCATGGGCCCAAGGACTTGGACCATCTTCCACTGCTTTCCCAGGCCATGGCAGAGAGCTGGATTGGAAGTGGAGCAGCCGGGACTCGAACCAGTGCCCATATGAGATGCTGGCATTGCAGGCAGCGGCTTTCCCCACTATGCCACAGTGCCAACCCCTCTTCTTCTTTTTTAAATCAAGAGAAACCAAACTCTCCTATAAGTTTACCTAACAAATTTTAGCTGATAGTTCAATGGTAAGAACTGTGTCACATGGTCATTAAGGAAGCTAGGATATCTCACGATGATAGTTCAATGGTAAGAACTGTGTCACATGGTCATTAAGGAAGCTAGGATATCTCGCGACTATGGTAGGTATTAGGCTGTCAACCAGTGAAAGAATGGCCACAATGTGTTCTTAAATTCATACTCAATATTCAAAATGTCAGGAGGAGCACACAGGGAAAATTTGAAAAGGGCTGGAGAAGGCAACTTTTGAATTATTTAAAAATAGACAAAAGTTAGTTGCATTCTGTTATGTGACCAAAAAATGATTTCCAAAAAGCATTAGTGCTATTATTGGCAAGAATTATTGGGACCTTTCTTAGGCAGTTTATACTGCTGAATCCAAATGATGAGATAGCTAAAGCAACACTGTTCTGGAGGCTGGAAATTTATGATGAGGGCCAGCATATCTGGTGTCTGGTATGATCACTCTTTTGTACTTGAAGGTAGATACTTTCTCACTATATCCTCACATAGCAAGGGAGAAGGAGTGCACCGTGATCCCTTCATCTCCTTATTGGGACACTGATCCCATCAACAGGGCGCCACCCTCATGGTATCATCTAAACCTAACCACCTTTCAAAGCCCCTATTCACAAATACCATCCCTTTGTGAGTTAGGGTTTCAACATCATATGGGTTCAGTGGTGGGGGGGGGGAGAGGATGACACACACATGGAATCCATAATAGAACTTTTGTTTTTTAAATAGCAGATTCTCTTGAAACTAAGGGAGCATAAGCAACCATTGTCCAAGTTCCATTTTGAGTTCTCATAACAGAACTGAAAATAAAAGATGAATTAAGGCAGATATACTTAAAAACCATCATTGAGCAAAGATTCTTGCTTACACTGCTTGAATTTGTTAAGGCCCTTGGCGTTTAGACTGTTTCAGTGTTTACTATAACTTTCATGGTGCCATCAACAATGTTTTCACATACTTCTTATATCCAAAAGATATGAGATACTAATAATATCTTCAAGGTAAGACAGAGGTCACAGTAATTTGTCTTTAATAGTTCAATGACAAAGAAATCATGAAGAATATATAAATTTTCTATTTTGGGAGCATCATGTCAAATGCCTTTTTTATGAGAGTATTTCCTCAAAACTCAAGTTGTTCTATGAAACTTACAAATGGAAAATTTTTAGAATGTGTATAGCATTTTTCTCTTCTCCTGTCTCTGACTTTCCCTTTTCTTGGACCAAGGAAGATGGTGTTAGAGACTGAGGGAGATTAAATTTGAGAGTGACATCTTCTTGGACACTCCAATCCATCACATCTGAGAACCCAATTACCTTAGTGATCATTGACTAAGTGCTGGTAAGAGAATCTCCAAAATGTTGTCCTTCCCAGCCAAGGCCAAAGTACAAATAAAGCTTCCAACTAACCAAAGCACCCTACAGTTTCAGCCTCCATTTGCAAAGAGATCCTTTAAAAGTCAACTGCTCTGTTTTACTTGTCAACAAAAGGACCAATACCAGGGAACAAGCACTTGGTCCCATTTAACCCTGCTTACATGTCGCATTTTCCCATGGTTCCACAGGGGAGGACTCAGAGACTCAGTCAGAATGGGTCTTTACATTTGTAATAAAATCAACTCTGGGCCTCTAGGCAGAGAAGGTAGGATGAGTCTTTTTGTAAAAGACTTGTGTACCTACAGCTGGAAGAAATGAGTGTGAGAATAGAGCTTATGTCTTTTGGTAGAGATTAAGTAATGAAACAAATCTAAATAAAAAACACGGTTACATAAGAAATACAAGGTGAGTTTTGACTATTATGTTTAGCACATGGAGGTCCCAAATAAGGCAGATAAACTGTCCTCTGGTAGAAAGATTTCGTTGAATAAATGACACTTGAATGGCTCATGAAAAAAGACCCTGGGGGAAAGGGATGTTCCAGGAAGACAGAGGAGCAGGTGCAAAGGCACATTAGTTCCAAATGGCTGATGCTGACTGTGTCAAGGACAAGGGAATCATGGGAGTGAGAGGTATGGGCCGATGTAGTGGGGCTCAGATGCTATCAAAAGGAGTTTGGTCCTTAAAATCTTGCTGATAAAAGCGAAGCTACAGATTCATCTAAATAGGAATCCCATAATCCAATGTCTTGTTCCTAAAGCTCACTATAGAGCTATCATACAAAATGTATTGGAATGGTGTTAGCCTAGAAGATATCTTCAGTCATCATCTATTCATTGCTTTGTAAGTTCTGGGCACTAGAAATAAAAATGCGTGTAGGAAATTTCTTTTTCCTTTAATGATGTTGACTGTAACAGGGAAGGCAGAGACAGTTTGTTAAGTGTTGTTCAGCAGTATGATTAGAATATGATAAGAGAAGCAGAGAAAGGACAATGTTTTCTACAAGGAGGGGGTTGGAGTAGTTATGGGGGTCAGGGAACATTCTCAGGGGAGGTGCTGAGAATCATATTGGCTGTTTATGGGCCAGTACATGGTGGTTTTGCCATAGTGTGTGATGGGTCAATATATAGAAAGTCAAGTGGGAATTTGAATGCCACAAGGATTAGCATGGCCTTTATTCAGTGAGGATTAGGAGTCATCGAAGATTTTGAAAGAGAAAAGAATTAGAGTCATGGGAAAAATCTCGAGCTTTAGAAACTAATTTGGAATCAAATCCCAGTGAAGTTATGTACAAATAGCATGACTTTGACAATTTATGAAATCTTTCTAAACCTCAGTTTCCTTATGGGGATGATTTTAGGATCTACTTCAACTATGTGGTGAGTTAAGATTAAATGAATAAGTATGTGGAGTACTTGGAGTGCAATGCCTGAGAGATACTTATAGCTAAATAAAGAAATCATTATCTTTATTATTTTAAGTACCTTTGTGTTCTTGAAAGGTAGTTTTTGCGGAGGTATGGTAGCTGAGATACTGAAAGTAGGGAGATTGATGAAGAGGTTTGGAAACCCAGGCAGATACAAGGCAGGCATGGGCAGAGGCAGGGAATTTAAAGGCAGGATGGATGTAGTTGAGGTGCATTTCAGTGTCAGAGGGGACGAGTGGAACTGGATGAGAGGTTGAGGGAGGGGGAAAGGAAGAGGAGAAAAAAAATGAGATTTATGCTAAAGACAATGCAGCTTTTTCATCAGAGTGATTAAAACAGGTGGTGAGGTCACTATTAGAGATACAAAACAGCAGAAACTAAGAAAGGAATTAGATTCTGGATATATTACATGACAGTTACATTTAGATAGCCAGATGGAGGGATCTAGAAAGTTTTGGGCTGGAGGTAGGGGGGAGTGTGTGTGTGCGAGATGGAAACAGATCCAGAGCTGATTAGAGAGGTCAGAATAGAAACAGATATTTTGAACTAATACAAATAGATAAGGGGTTGGAGTTCTTAGCTTTTGGGGCGTGGGCACATAAACTTTGTTGCTATTACTTGACCCTGCCTTTTTAGTGCCCTGTTAGCCATATACGAAACCTAAATGAATGGGTATGGCTGTGCCTCAATAAAACTTTACTTATAAAAACAGGCTGTTGGCTAGATGGGTCAGTCCACAGATTGTAGACTGCCATCTCCTGCTTTTGTAAGGAGAGGGAGTAGAATGAATTGGAGAGGGCTAGGCTGGAGCACTGGGAAACACTAACATTCAAGGTGAATGGGCAAAGTGAACCAGTGAAGTCATGAGTGGGTGTGAGGCCTGTGAAGCTGTGGTTGTGCGTGAGACCAATGAAATCACGGTTGGGTACGAGCTGTCTTGGTCATCAGCTTTCATCGTGTCTTCCGGCTAGCACCAGGATTTTCTGGAGAAGCCACTGAAACTGAACATTCACATCCTATTTCATTAATCTTACAGGAAGGCCTGTCAAGAAGAGGTGAAGAAAGGCAGAGCCATGCTAGCCTTTTAGTAGTGCCAGCATGCACGATTTACAAGATTTAACCTCATGTTTCCTGAACAAACTTTCTTTCATTTATCCCTCTCCTTTTGATCTTACATCTCATATTTCTTCTTGGTTGCCTCTCCTGGTCTCTTGCTCCCTACCCTGAGGTGCCCAGTAGAACAGAAGATAAGTAAAAAGATAATCATCAAGCCAGCTTTTATGAGCAGGAAAAACAAATGACAAATCTCTGGGCCCAGTAAAAGTAACAAGAGGCTGATCAGTAGTTCTAGTTATCATCGTTCCTTCATGTTTATTGCAGTCTGGTGCAGTTATTTCTAAGGGCCTGACATTGATCGACAGCTTCTATTAAGGCCTATCCAGGGCAGCTGGATTGAACAGATACATTAAATAAAGCAGTTATTGCTTTTCATTGCCTTTCCGTAAAATATCACTGCTAAATAGCTTCTGCCATCAGATGCAGTTAGGTACATGGTTTTAATTTGAGGGACTGCTTTATAACACTACACAATTGACACTGGTCTTTGTTTCCCCTACAATAATGATTGTGTACATCCTGGAGAATTGATGGGCTGTCCTTTGAGGTGGAGTTGAGAGGAGGTGGGGTGGAGGGGGCTCTGGCTTTGTTGTTCTCCGTCTCTCTCTTTTTATACATGCCAGGTCCGTCACTTGTTTGCAGCATGAGCAGGAACAATGTCAAGCGAGGGCCCTTATCTCAGGATGTTGTAATGTAGAGACTGTAAGCCTTTGCCTGGAGACAGATAAGCACAACCTTACAAGCATGGAGGAAGAAAGGGGTGGGGTGGGGGGTGCAAGATCGAGACAACAATGAGAGCTGTCAGGCATCTCTTACAGCTCTTTCGGTGCCACAGAAATATATGCATGTGGAACAGTGCATAACAAGCATGAACATAAAAGTCTGGAATGTTCATCTAATAATGATGTGTTTGGAGCAGGATTATGCTGCCCAATGATATTCCTGTTTTATCTCTGGGAGAAACGCTGGGGCAGCTGTGTGCTTTGGCACAGTCTTCGGTCCCTCCTTTTGTGTGCTGCATATTAATCCTTTATTGAAGTAATTAAATGTGTGCTTAATGGCAATGAGCTGGCAGAATGAACGTACAATTGAATTAGCAGTTATGATGGGGAGCATGCTACAAGATGAACTAAATGCAATTACTGTAGGCATTTCTTTCTCCAAGTCGAATCTGGCTACATGACATGACTTAATTAGAGGTTGTTAGATACACTTACTCCCTGATCCTCTCATGTGCTGCCTGGAGTTTAGTGACAGCTCCCACCTGCCCCCGTATTTGCCCCTTGTGCTCAGCACAGGCTTCTGATACTAGCACTTCTGCTATGAAGATAAGGTCTGGCTTTTCACAGAAAAATCAGGAGCCAGTTGTGACATCTCCAGAAGAGATGGTAAAACTTCTGATGATCACTGCTCCAGCTGTTTGTCCAGGTGAGTGAGGGACAGACCCATGGCAGGATCTGGCATGCTTTGTGAACTCAGTGGGGCAGGTGCCCCAATTCCAACAATGGAGCTTTACTCAGAGAATGGACTACACTTTAACCTTTTAGCTTTTCAGCTGACTTCTGGGTGGAGGGTCACCCTTTATTTCAGAGGCCCCCACCCAGGACAGCTTGGACAGATGATTCTAGAGAGGAACACATGGGCAGAAATCAAGTGGAGAGCTCTGAGTTAGAAGACATGACTAATGTGTTGTACTGTCATTACTTAGAGCTTTTGTAGTGTTCCTGAGCATTAAATTAATGCTTCTTAATCCTACTGCATGAGAGAAGCCCCTAGAACACTTTAAAAATATTTGAAAATAGATGTCCACGCCCACTCCTAGAGATTTCATTGTCAAGGGTGTGGTCTAGATCTTGCCAGTTTTTGAAATCTTTCAGATGATTCTAATCATACCAAGAACTTGGAGGCACTAACTTAGCTGAATCATTTTACTTTTTAAATATTAAAAATCTACTTTTGCAGCACTTCTTGGCACTCTGCAATATATTTTTTTTGGAAAGGTGGGGAACTTGACCCACAAGGACATGAGTAATGGTGTGTGTCAGCAGATCACACTGGGGTAATAGATAGTGGTTGCTTTAATCTGATATACAAACCTATAACTTCTTCTCATCCCTATGTTGACCCTGGGGCTACTTTGGAAACGCAGCGCTAGAATTTATAATTCCATCAATTACTGACCTGCAAGATCTGTCCAACAAGCAAGGGCTCTCATTAGTCGTGTCCCCCTGTTTTGCTTAGAGTTATTTACCAAGAGGCCAATCAATATTCTACAAGCAGACAGTTGGGATGTGAAGGCCCCATCAATCCATTCCATTTTCTCTTCTCAACATGGTGGATGGAAGCAGGAGAGACAAATCATTGTAAAGTAGATGGCAAAATCTTTTGCCACTTTTGATCACCTGAAATGTAGATTTTTGTTTTATTTTTATTTGAACATAGTGAGGCAGGACTTCTGGTCAGTAGGAGCTCCTGGGTCTGTTTTACAGCCTTCATTCTCTTTCCCAGGGCCATAAATGAAACCCTTTCAGCCCTAATGACCACAATGACTTTCCTCGATCATGTTATTGCTACTTTGGCACATTTATTGCTTTCACATGCACTAATGGATGAGTTTGGATATGTTAACAATTTATATATCATTTGATCCTAAAAAAGAAACCCTACCAAACTAACTTAGCCCCCACGATTGAGTAGCTTTTAAGGAGTATAAATGAATTTAATGCCTTAGAAAGAGCTTCTGTAAATTATGAACATGACACCTATTACATTAAGCTGCATTAAGCATTAATACATCTTCATTACTGGCAGGTTGCCCAAACCTCCAAGGTTGAAAAAGCTGCCTGAAAATGTTCAATGTGACAGTCACCTAGGCTAAGATTGATGGTTCTTTTTGGGGAGGTGTGAGGGATGCCTATTGAATAAGTCCCTTTTCCACTTCTAGACAAAGAAATGTAAGTGATATCAACTGGAGATCCCCAATAGGCTGAATTTTAATGGGCATTCAGGAACTTCTGCATCATCTTCATGCTATGAAATTGCAATGACTGGAAGAGGTACTGGAACAAAGAAGTGTTGTCTAACTTTTTAAGCTAACAAATTGGGAGTGAATAAATAGCATTTCTCTCTGGGGAGTTCTATTAGTACCTATTATTATTTTACAGTATAAAATATTAACAAATTGATAATAGTAGTTATCATTTCTTAAATATTCACTTTTGTTAAGACTACTAAGCTCTTTGTATATTTTATGTCACTTAATCACCTTAATGATTCTGTGAGTTACATATTATTACTTATTGCCCAAGGGCTCTGTATTACTTTCCTAGGACTGCTGTCAGAAAATCATGAACTGGGTGGCTTACAATACTGGGAATTTATCTTCTTGGAATTCTGAGGCTACAAGTCTGAAACCATGTTGTCAGCAAGGCTATGCTCCCTCTGAAGGCTCTGCGGGAGAATTTGTTCCATGCCTTTCTTTTAGCTCTGGTGTTGCTGGCAACATTTGGCATGTCTTGGTTGGTAGATAACTCTGTCCTTGCTTGATGTTCTCCTTGTGTGTCTCTTCTGATGAGGACACCTGTTTTATTGTATTAGAGGACTACCCCTCTTCAGAAAGATCTTATCTTACTGGAACTAAATTGATTTGCAAAGACCCCATTACTAAAGAAAACCACACACGTTCTGAGACTTGGATTCATTAGCATTAAATACATAAACTATTGTGACACTTATAGAATACTCTATGTGATTGGAATGGTTACATTTGGAAATCTGTATCACTAAATATAGAAAAGCATGGATTCTCAAATATTCCACTTGCTTAGTTTTATTTTAAGGGATTTTGAATGATGCCATAGGTCAACACTATTAACATTGTAGACCTTGATATGTGTCTTGGAAAGTTCAGAAGAAAACCAGTTAGTTTGATTCTAAATGTGTGTTCCACAAGCTAAGAAATACTATCTTTTAATGAGGATAAAACCCCCAACTAAATTTCAATGGGCAGAGGTCAGAGTATGTGAGAAACATTTATCCAGCATCTGCCCCATTGTTGATGGGATCCCAGACTAACAGCAAGAGGCAGAGGGAAACTATTGAAAGGAGCATGTGCAGAGTAGAGTAGGCGCACAAAAGAGGAAGTGACTATAGAGTTACCTGGATTACCTAGACAGCCTGTGTTCAGATCTTGGTGCTATCAGTTTCTGTTACCATTTGTTAGCTAAATTTTATGATCTCTCCAAGTCTCATTTCTATTTTATTTTTATATTATTTTTAAAGGAATTTATTACTACATTAGAGTCTCATGGTCACAGCAAAAGCATGATAATTACTACAACATAATTCCCATCAATGCTCATGTTAATGTGATATTGTTTCATTTTTTAATACATATGTGCAAAAATAGTACCTACTTCATAGTGTTATTTATTATGAGTATTAGATGAGAAATCTTGTGTTAATAGTAAGGGCTATTTTTGTCATTAAAGACAAAACTCATTCACATTAGAGTATAAAAGGAAATTCATTAGCTTTTTAACTTGGATGACCACAGGTGCATTTGGCTTCAGTCACAGAAGAATCCAGATGTTTGGTGAGGCCGCCAAGATACTGTCTTCACCTTTTGGCTCTAACTTCTTTATAGTGACACGATTTTCTGGAAGATTTTCCTAACATGATTGCAAACATGAATAATATTAGCTCTAAACTTTCATGGGGGCTCTTCAAAAAGGTCATAGATAATGTATAATATGAAAACTATGCATGGTTTCAAATTTTTTATGTACTTAAATAAACTTTTAATTTTATTTTTCCACAATTTTTTGAAGTATTCTTGTACTGTTATGGTGGGAAACAAATACTGCTACAAGTTTTTCTTGGGTAGAAATCTGAACATACTGAGCATACTTGGAAGATATTGCCATTGTTTGCCAGAATTGGGAAGATAGGTGGGACCAACCAGTGAGATTGGGGAACAGTGATTGATACTGATCAGGAGGATAATACATGTCTACCATCCAGTCATACAGAGCTCATGACTATTATGGCTTCTGGGGATGTCATCTACTATGTATTGTTTTTATTGACCATTATTAACTATTCCTGTTTTTAAAACCAGCCCTACTTAGTGCTAAAGAAAAAGTCTCAAAAAACTGGACTTCCAACTATAGATAAAATTATCAATAGAATGTGTTAAAGAGACAAGTTTGAAATAGAGAAAAAAATGATAGCTAAAAATATTGTAGTGTTTCTTTTTAAAAAGATTTATTTTTATCTATTTGCAAGGTTAAGTTACAGAGAGAAAGGAAGAGACAGATAGATCTTCCATTGTCTGGTTCACTCCCCAGGTGGCCACAAGAGCTGGGGGTTAGAACAGGTAAAAATAAGGAGCCTAGAATTCCATTTTTATCTCCCATGTGGGTGGCAGGGGCCCAGGACTTGGCCTATTTTCTGCTGCTTTCCTAAGTATAGTAAACGGAAGCTGATTTGGAAGTGGAGTAGCCACGATGCAAACCTGTGCTCTGATGTGGGATGCTGGTGTCACAGGCTATGGCTTAACCAGTTATGACATAACAGTGGCCCCTATTTTTAAAAGGAGAATCCAAACAGTTAAACATTTTATCCACACATCAAAATTTTTTTTGCTCAAAAAATATAGAGAAAAGGAGTTTGGAATTATGTTTCAGTATAGTCATTTTCTTCTCTTTTTAAATAAGCTATTTTTCCATTATAGAATGAATTATAATATCTAATAATAATATAGTATATACTATGTACCAGACATTGTTTTACTAACATTGATTCATTTAATTTTATTAAGTTGCTTCTATTATTGATTCCCTTTTATAGGGTGGGGCATTTGAGTCAATGAATTTAGGAATCTTGCCCAAGTTTATGTAGTTAGCAAGTGGGAGAGCTGAGTTTCAATCCAGGAGTCCTAGCTTAGGAGATAATGCTCTTTACTAGTATCCTATATACAGTCATTGCATACATATGAAGAATCATTTGACCCCCAAAATAAATTCCTCACTATCTTATTGATGAAATACAACTCCTAATAATTTCTTGTATTTCTGTCTAATCTTTTTAAATGTGTGAAATATATTTTTTGCAATGTTGGGATGAAACTGTGATGTTGAATACTTTTGTATTATCTTTAATTTCCTTTATATTTCATAAGCACTTTCACTCATTATCATGAATTTATCTTAAATACTGTTTTAAATGTCTAACGTTTCAGTAGGTATGAATATAGGAATTTAGATAATATTTTTATTGGAGTAACACCCCAGACTACCATTTGAGCTAAGAATAGAAAGAAGATTCCTTAACAAGACAATTTATAAAAAACCCAGAGCCAGCATATTGTTGAATGGGGAGAAATTGGAAGCATTTGGAAACTTTGGAAGTTTTAACCACAGCTATTATACAAGAAAAAGAAATCAAAGGGCTACAACTTGGAAAAGAGGAAGTCAAATTATCCCTATTTGGAGATGACATGATTATATATATGGGGGGAAATGACTCCACTAAGAGATGATTGGAACTCATAACAGAGTTTTTTAAAGTTGCAGGATATAACACCAATACACAGAAAGTCAGTATCTTTTGTATATACAAACAATGCCATGACCAAGAAAGAACTTTTAAGATCAGTACCGTTCACAATAGCTACCAAAAATTTAAACATTGGAACAAATTTAAACAAGGATGTGAAAAATCTCTATGATGGAAATTACAATAGGTTAAAGAAAGAAATAGAAGACACATAAAAAAGTAAAAATCTTCCACGTTTGTATATTGGAAGAATTAATATAATCAAAATGTCCATACTATCCAAAGAAATTTACAGATTCAATGCAATTCCACTCAAAATACCAATGACATTCTCAGATCTAGAAAAAAATGATGCTAAAATTCATATGTAAACAGAAGAGACCCTGAATAGGTAAAGCAATAACCAAAACAAAGGTGGAGGCATCACAATGCCAAACTTCAAGACATACCACAGGGCAATTATAATCAAAAAGCCTTGTGTTGGCACAAAAATAGACATGTAGACCAGTGGAACAGAATAGAAATTTCAGAAATCAATCCATGCACCTACAACCAACTAATCTTTGACAAGTGAGCTAAAATCAGTCCTTAGAGCAAGGACAGTATCTTCAACAAATTGTGATGAGAAAATTTGATCTATGTGTACAGAAGTCTGAAACAAGTCTCCTACCTTACATCTTATATGAAAAACAATTCAAAATGGATGAAGGATCTAAATCAATGACCTGATGCCATCATATTACTAGAGGAAAACATCAGGGGAATTCTGCAAGATGTTGGCATAGGCAAGACTACTTAGAAAAGACCCCAGAAACACAGGCGATCAAATAAAAATAGACAAATGGGATTACATCAAGCTAAGAACCTTCTGCACTGCAAAGGAAAAACCCAATGAAATTAAGAGGCAACTAATGGAATGTGAGAAAATATTTGCAAACTATGAAACTGATAAAGGGTTAATACCCAGGACCTATAAAGAGCTCAATAAACTCCATGGCAACAAAGCAGACAGTCCAGTTAAGAAATGGACAAAGGACATGAACAGGCAATTTTCAAAACAAAATACAAATGGCTAGCAGACACTTGAAAAATTGCACAGGATCACTATTCATCTGGGAAATGCAAATAAAAACCATAATGAAATTTTATCTCACCCAGTTAGAATGGCTATGATCCAAAAATCAAAATACAATAAATTCTAGTGAGGATGATGGGAAAAAAGTACCCTAATCCACTGTTGGTGTGAATGTAAACTTGTGCAACCAATATGGTGATTCCTCAGAAATCTGAAAATAGATCTACCATATGAACCAGCCATCCCACTCCTGGGAATTTACCCAAACAAAATGAAATCAGCATTGAAAAACTTATGTGTACCCTCATGTTTATTGCAGCTGTATTTACAATAGCTAAGATATGGAATCAATCCAGATGTCCATCAAACAATGACTGGATAATGAAATATGGTATATATACTCTGGAATACTACTCAGTTGCAAAAAAGAATGAAATCCTGTCTTCTGCAACAAAATGGATGCAACTGGAAACTATTATGCTTAGTGAAGTAAGCCAGTCCCAAAAAGACAAATATCATGTATTTTTTCTGATGTCTGGCTGTTAGTATAGAATACACAAAGATGTTTGGGAATGAAATGGTCATTTTAGGATATGACTGCCATTTTTAGCCTTTGTTTATACTCCTGTGGAATAATGCTCTTCCTACTTTTTTATTTATTGAATATTATGGATAGTAGTGAATTAAGCCTGTCAATATACAGTAGATTAAAATTATGTCTTTGCAAAAACTGATCCAGGGAGGGAGATAGGGTGGAAGTGGGAATGAGGAAAGTACAGTGTCTTCTTTAACTACCTATGGAATAAATGAAATCTGTTGTCTTTATGGTAATTAAAAGTTTTTAAAAGTCTAAAAGCTAGAGTTTGGAAATGAGCACAAGTCAAAAATAGAATGGCTTTCACAATGACAGAAACCTAGCTTTGGCTGGACAAGGTAATCTGCCTTATACTCTGCATGTTATAAGACATTGAATCCTTTCTGATAGTAGATAATATCATCTGGAAATAAAAATTTTCACACACTATATTCAGCATGTAATCGCAAATCACCAAGAATATAAAGGAACAAGATCAAATAACTGAAAACCAAGAGAAGAATAAAATAAAATAATAAAAGCAGACCCCTAAATGACACAGAAATTGAAGTTATTAGACATATACTATTAATTAACTATTATTAATATGTTTAATAAAACAGGAACATAGCATATTTTTATGATTTTTTCATTTTAATTTTTAAATTTAAGGTAAGCAAATTTCATGTAATTCATATATACAGATTTAGGAACATAATGATAATTCCCACCTTTACTTCCCTCCCACCCATGTTCCTACGCTTCTTTCTTCTCACTCTTTTATTCCCTATGTTAATTTTTACAATGATCTACTTTCAGTTTATACTCACAAGATTAACCTTACACTAAGTAAAGAGTTTGACAAATTGTAAGAAGAAAAACTGTTCCTCAACAGCAGAGACAAGGGCTGTAAACAAAGAATCTCAAAATGCCAATTTCACTCCTATACATTACATTTTTCATACTCTATTATTTACCACAGATCAGGGAAAGCATACAGTATTTGTCTTTTTGGGACTGACTTATTTCACTAAGTATAATGGTTTCCAGTTACATCCATTTTGTTTTAAACAACAGGATTTCATTCTTTTTAATGGCTGATTAGTATTCATAGATATATAGTTATTAGTATTATTATATATTATTATGTTAGTATATATTAGTATTTGTATATGTATCTCACAATTTATTTATCTGGTCATCAGTTGATGGACATCTGGTTGATTCTATTTATTAGCTATTATGAATTGAGCTGCAGCAAATGTGGAGGTACAGATAACTCCTTCATTTGCTGATTTCATTTTCTTTGGGTAAATTCCCAGGAGTAAGATTGCTGGGTTCTATGATATCTATATTTTCAGATTTCTGAGGTATCTGCATATTGTATTCCACAATGGCTGTGCCTGTTTATATTACAACCAACAGTGGATTAGAGTTCCCTTTCCCCCCATCCTCACCAGCACTTATTGTTTGTTGATTTCTGAGTGAAAGTCATTTTAATGGGTGATATGAAACTTCTTTGTGATTTTGATTTGCATTTCTCTAATGGCTAGTGATTCTTTATAGATTCTGGATATCAATCCTTTATTAGTTGCATAGTTTGCAAATATTTTCTCCCATTCTGTTGACTGGAACATGGCATATTTCAATATATAAAAATGAAACAAGGGAAAGAGTAAATTAGTAAATATATATTTGAATAAAATCTGATATTTGTTATGAAAACATATTTGGTCAGTTCTTTAATTTTGACAAATATACCATGGTGATAATATAGATATTAACAATAGGGGAAGCTGGCTGAAGGATATACAGGAGCTCTCTGTACTGTTTCTGCAACTTTCCTTTATCTAAAATTAGTTACTATATGTTTAAAATAATTATAAATTATTTGAGGGTAGGAGTTTGGGTTGCTTTGACCATTATTTCAAAGTAGGCATTCAGTAAATACTTGTTGATTAAATTACTCTTTGTATGAGGAATCATTAGAAGTTCAAGGAAAATGTGTATTATGAAAAAGTTACATATGACTTTCAAACATTTTTTGTTTTACAACAAGTTTATCTTTTAATTCTATTTTCCATGAATGGTTAAAGTACCCTTGTATGTCTATGTTTTTATTTTTATGAATTTCTTTTATTATCATTGTTTTATTTACTCTACTTGCCTCTGGTTTATTCTATTCCTTTTGTAAATTCTTTTGAGTCTATTTAAATAGTTAATTTTTCTATTTTTTTTCTTTTCTAACATAATTCTTCAGACTTTAAATCATTACCTAATTTATCTGTTGCCATAATTCTAATATGGGATATTTCTATTACTGCCCAATTGAAATTTATTTTGATAAGCATCTTTTAGTCTTAGCATGGGAATGTAGGATTTTAAAATGTTCATTATTGATTTATTTATACTTAAAAGGCTTCTCTCTCCTTGATTTTTGTGACCTGGAGAATTTGACAATTATTGAATGTCTCTCAATTTGGATTTGTTTGATTATTCCTCATGATTAGATTCTGGTTATGCATTTTTGCCAAGAATACTAAGAAATGATTATATGTTCTCATTGCACCCCATCAAATGGCACATTATTTTAATTTCTCCCATTACTGATGGTGATGTTCCACTAGTACAGTGCCTGCCAGGTCTCTTTACTACAGGTATTCCTTTCTGTTTACAACTAATATGTGGAGACTGCTTCAGAAGTATTTAAATATCCCGTTAAATTTCCACTTCTTCAGTTATTTTATGTCAGCCTGGACTTAGATTTTAAAAAATGCTTCCAATGGGATACACAAATTTGCCATCCACATTTATTTTTGTATTCTGCTTGCCCCCAGCTGGAATACTGGGAGCCTCATTAAGATAACTCTTTTACCTTTTTGACACATCTCCATCCTTTTGGAAGCATTTCTTTGCTTTCTGACATAATAAGATGTTCCAGTTTCATCTTATACCTCTACCTCAGCATTGGACTCATCCATAGCTCTAAGGAGTATTTATGGATGTTTATTCACACATTTCTCTATTTCCCTGCATGTTAAAAATTGTAAGTAAGCATACCTCCAATTCCATTCCAGCACCATCAAGGTTATTTTCTTTCCATTTGTGTAAGTTTGTTTTCTGACTGAAAAGCCTGCTGCCCATTAGCCTTATTGTGCATTTACTTATTCATCAATTTCCCTTAATTTTTAAAAAGATTTATTTTATTTATTTGAAAGACAGAGTTACAAAAGGAGGTAGAGACAGAGAGAGAGGTCTTCCATCTGCTGGTTCACTCCCCAGGTGACAGCATCAGCTGTGCTGATCTGAAGCCAGGAGCCAGGAGCTTCTTCCGAGTCTCCCACCTGGGTGCAGGGGCCCAAGGACTTGGACCATCTTCTACTGCTATCCCAGGCCATAGCGGAGAGCTGGATAGGAAGAGGAGGAGCAGCTGACACTAGAACCAGCGCCCATATGGGATGCCAGCACTTCAGGCCAGGACGTTAACCCTCTGTGCCACAGCGCCAACCTCCAATTTCCCTTAATTTAACCAGTCTCCCATCACCACTCCCTTTCCTTTGTCCCCAGTTTCAGGCTGTATCTTCCTACCCTCAAATCCCAGTTTGCAGAGATGTCCTTCTCATCTTGAATAAGCATGAGAGGCTCCCCTTATCCTGGTCTGGAGTTGGCGCCCTCTTATTGTAGCTTCACTCTGATATTGCAAGTTGGGCTATTCCCCTGGCAGGATGCTCTACTCACTACCCTGTGCTGGGCTAATATTCTGCTGAGATGCATTCTCACCTTGTCTATCCTCTCAACATCCCTGGATCCCACTCATGACATCATCTTTACCCCACTGGGGCTCTGACTCCTCACACAGGTGAATGCTTTCCTATTTAGGCAGTTTATTTTCCTTTCCCAGTCTCAACATTTTCTGTCCGTTTATAACTCCCCCTAGATTGCCCTTTAGGAACAAAGCATAGAGACAGCAGAAATTTTAAATGATACTTTACAAAGTCTAAAATTGATCCGTTTCTTTAACTTTCCCACAAACAGAAAAGATGCTTTAAAATACCTTAAATCAGATAGACATCTCTCGTTATTTGTGCACTATTGGCCCATTTTCAATACTCTGCATATTTTACACTGGCTTTCCTTCAGGCAGCATTTGTCTTGTGTGCCCTTTTCTATCTTTTATCATTTACCTTTCTGCATCCTATAGCCTCACAGGGCACCAGGGCTCGAGCAGATCATCTCAATTTCAACCTTTTGCAATTTGAAGAAGCTTGGAATAATTCTATGTAGGCTGTGAGAAATACTATACTTAAAATAATTGAAAAATGGAAAAATGCTAAATACAGAAGGATGTAGTCAACATTGAAGTCCACAGGCATGGGTAGTTCTGTTTTATATTAATATCGCTGTGGCACACATACACAGACCACATAAATAGGTTGCTTAAGGTATTGAATATGCTAAGAGAAACCCTGAGGATGACTTATAGAAGGAAGGTTTTACTCACTTTATGATCATTTTATATCATCCCATTTTGCATCTACATCTGATCTTGGGATGAATCCATATTGAGGTACTCCTATATTTCTTAATTTCTGTCATCAAAATCACAATAAAAAGATAATTATAGTCAATACTCAACAAATACTTGTAAACTGTACTGGATATATATATATATATACACACTGGATATGTATATAGACATACATATATATATATATGTATTTACACACTGGACACACTGGAACTGACAGTAGCCCCGCATTGAGATCCATCATCATTATCATATATGATAATAATACATATTACCATTATCATTATGCCTATCAAGTACAGGCACTGTATTTAGTGATGAAAAAGGAAAGCTCTTCTTCCCTAAGCTCCCATACTAGTGAAGCATCTGTGGGTGAAGCAGTAACAATCGGAATGGCAGGAAATTCAAGTTCAACAGGAATGTATCCCACATGATGGTGGGGAAAGGGCAGGGTGATGAGGACCTTGAATGTCCCCCTAGAAGGGCATAAACAGGGACCACACTGTGGTACAGTGGATTCAGCAGTAGCCTGCAGTGCAGACATCCCATATGGGCACCAGTTGGAGTTCTGGCTGCTCCACTTCTGATTCACCTCCTTGATAATGCACTAGGGAAAGCAGCAGAAGATGGCCCAAGTGCTTGGGCCCCTGCACCCATGTGGGAGACCTGGATGAAGCTTCTGGACTTGGCCTGGCCCAGCACTGACTATTGCAGCCATTTGGGGAATGAATCAACAGATAGACAATCTTTCTCTCTTTGCCTCTTCTTCTCTTTCTGTAGTTATGCCTTTCAAATAAATAAATAAATCTTTAAAATAGAAAAGGGCATGAACCACAGCATGGTAGTGTTAATGAACTGAACAGAGACATGTTAGAATTGGTGACTTGTTCAGGGGACTGCTGTAGCAGAGGATCCTAGTGAGGCAGTGCTCATATTAGGAAGAACATAGACCCTCTCTGTGTTGCTCTGCCTCCCAAATAAATAAAAATGAATAAGTGAGCTTAAGAAAAGCAGGGATGCTACCAAACATCCTAGGATGTGCAGAATAACTCCTGACAACAACACATTATCTGATCCAAATTGTCAATAGTGGTGAGACTGAGAAACCTTGCATAAATATGGGAAGGAGAATGATGTAGTGGTAAGTACAGTAAATGCCAGCACTAAAGGAGGAATGCACAAAGAACAGGGCTACTAGGGGGACAAAAGGGGATCACTATGAAAACGTAAAGAGGTGAACAATGGAGGAATAACTGATGATTAATTGATAGATTACAGAAGGAATCAAGATCACAAATTAAGCAGAGAAAGGATACTTCTCTAAATGGAAAAAAAAGTAAAATTTCTTTTTCTTTTTCTTTTTCTTTTTTTTTTTTTTTGATTGGCAGAGTTAGACAGTGAGAGAGAGAGACAGAGAGAAAGGTCTTCCTTCCTTTGGCTCACCCCCAAATGGCTGCCACGGCCGGCGTGCTGCACTGATCTGAAGCCAGGAGCCAGGCACATCTTCCTGGTCTCCCATGAGGGTGCAGGGCCCAAGCACTTGGGCCATCCTCCACTGCCTTCCTGGGCCACAGCAGAGAGCTGGACTGGAAGAGGAGCAACTGGGACAGAATCCGGTGCCCCAGCCGGGACTAGAACCGGGGTGCTGGCACCGCAGGCAGAGGATTAGCCTAGTGAGCTACGGTGCCAGCCCAAAAATTTCAATATAGATGTAGACATATTTTGTACATTGTGCAGGAAAAGAAAGTAGGATGTTAAATCTTTCACTGGTGAATTTTGGTCCTGTTATATCTTTTTTTTAACTTTTATTTAATGAATATAAATTTCTAAAGTACGACTTATGGATTACAATGGCTTCCCCCCATACCGTCCCTCCCACCCACAACCCTCCCCTTTCCCACTCCCTCTCCCCTTCCATTCACATCAAGATTCATTTTCGATTATCTTAATATACAGAAGATCAGCTTAGTATACATTAAGGATTTCAACAGTTTGCTCCCACACAGAAACATAAAGTGAAAAATAATAGATGATTTTTTTAAATGATGGTGAAATCAGAGCAGACCTATTGTCATGTTTAATCCCAGTGAGAGTCAAGTTGGGAATTGATAATTTCTTTTTTTTTTTTTTTAACAGAAGATCAGTTTAGTATGCATTAAGTAAAGATTTCAACAGTTTGCACCCCCATAGAAACACAAAGTGAAATACATTGTTTGAGTACTCGTTATAGCATTAAATCTCAATGCACAGCACATTAAGGACAGAGATCTTACATGAGGAGTAAGTGCACCATGACTCCTGTTGTTGACTTTACCAATTGACACTCCTGTCTATGGCATCAGTAATCTCCCTATGCTCCAGTCATGAGTTTCCAAGGCTATGGAAGCCCTCTGAGTTCTCCGACTCTTATCTTGTTTAGACAAGGTCATAGTCAAAGTGGAGGTTCTCTCCTCCCTTCAGAGAAAGGTACCTCCTTCTTTGATGACCTGTTCTTTCCACTGGGATCTCACTCACAGAGATCTTTTGCCAGAGTGTCTTGGCTTTCCATGCCTGAAATACTCTCATGGTCTTTTCAGCCAGATCTGAATGCCTTTAGGGCTGATTCTGAGGCCAGAGTGCTATTTAGGACATCTGCCATTCTATGAGTCTGCTGAGTATCTCACTTCCCATGTTGGATCACTCTCCCCTTTATTTATTCTATCGGTTAGTGTTAGCAGGTACTATTCTTGTTTATGTGCTCCCTTTGACTCTTAGTCCTTTCATTATGATCAATTGTGAACAGAAATTGATCACTTGGAATAGTGAGATGGCATTGGTACATGCCACCTTGATGGGATTGAATTGGAATGTCCTGGTATGTTTCTTAAGTGTTGAAAATTAACTGAAATGTGATCCCTGTTAAACATAAGAGTGGGAATAAGAGAGGGAAGAGATGTACAATTTGGGACATGCTCAAGTTGACTTGCCCCAAATGGTAGAGTTAGAAACATACCAGGGGAATCCAATTCAATCCCTGTTATATCTTTTTAAAAATATTTTATTTATTTGAAATGCAGAGCAACAGAAAGGGAGAAGAAGAGAGAGAGGTGAGGGAGCAAGAAGTAAGGAGGGAGGGAAGGAAGAAGTGGGGTAGATATGAATCTTCAATTTGCTGGTTCACTTCGCAAATGGTTAAAAGGCCAGGGCTAGTTTAGGCTGAAGCCAGGAGCCAGGAGCTCCATCTGGGTTTCCCATGTGGGTGGCAGAGACCCAAGAATTTGGGCCATCTTCCACTGCCTTTAGCAGGGAAGGCACAAAGCAAGGAAGTGGGTTGGAAGCTGAGCAGCAAGGACTTGAACTGGCACTCTGTTATGAGATGCTGGTGTCGCAGGTGGTGACTTAACCCACTGTGTCGCAAGGCTGTCCCCCAGGATACATTTTTATGAATTTGATCCATGCATATTAGATTGGGGCCCAAAAATTGCCACACATAGAATCACAAAGGAAATCAATTATCTATGTATAATAACATGGTTATCAAAATATTAAAATTAATTATACACTAATATATGCTTCTCTAACATTAAATAACTTGATCTAGCAATGTGTTTAATAACTACCATAACTTGGAACTAATGGTGAGTTTAAATGATATTTTATGATGTTGTAATAAAGCATCTCTGACTTCTGTTTATGAGAGTCTAGATGCTGTTATCACCACTGCATGCTGCCTACATTTCTAATGAAAAATGATCAAATTCAGATAAAGATTAGTGGAAATGAAAACATAATTTTTTTTTCCTCTTACATTCATAGACCTCCTGAATTATTAACCATGAACCCTGGTTTAAGAAATCCTTCTCCTGGCCAATTCTCACTGTCAATCCCACTTCTCTTCTATTGCCGTTTTTTGTTACCTGGTTTCAATGACTTCTTGTTCCCTTCTGTTCTGACTTCATCCTCCCTTGGCTTGTAAGGTTCTTTATCTGGTAAGTGGGCTTTACTACCAGATTTTGGATTGAAGTTTGATTAGGACCTCACATGTCTTGTCTGACATTGACATTTTTCTTGCATTTGAAAAATGGTGATTTCTAGAGTAACCATTGGTCCTTCATAGATGGTGCTGCCCATCCTGCATTCTTCTTAGCTCCATGGTCCACTTGTTCAGGGAGCCCCTTATCTCTTGGTGACTGAAGAAGAAGACTGTCTCTCTCAACATGTGGGAGGTCAATTTCTGGAACTGAAGGGGGCAGGCACAGGATGAGGTTTGAGAATAGCCCTGGAGGAGGAATATGGGTGGGAGTTAACCCCTAATAGGTTGAGGAATGGTATAGAGAATCCAGCTGAGATCACAAAACCTAAATCCGTAGGATTAATGTGTCGTTTTCTCCAGATGTGCCTGGTGGTCTTGATGTAGGCTTAGAGAGTATGGATTGCTGAAAGAATATGAGGTTGGAGATTGTCAGGGGGTGTGTGGCAGCAGGTGAAGCACACCTGAGGAAATTGAAGCTGCTTATAAGAGAGAGGTTGAAATCATGCACTTTGGGGTCCTGGTTAGTAGGGAAGGACATGAAGCCAGAGAGAGCTGATGGACTAGCAGAAACTGGAGGGACCAAGAGAGTGGAGGTCTCATTGAGGTCAGCATGTTGGTGAAAAATTCCAACAGGGTACAAGAGAGCTGGACCTCCTTCTCTTTGTCCTGATCTCTGCGTGACTATAATTAGTTGGTACTGCTGTCATGGCCCTCCCTGGTATACATTTTAATGACTAAAAACATTATTACAAATGGGCACTAAATGTGCCATTAAAATGGCTCTGCTCTACATTCAAGTATGCTCAACGAAACATACTGGACTCTATTGACTATTGGAATGAGAAAGAAAGTAGAAATACAGGGAGCAAGCCAAAAAAAAAAAAAAACTAAGTCACTTTTTGTAAATTACTTAAAACCATTAAATAAATTAAGCTGCTGTGGGATACATGAACACATTTCATGGAGTTCCAATTTAGCAATTACTGTTCCTGCAGCAATATGCATCCACAATCATGCAGAGAAACATAGCCAGAGGCTTCAAGTTTAGGTCTTGTTTCATAAAATTTCTTAAAGTTAACAATTGAAATATATTAAATATGGTTAGTGACAACATTTTTTGGGTACTTTTTTGAATTGGCCATAGTACATGGTTCAAAATCAAAATAATATTAAATATATATGCTGAAAAGACTCAATCTTTTATTTATTTATTTATTTATTTTGACAGGCAGAGTGGACAGTGAGAGAGAGAAAGGTCTTCCTTTGCCATTGGTTCACCCTCCAATGGCTGCTACAGCTGGTGCGCTGCGGCCGGTGCACTGCGCTGATCCGATGGCAGGAGCCAGGTACTTCTCCTGGTATCCCATGCGGGTGCAGGGCCCAAGGACTTGGGCCATCCTCCACTGCACTCCCTGGCCACAGCAGAGAGCTGGTCTGGAAGAGGGGCAACCGGGACAGAATCCGGTGCCCCGACTGGGACTAGAACCCGGTGTGCCGGCGCCTCTAGGCAGAGGATTAGCCTATTGAGCCACGGCACCGGCCAAAAGACTCAATCTTAACCATATCCCTGTCCATCCTGTTCCCATTGATTCTATATTTTCATTCTTCCAGTGTTTTCTTTTGCAAATCAATGCAGATACAAACATATATATTCTTATTTCCTTGCTTGTCTTTCACAGAGGTTTATATATTATAAATATTAAGCACCTTGATTTTTTTCCCACTTAGCAATAGATCCAGAAATATCTGCCAATCTGTTTATGAATGCCAATTTATTTTTTTTTTTACAATTATATAGGATTCCATGGTATAAATGTGCCATAATTTATTTAACCAATCCTACCTGGGTAGTTTCCAATCTTTTCCCATCATTTCATAGAAAAGTTATTTCATGTGAGTCCAAGTATTTCGATAGGGAAAGTCTCACATGTACCATTGCTCATTGCTGAGTTACAGGGTAAATTTGATTTTGGGATCTGTTGTCAATTTCCAGTCAAAAGTGATTTGCACCCCAAGTAGAGTTCACTAATGTGAGAGTATTTGTTCAGGGAAATATTTTTATGTTGAATTTACTAACAATATACTTCAAAGTCAGAGTCAGGTGGTTTTTGAACGTGTATCAGTATGTGAAAATAATGGTACACTGTCCATATGTCTAGGACCTGTGCTTGTATTTTATCTTGAACCAAATCTATGAGATTTCTTTGGATGACTTATGTAGGCAAAGGGTGTGACAATATTGTGCCACCAACTCTAGCATTTGTAGAATTATTTCTGATTTACAAATGATTTCAGAATTCATACAAGGTAACATACTTTTTTTTTCACAGGCAGAGTGAGCAGTGAGAGAGAGAGAGACAGAGAGAAAGGTCTTCCTTTGCCGTTGGTTCACCCTCCAATGGCCGCTGTGGCCAGCACGCTGTGGCCAGTGCACTGCGCTAATCCGAAGGCAGGAGCTAGGTGCTTATCCTGGTCTCCCATGCAGGTGCAGGGCCCAAGCACCTGGGCCATCCTCCACTGCACTTCCAGGCCATAGCAGAGAGCTGGCCTGGAAGAGGGGCAACCGGGACAGAATCCGGTGCCCCGACCAGGACTAGAACCCGGTGTGCCGGCGCCGCTAGGCAGAGGATTAGCCTATTGAGCTCGGCGCTGGCCCATGTAACTTACTTTAATTATGTTTGCCAGATGAGGGATATCAGTGTCACTTCTTTCTTTTTCACATATAAAGTCTTCAAAATGTGCTCACATGTACCCAGAGAGAATGCTGAAAAATCTAGGATCCCCTTATATGTATTTTTTTTAAAGATTTATTTACTTATTTAAAAGGCAGAGCTACAGAGGGGCGGAGGCAGAGAAAGAGAGAGAGGGGTCCTCCATCTGCTGGTTCACTCCAAAAATGGCAACAACAGCTGGAGCTGTGCCGATCCAAAGCCAGGAACCAGGAGTCTCCTCCAGCTTTCTTTCCCACGCAGTTGCAGAGGCCCAAGGACTTAGGCTGTCTTCCACTGCTTTCTCAGGCCATAGCAGAGAGCTGGATTGAAAGTGAAGCAGCCCCGACTTGAACCAGCACGCACATGAGATGCTGGCATTGCAGGTGGTGGCTTTACCTGCTATGGCACAGTGCTGCCCCCCTACCCCCCATATTTTTAAAAATGGAAACAGAGTATTTGAAAGGATGGAGTTTCAACATACTATAAATATTGACTTTTTAAATACAATATTGTAAATATTGAGCATTTTTAAAAAAAGATTTATTATATTTATTTGAAAGTCAGAGTTACATAGAGAAGGAGAGGCAGAGAGAGAGAGGTCTTCCATCCACTGGTTCACTCCCCAATTGGCTGTGATGGCTGGAGCTGCGCCAACCTGAAGCCAGGAGCCAGGAGCTTCTTCTGGATCTTTCATGCGGGTGCAGGGGCCCAAGTACTGCTTCGCAGAGAGCTGGATCAGAAGTGGAGCAGCTGGGACATCAACTGGCGCCCATATGGGATGCTGGCACTGCAGGTGGTGGCTTTACCTGCTACGCCACAGCACCGGCCCCAGTATTGAACTTTTAAGGAAAATTATTACATCAGCTTTTAAAATATATCCAAAGCAATCTAAATGCTGATTGGATATCAGCCATCACCTATTTAAAAATGTGCAAACTCTCCTTTGACAGGCTGAACATTTACATCATTTATTTATTTTTCTTTTGTGGTCATTTTCCATTCCAATTTCCCCATGGAATTTTATCTTTATGTAATACAGTTTGTGTGTGAAGGATGTTCTTAAAGACTGTCATATCATAGTTCTTTGCTACAAAAATGTTTATATATTGACATTTTAATTATATTTTCCTTGCAACCATTATGCTGTAAATGTTACATTAGTATTGACTAGGTTATTTTTGTGACTATTAATAGTATAAAACTGATTAAAATAACATAAGTATGTTATACATTTGGATAAACGATTTTGTATACAAACTTTTATTGAAAATGCACGTATTTTGGATGTCTGGGGTTGTATTTATTTTATTCAATTAAATTGTAGTGCAATTGAGTTGTGAATGTTCCAGCATTGCTAGAATGAGACAGGGTTCTGAATCATTTCCATTACTAGTATTTATTTTTATAAATGAAAACAGTGAAACATTTTTCAGTAAATATAAGGATGGGAAAAGAAGAAATTTTATTAGAGCAATATTCTCAATTGTCTCAAATCCTAATACAAAAACTAATAAGCAAAAATATTCTAATGATCAGTTAACTGACAATTCAGTTAAATATTCCTTCACTATGTCTGAAAAAATAGATAAGACATGAGTGACCAGTGCAAATGGTTTCCAGTTGTCTCTTTGTTTGGCACCCTTGAGCCTTGCAGATTTGGTAAGATTGAAAAAGAGAAAAATATATAATATATATACACATATATACATACATACACTCATATATATTTATATATTTGGTAAGAAGGGAGTAATGAGAATGAAAGTGAGTTAAGAGCTCATTCATTTTCTCTCAAAATTAGTTTTGGGAAACAGAATGCATATAAGTTGAGGATCTGGAAACCAGTTCCCAGAAAACTTCCTTGGATCACCAATGCCCTGGACAGTTTTCATGTATTTCTGGAGAAACACATATTGCAGTTTAAAAATCACAGACATATCTGACCTCTTGTAGAATGAAGCAGTTCAAAACCAAGTGAGCAGGTTGTGGTAGGCCAGAGTCAAGGGCAGCACCAAATGGGGAGTCATCAAAAGACCAGGCAAGGGGGCCAGCACTGTGGTGTAATGGGTAAGCCACAGCCTGCAGTGCTGGCATCCCATATGGGTGCTGGTTTGAGTCCCGGCTGCTCCACTTCCAATCCAGCTCTCTGCTAATCCTTGGGAGAGTCCTTGGGCCCCTATACCCATGTGGGAGACCCAGAAGAAGCTCCTGGCTCCTGTCTTTGGATCAGTGCATCTCTGGCCCTTGAGGCCATTTGGGGAGTGAACCTGTGGATGGAAGAAGACCTTTCTTTCTCTCTGCCTCTCCTCTCTGTGTAACTCTGACTTTCAAATAAATAAATAAATCTTAAAAAAAAGGAGAGAGACCAGGCAGAAAGAGAGTAAAGAGAAGGAGGCACAAGGGCCAGGGGAAGTTCCTGGAGGCCTCGCAATGCAAGAGGATTTTGGACTTTTCATGTGGTTCAACACAGACTTCCTGAGGTGGACCAAGTTCATTGAAAATAACTAGAGAAAACCATAAGACCACCAGGAGGTGCATTTCACCAAGTCTCTTCAGCCCATTACATCAAAACCATTTATTTACATGTCTATTTCATAAGCTAAGACTTGAGGTAGACAAAAGATGGTACCCTGGTTAAGGGCACAAGGTTTTGAGGCAGCGTGCTGTGCCTTGAACCCCAATTGCAGCTACTTCCTGAACATAGGCAAGTTGTGTAACTATTGTAATTATACCTTTTCATGTCTGCTAATAATTGTTCGTAGCTCAGGCACTTATAGTAAGAATTAATAAAATAATCTTCAGTTATAAACACAATGCCAGGTCATTCAATATTTACTTAGCCCAAAATGCCATTAGTTATATAGAAACTAATAGAGGAAGGCAGGTGTTCAAACATGTCAAGAAGGTGTTAGACAGCAAAAGTATAATATAGTTATCATTTGGCCCATTTTACAGATAGGGAAGAAGGGTTTACAGCAATTGAAGCTACACGCCAGTAGGTGGCAGAGCACAGACTTGACTCAAGCCTCTTCAAGTGTGTGGTGGCAGCATGTACTGGGTTCTGTGGACTAAAGTATTTCTGTATCATTCCAGCTGAGAGAGCAGCTCCCGATGCACATTCAGCACTGCCTGCCTGCAGCCCAGCCTTTTGGTCCCAGGTCTGTGCACGTCTCACCAGCTCTGTAAGCTAGTGAGAGCATCCTCTGATGCACGAAGGGCATTCCAAGGTCAACAAAGCACTTCAAGCTCCATAAAGAAAGCAGCTATATAAATGGAGGTTCTTGTTAAGATAATAAAACCCAAAAGGCCACTTTTAAAAAGAGAGGTCAGCTGGAGGGTTACCAGGAAAAGCCAGATGCCCCAGATGTGCTATTTAACCTCCAGTTTTCATAAAATATACACATAGTACTGGAGTATATCTTGAATTATTTTACTTTTAGGAAATGATGGCTCTCACAATGTTTAAATAAATTAAGTCAATTCCTATAATTAGGAACAGAGTGTGTTGCATTGTACAGGTGCCGAGACTCATAGGAATGGATGCATCAGAGGGCTTCCTAAATGTATCAGCCATGTTGCCCAAACCGTGCAGACTCTGGAGTAGCCCTTCACTGTTGTGTGCTAATTGTGGAGAGTGCCGCCGCGTATTTCCTTGTTTTGAATAAATTGTGGGATTAAATTCCCAGCTTTCCTCATCAGAAAGGGAAAATGATTTGACCCTCACATTCCTCAGAGCTGAACTCAAACTTTGGAGACCCACTTCAAAGCTCTGTAAATAATATGAGTAACACTTTGGACCCTTCTGAGGTGGGAGGGAAATTCCCTTTCTGAAGAACACCCAAGTCTTTAAAAAGAAATGGGGAGGCTTAAATATCTCACTGTTTTTCTTGTTGGAGGCTCCATGCTGAGGATTTTATTTTCCTTTGCAAGGCTTATACTGCCTGAGCGCCTTTCTCAGAGGTCGGCTGTCTTTGGGGCGCAGGACTGGCTCCCAGGCTCTGCAGAGCAAGTTTATTTGTAGTGTGGCTGGGGTGGGTTGAAGATTCCATTATGATGCAGGAGGCTCCCCAAGTTTGGAATATCAATGGCACTTCAAAGGACCAGAGCTGCGAATTAGCAGTCAGGCTTCTTCTCGGAGCCCCAGAACAGAATAAAATAACACCCAGAGATTTGTATCAAGATAGGAAAAGAGGAGAACTTTCTCCAAGGGCCCTAACCGTAGAGTGGGCTCCCTGTGACTGCATGGGCGTCCAGGCATCCCTGTGGGCACGGGAGGCCCTCCTGGCTTTGGCAAAAGCCCCTCAAGTCTCCCAGACTGAGATCTTAAGCACCGCCCTGGACACTTCCCAATCTGCCAAGTCCCGTAAACCTATTAACGTGAACCCCCGCTGAGTCTTAGAAAAAGGGTAACTCAAAACGGTTTAGCCTATTTTTTTTCTTTCCCAAAGGCCAAATGCCATCTTAATTTGAAGGTTTTCTGCTGTATTATGTTTTTCCTAAAACCCCACACCCTTTGTCTTTCTCCTTTCTGGATAAAAATAGGGGAGAAAGAAGGAGCTTTTCCCTCAAGTCTGAGTCTGCGTCCACCTGCTAATGTCAGGCAAACAAAACCAAACAAATCAAGAGCTGCTCATCATTTCCAGAGATTATGTTTAAGAAGTTCTAGACAGACAACCAGTTCAGCCTGGAATATACTGATTATTAAAAGCTGCAGGAACAACCACTTTGCGCCTGTACCTTTCTCAATTTTAGTTAGAAGAAAATGCAACTATACACGGTGGGGAGGCTTGCAGTTGCCTAAGACCTTGTGTTGATCAGAGCCTGCCTGACTGGTGGTCCTGGTCACAGTTACTCACCCAGGCCTGGTGTTTTGCTAATGCCTAATGTTTTTCTAATGTACTTTCAGCTGCCACCACCCTTTCCCCTTTCATTGACACCTACCCCATCAAAAGCAAGATAGGAGAGCCAAAGTTCCCTGGCCTAGGACTTAACTGCAGCGGTGTGTGTGTGTGTGTGTGTGATCATGTGACTTCCTTGGAGCCTGGTTTTCTTACTCCCTCAGGCTTCAGGCTGGCTGGCATTGAGTGGCAGCACTGCCTATAGAATGGATCACCTCCCTTAAGCTGGGGCTGCCTCCTTTTTTTTTTTTTTTTAAAGATTTATTTATTTATTTGAAAGTCAGAGTTACACAGAGAGAGAAGGAGAGGCAGAGAGAGAGAAAGGTCTTCCATCTGCTGGTTCACTCCCCAGTTGGCCACAATTGCCACAATGGCCGGAGCTGTGCAGATCCGAAGCCAGGAGCCAGGAGCTTCTTCCAGGTCTCCTATGTGGTTGTAGGGGCATTATTATATCCTTAGTTATTACATATTATATATCCCTAGTACCTCACATTCATGCTGACTAATCAATCAATAAATATGAGCCTTGACAGTCAGGTTATCATTTAAAAAATTTCTCCCAATATTTATTTGTAAAATTAAGAAATTGAAACATTGAAAGTACAGTAAATAGCCCTATGGCCTTAATTTAGATTTAACAAACAAAAGTATTTTTTACCATGTTACTTTAATCTCTCTCTATGAATGAATTTTGCTGAATAATTAGAAAGTAACTGCAGATATCATAACACTTTACCTTTCAAGACTTCTTTTTTTTTTTTTTTTGACAGGCAGAGTGGACAGTGAGAGAGAGAGAGAGACAGAGAGAAAGGTCTTCCTTTGCCGTTGGTTCACCCTCCAATGGCTGTCGCAGCCGGCGCGCTGTGGCCGGCGCACTGCGCTGATCCGATGGCAGGAGCCAGGAACTTATCCTGGTCTCCCGTGGGGTGCAGGCCCAAGCACTTGGGCCATCCTCCACTGCACTCCCGGGCCACAGCAGAGAGCTGGCCTGGAAGAGGGGCAACCGAGACAGAATCCGGTGCCTCGACCAGGACTAGAACCTGGTGTGCCGGTGCTGCAAGGCAGAGGATTAGCCTATTGAGCTGTGGCGCCGGCACCTTTCAAGACTTCTGCAGTCATTTTGAAAAAAATTCAAAATGTTATTTTCCTGTATAACATGTCATGATCACATCTAAGAAAACTAATA
Source organism: Oryctolagus cuniculus (assembly GCF_051225735.1). Lineage (NCBI taxonomy): Eukaryota > Metazoa > Chordata > Mammalia > Lagomorpha > Leporidae > Oryctolagus > Oryctolagus cuniculus. The sequence goes on from NC_142874.1 coordinate 108,513,050, forward strand.
ATTCCACAATGTCAACTCATATCAACTTTATATTTTTAGTTCACCAAATTTCCCTAGAAAGTATTTTTTAAAAAATGAGGTGCATTCATAAGTTCACATAGCATGAAGCTAGTCATTTTCAACTGTACTCTTCAGGGCATTTAGCACATTCACTAGTGTTCACAACTCTCACTCATTTCAAGTCATAAATCATTTCCATCACCCCGAAAGGGTTGTTCTTCCCTCTCCCTAGTCCCTACCAACTACTAATTTATTTTCTACCTCTATGTAGTTATTCTGGATGTTTTACAGATAATGGAATCATACACTATATAACCATACACATCACCCCCAAACTAGCTGATAGCTTTTTGTAAAATCTTATTTATTTATTTTGCTTATAGCTTCTTTTAAGGAAGAAATTTTTTTTTAATTTTTTTAATTTTTTTTTGCTTTCAAACTTTTATTTAATGAATATAAATTTCCAAAGTACAGCTTAAGGAAGAAATTTTAAATAAGAATGAGAATAAAAGCTACTTATGCAGTATTCTTCCCTGCAGTGACTTTTTTGAAATAAGATTTCATTTTGATCTCAAGCCTTCTGTGACACTCCTTCATCTCCTACCCAGAAAAGGAAAACACCCCTGTGAGCTGAGACACACTTAGTCTTGCACTTTAGGAAAAGACTGTTTGTTGCTTATAGGAATATAAGGAACAGCCATGAGGCTGAACTTGGTCTATGAATTGGCCTCCATAGTTACCCTAGAGGTGCTAGCAGGAAGACAGGAGGACACTCACTGGCCATGATCATAGGCACAGTCTATTGTCAGGTAGCCCAGACTGACGGAGTGGAGCAGATATGTTAGCTTAAAAGGAAGCATTTCTCTTGAGGACTAATGATCACTCTGAAGTAGTTATCTACTTTGTTTCAAGTGCCAAAGATACTCTTTGCTCTGTAAAAGAAAGCACAATTAACCCACCTTCCCCAACCACCTCCTGGAGCTTTCCCAGGGTGACTTCTTGTGCTCAGTAGTAATTCCAACTGACTCTGATAACTGCATACCAGTTCTAGACTCACCTGTACTGGTTTTCACTAGGCATGACAACTTGAAAGAGTGGCAGTGGGACTACTGGTTTGGAGGAACTGCTTGGCTTAGCATTCACAATTCTACAGAGCAACTCACCATGGCTTTTGTGTTGCCCACCTGCTAGCCTCCCCCCAAACCCCAGCCCAATCTGTGCTCTCACTTGTAGAGTTTGCAGTTATCCATGGCCAGCTACAGTCTCAAAATATTAAATGGAGTATTTCAGAAGGAAATAGCACATAAGATTCAAATTGTATGCTCTTTTCAGTAGTGTGATGAAATCTCATGCAGGCCTGCTCTGTCCTGTTTGGGACAAGATTGTCCCTTTGTCCAGCATATCCATGCTATACATATGCATGGGCTTCAGAATCTTTTGCACCAAACTTTTTAAATTCTATTTTCTGCAAACCTTTTGAAGTACCCTTGTATATGCTACTTGCCCATTAGTTACGTAGTAACTGTATTGGTTATCAGATTGACTGACACTGTATTACAGTACTTGTGGTCAATCACCTTTATTTTACTGATTAAGGACTCCAAAGAATACGAATAGTGACATAGGCTCTGGTGTTGTGGCACAGCAGGCTATGCTGTCACTTGCAACACTGGCATCTCATGTTGGAGTGCCAGTGTGAGTCCAGTTGATCTTCTTCCCATCCAACTCCCCACTAATACACCTGGGAAAGCAGTGAAAGACTGCTCAAGTGATTGGACTCCTGCTACCCACATACTGATGGAATTTCAGGCTCCTGCCATCAGCCTGGCTCAATTTCAGTAGTTGTAGCCATTTGGGGGGAGTGAACCTGCAGACAAAGATCTCTGTGTCTGCCTCTCTCTGTGTTACCCTGCCTTTCAAACAAATAAAATAAATCTTTAAAAAAATTAGTAGTGGTGCTAAAAATTTAGATTTGCCCAAAGAGAAGCCATAAAGTATGTTAAGTGAACAGCTCAAAGTTCATGGCTTGCAAAGGAAAGAAAATCATCATATGCTCAGGTTGCTAAGATGCATAATGGGTTGAATCTTCTGTCTGTGCGCTGTGGTTTGAGGGTGTCCCCCAGAGGTTCAGGTGCTCAAATCTTGGTCCCCAAGTGGTGGTGGTTGAAGTGCAGAAACTTTTAAGGGATAAGGACAGTAAAAAGTAATTGGGTCTTGGGGACACTGCCACTGGAAAGATTAATGGTGGTCTCACAGATTGAGTGAGCCTCTGAGAGAGCAGGTTGTTCTAAAGCAAGGGCATTCCATGCACTTGGCTCTTAAGCACACAGCTGATTCTCATTCCATTTCTCCACCCTGGGGGGCCCTCACCAAGGCCCAAAAGATGGGACCACCCAATATTGGACTTTAAGCTTCTAAAATGTAACTAACTAAACCTCTTTTCTTTATCCAAGCTTGGTTATTTTGCTAAAGCAATAGAAAATGGACTATGTATATGGTGAAACTGTGGAAGAAGGAAAAGAAATTGGTGGTAATTTTGCTATTACACCTCAGATTGCAAAAGCTACAGCCATAGTATGTAATAAGTGTTTAGACACTTGGAGAGATATTGCATATATGAGTGTGTATAGTAGAAAGCCTCATTTATGCAGGGCTCAGTATAATCTGGGGATCTTGGAGCGTAGCCACTGCAGAAAATGAGGGCTACTCTTTATGTTTTGAAGAACTGGTGTAGACAGCATGATGGGCAAATGCCTGTTCCTCTCTGTTTGTGGAAGGTGTCATTATGTGGTTGCAGAATTCTTGCCCCTTGAGCTAAGACATGGCCCAGAATATTTCTCAACAAAGGGATCTGGGGAGTCACCGCCATGCAATGGAAGTGGCACTCAAGAGGAACCTCTTTTTCTTCCTGTCTGTGCTGCAGTCTTCCTAATTCTCAGTGTGGCAGAAGTACTCCAGCACCAGAAATTAGAGTTTCTCAACAGGAGGCCAAGAGTGTTTATGTTTATTTGTTGAACTTCTATCTCCATCAAGTCTTTAAAATGCTAATCCTGCAGCTCACTGGGTAATGACTCCAAATTTATAGCAAAAATAATTATGTGAGGAGGTTGTTGGGTACATAATTAATATTCAAAAGTTGACTTGCATAGACTGATATGCCAAGGAGCCTCACCACCCTGGAGACTTGATGCTGACAGTGATGTGGCATATCTTTCCGAAGATAAAATTTAGTGTAGGGATCTTATTTTTTGAGGTCTCATTTAAATGACAGTGTGGTGTTACACACCCTGCTGAGTAGGAAAAGCAGTGAAGGGGGATGGCTGGGAAAGCCTAGAAGGCAAGGGAAAGGGGAGTTTCTGTGGCTTTTTGAGATCAGAATCATCCAGGGTCATATTTTTCTGCCCCTTGGTAGCTGTGCCACAGCCACTGAGGTTTATATTCATCTGTTTTCTGATAACTGATGTTTTCATGAAAGTCAGAGCAAGAGTCTGTGACATGAAGTGAAATAAAATGAATTTTTTAGTCTTCCCAAGGGTCCTTTCCAGTGTTGATAAGTTGCCCTTGGTTTTAGTTTCTGTGTATTTGATGAGTATTTCAAGAAGAAGAAATGCAAATTTTAATCTGATTGAACCACAGGATAAAATGGATTCTTTGAAGAAGTCTTTTATTTTTGTCCTTTTGAAAAAAATCTGCTTCTGACTTGTGTAATTTTATGTTTTGGGAAACATTATGGTATAAATAATCAATAGCAGTAGAAATAATAATAATCAATTTAGTGCTCAATTTGTTTTAGATTCTATGTGCTTGATTGTTATTTTTATTTTTAACTGACATAGTAATAGTACATATTTATGGGGTATAATATGACATTTCTTTCTTTTTATAAAGATTTATTTAACTGAAAAACTATCAGGGGAAAAGGGAGGGGGTAAAGTAGAGGAAAAGGGGGGGGAGAGGGAGGGAGAGAGAGAGAGAGGTATATTCCATTTGCTGGTTCATTCCCCAAATGGCCTCAGCAGCTAATGCTTGGCCAGAAGCCAATAACTCCATCCTGGTCTCCCACATGAGTGGCAGGGACTCAAATACTTGGCTGTTGCCTCCCAGGATGTGCATTAGCAGGAAGCTGGATCCAAAGCGGAGTAGTCAGGGCTTGACCAGCGCTCTGATATAGGATGCTGGCATTGCAAGTAGTGACTTAACCCATTGTGCCACAATGCTAACCCTAAGTGTGACATTTCAGTGTGTGCATATAATGTGTGGTGATCAGATCAGAATAATGGGCATATCCATCACCTCTAACATCGGCCATTTCTTTGTATTGGGAACATTTGGAACCTAGCTGTTTTGAAACATTCAGTTAATCACTCCAGCTATCATTATCCTACTGTGCCATAGAGCATTGGAAGCTGTCCCTGTGTTCCTACTGCACTTCTTGATCTTCTGTCTGCATCTACTCCCTGCCTGCACCTTGTTGTTTTATTTAATCTCACCCCTGTTCTGTGAGGAAGGTATTTTTTTTTACTTCCGTGTTACATAGGAGAGAAATGGAATCTCAAGGAGGTTAATGTGCCTGGTAAATGACTGATTCGGGATTTGAACCCAGATATGACTGAATTTGAGGCCTAGATCCTTAACCCTTGCACTGATTTTTCTATGTGCAAATAACTGTGCACCTTTGTCATGGTGTTTTCTGTTGAGTGCTGCCTGGACCAGAAGTTTGCTTGTTTTACCGAATCTTCCACTGGGAATGAGTCTCACTGTTTTCACTGTGATTACTGTTTTAAGATATGCTCTTGTTTAAACTATTCTACTCTGTCACTTTTGGGTATTAATATATCGTAAAATACATTTAGGAAAGTAATTCATCTGACTCTGTTATTTGCTTAAAAAAGTCTAAATTTGCTTAATATAAATCTACCCCCCCAAAAAAAATCACCAAAAAGCAACCAGAAAAGCACCAATCCCTGATATGACCGTTGCCAAAACGAGTAACAATATAACTCTTTATGGTGTATTTACATTTTCACGCTGTCCATTAGCCACTTTGTTTTATATGGCTGGCAGATGTTGGGACTTACAGCACCTGCTAAGACAAGTTGATTCTTTATGGCCACAGCCTGGTCCTATCTCCATGGGATTTTATGTCCCCCCCGGCCGCCCTACTGGGGCCCCGCGGAATCTGTGCTGTTAGTCCATTAGTGCAGCCAGAGTCTGTGGTGGGTCTCAGAGTCTCCATTCAGGGGGATATGCTGGGCCTGCTTTGATAGTGCAGCCAAGCAACTGCTGGTTGCAATGTAAAAAATGTCAGAGGCTTCTCTTCTGTGTAAGAAAGTCATCTGAAAGCCCAATAGCAGGAGAAAAGCACACGTTTTCTTGCCATAAAATCTTAAAAGCAAATTCAGGAAAGAAGGTTTAGACAACAACTGTGCCCGATTTCTGTCCGCCCTCCCTGAGACGAATGCACCTGCGCTGGGAAAGCTGCTTCTCCCTTTCCCCCTCATTGAAGAAGCTATGGAGACAGGTTCACAAAACCTTCGGAGAGACGTGTCAGCCTCGTCAGTGCTTCTCTGTTAGAAGTCACACTGGAGACACAATTAAGGCCATCTCTATCCGTGAAAGTACAAGGAAAACCTGAGGCAACATGTGAGTTTGTAACTTTTGCCCTACTTTTCATACTCCACATTTCTTGTTTATATGACCATTCCCTACTAAAACTAATGATTTTATCTCAGTGGTCATCTCAGTATTTTTTACTTTTTGTTTAAAGTTTTACATGAAACAAAGGAATTTTAGACTATATATTGGTGCAGGATGACAGTGAATTAAAAGACAATTCTAAGAATCATTTAAACCCTAGTAGAAGAAAACATTAGTGTAAAAATGTTATGAAATGATAAACTGTGCATACAAATTGATTGCTAGGGAAAGTTTTGTTGTTTCACAATCACATTTGTTTTATTAATTCCTGCCTTTCTACCATATATATATTCAGTTTAATTGTGGCTAGGGGGAGTATGAAGCAGGACAAGGAAGATTTTGATAAAAACTATGAGAAGGCAAAGCAGTTGGTGCCTCTGTTCCTTCCCACCTTTTAATTTTACTTTCTGAGATCACAGAATTAAATTGAAGTTAAGGAGAGATTCTAAGTTTTGGAGCTTTCTAGGTATAGTATTCCACTTCCATGGGGCAGCAATATCAGGAGAGTCCTAAGTAGGACTTATTCCTGTTTTGTTTTATTTTTTTATCTTGGGCTTTGAGTAAATCCAAAGGATCGAGTATTACAAAATTACCCACCCTGTGTGGAGATAAAGAGACGCTTCCAGTTGAACAAGAGCTGCTCATTAAATGCTCTTCAGTTGAGGTTTGCTGGTGCTTTTAAACAGCCATGACTTCTTTCCTTTCCTGACTCCATCTTGTAGATCTTAGGACAAGCTCTATTTATTTAGCATAAAAGACTTGCCATGTTCTTCCTGCTCAGTGCTCAGAAAACACAGAATGGCAGTGCAGAGTTACATTCGAAGGTAGCATGCAAGCTTCCCCAAGAACTGGGGAAAAGAAGAGTGAAATGCACTTAAGCTGTTGAATGCTATGTAGATTTCTTTGGGGTTGGCTAGATGCCAGCTCTCCATGCAACTCCTCAGGGCAACTTCAGTTACAGTAGACTTGCACGGGAAGGCCGGGCATGCTCAGAGCGACAATGTATGACCTCCCATGGTGCTGAGCTGCTCTATTCTGAACTTGTGGTCCTAGGAGGGAAAACCCACAGGAATTGTTTGTTTTTTCCCTAAGATGATAATAACGTAATTATGCAAAGTAACTGCTGAAACTGCTACCTGCAATGGGATATGGAACTTAATAGCATATAGATTTTTACATGTTTAGGAGAGTAGGGCAGGTCTAGGAACTGGATGATTATGTATTACTCCAGTTTATCCAACAAATAAACGAGAACTAAAAGCCCTGTTCAAACTTGTGGATCGTGACACTTTAGGGGACCAAAATAAGGATATTAGGACACTGTTCTTGGACTGACAAGTTGTGGTTCCTAATCCCTGCTTGACACTAATAAATAAGTTTGTACCATTGTTTAGCTATTCCATGATAAAATAATCCCTCATGATTTATTAGAGAGCCCATAGCATTTGATACCAACATCAAACAAAACAGAAATAAACAAACAAATCCTGAAGTCAGCTTCTAACTCCTTGCATGCACAAGTTAGAAAGCAAATATATTGGTTTTGGACCATTTTTAAAAATGTGAAATAACTACACTGTGATCTCATCTCAGACAAATGAAAATTATTATCAAAAAATAAAACAAGAAATGGGAGAATGTAGAGAAAAGAAAACAGTAATATGCTTTTTGTGGGAATGTCAATTAGCATAACCATTGCAGAAAATAATTTAGAGGCTCCTCAAGAAACCAGAACTTGGGGCCAGTGCTGTGGCATAGTGTGTAAAGCCACCTTTTGCAGTGCTGACATCCCTTATGGGTACCAGTTCAAGTCCTGGCTGCTCCACTTCCCGTCCAGCTCTCTGTTATGGCCTGGGAAAGCAGTAGAAGATGGCCCAAGTCTTTGGGCCCCTGCACCCACATGGGAAACCTAGAAGAAGCTCCTGGCTACTGGTTTTGAATTGGCACAGCTCCGGCCATTGTGGCTATCTGGGGAGTGAACCAGCAGATGGAAGACCTCTCTCTCTCCTCCACCCCTCCCCCCCGCCTCTCTATAGCTCTGCCTTTCAAATAAATAAATAAATTAATTTTAAAAAAAAAACCAAAAAACTAGAACTGGAACTACTTTATAATCTAGCAATCCTACTGCTAGGTGTTATGTCAAAAGGAAAAGAAATCAGTATGTTGAAGAGATATCTGCACTCCCATGTTCAATGCAGAATTATTTATACTAGTAAAAAATAGTCAACCAAGGTATGGATGACTGGAAAAAGAAAATGTGGTTTATACACACAATGGAATATTATTCAACCATAAAAAAGAATGAGATCTTGACATTTGTAGTGACATGAATGAGCCTGGATGACATTATGTTCTCACGTATATGTGGAAAGTAGAAAGATTTATCTCATATACAGAATGAGTAGCATAGTGGTTACCAGGGGCTGGGAAGGGTCGGGAGAAGGGAGATGGAGAGAGGGTGATTGATTGGTACAGGAATACAGTTGCGTAGGAGGAATAACTTCTAATGTTTCACAGCATAGTAGGGTAACTATGGTTGACAATAGTTGATTATGTATTTCAAAATAGAAAGGATTTTAAACATTTCAAACACAAAGAAGAGTAAGTGGCAGAGCACTGGATATACCAATCACCCTGATCTGATAACTGTATATGATATGTGTATATTGAAATATCACCTTGTACCCAGAAATATGTCAATTATTACATATGGACTAGAAAGAAAAAATATAAAATTAGAATGGAAACAAGGACAATAAAATCAGTTTTCAGCAATTAAAAAATTAAAATCACAGGCAATAATTTTCTTTACTTATCAATTAGGAAAATAGTTTCCAAAATAATAATGCCTATTGTTGAGAGCATGGCAGAAGTTAGCTTTTGTTTATAAAGGTTTTTATTATTTATTTGAGAGGTAGAGTTACAGACAGTGAGAGGAAGAGACAGAGAGAGAGGTCTTTCTTCTGTTGCTTCACTCACCAAATGGCCACAATGGCTGGAGCTGCACCCATCCAAAGCCAGGAGCCAGGTGCCTCTTCCCGGTCTCTCATGCAGGTGCAGGGGCCCAGGACTTGGGTCATCTTCTACCGCTTTCCCAGGCCGCAGCAGAGAGCTAGATTGGAAGAGGAGCAGCCGGGACTCAAACCAGGGCCCATATGGAATGCTGGTGCCGCAGGTACAAGATTAACCTACTGCGCCACGATGCCAGCCCCCAGTTTGTTTTTTTTTTTTTAAGGATTTATTATTTATTTGAAAGGCAGACTGATGGAGGGGACAGGTAGGGTGTGGAGACAGATCTCTGTCTGCTGGCTCATGCCCCAAATGGCCATAACAGGTAGGTCTGGGCCAGGCCTAAGACAGAAGTCAGGAATTCTCTCCAGGTCAATCAGGTGGGTGCCAGGAACTCAAGTACTTGAGTCATCATCCACTGCCTCCCAGGTACATTAGCAGCAAGCTGGATTGGAAGTAGAGTAGCAAGGACTAGAACTGGACTCCAATATGGGATGTGGGTGTCCAAAGCAGATATGCTATGCCACATTACTCACTGCCAGAAGTTAAAACTGGTACAACTTCGGAGTGGCCTTAACTTGGCAGTTTAAAGTGTTTTTCCACTCAATACAGTAATTCTACTTTTAACAATATATTACAAAAAACTTTAAATGTGTACAGTGATTTATATTTCTCAAACACAATATTTTTTAAATGTACATTGTTACTGTAAGTTTACTTTTTAAAGATTTATTTATTTATTTGAAAGGCATAGTTACAGAGAGAAAGAGAAAGAGAAAGAGACAGAGAGGTATTTTCTGTATATTTGTTCACGCCCCAGATGACTGCAACGGCTGGAGCTGCGCTGACCCGATGCCAGGAGCCAGGAGCTTCTTTCGGGTCTGCTTTCCCAGGCCATAGCAGAGCTGGATTGAACTGGAGCAGCCGGGCACCCATATGGGATGCTGACACTGTGGGTAGCAGGTTCACCCACTGTGCCACAGTGCTGGCTCCTCAAGCACAATATTTTTAAAAATAAAATATCAAAAATAACCTAGATGTCCTACAATAGGGACTAGTTAAATAAATTATTTAATAAATTATTTAACTAGTATATTTGTATTCTGAAATGCAATGTAGTTTTTGAGAATGAGAAGATAAAACAATAATCAATGTTATGGAAAAGTTAGAATATATTATTATGTGGAAATAAAAGCAGAAAAAATTAATATCCATAGTATAATTCCAATTTAGAAAAATGTGTAAGAATATTAAAATGGTAATAATGATTATTTTTGGTATGTAGGGATTATGATTAAAATTCATGAGTGTTTTCATGTATTTTCCAAATCTTCTACAAGCACATAATTTACCATGTATTTTGAGTAAAAATAAATACTGATACAAAAAATGGCTGTAAAGTCCGTTTACTTGCTGGCAAATAATTTAAACCTTCTGGAACTGGGAGTGTAAAATGAACCCCGTGAACAGACGTAAGGTTAGCTCTGTGAGTCTGTGACCAGGCTTTTCATCAACTAAGCTCTTTGTCACTTTGGGTAGTAGATATTGAAGGAGAAGGTAAAAAGACATTATTCATTTTTAAGCATTTGGCTTATTTCCAAAACACTGAGTCAATTTAATGTAATTACTTTTTCATAATTATAATTTCAGAAGTGCTTCAACTTCAGTTTCAACTAATCTTTAGTCAGCTCCTGTGAACTTGGGGGCTTAACGGATAGCAAGCAAACATTTCTGCGCATTCAATACCCACTACTTAAAGAATACCTGTGGAAACTACTTATTTGAAGTAAATTCTCCTCTAGCAATAGAAGTAACAGGTGGTGTAGCTCTATGTTAGTTGATTCACTTATATCAAGGTTGCTTAAAGTGGAGTCCACTGGCATTCTGGAGTTATCAGTTTCCTCAGCATGGCTCAGCCTGGCTCTTATCCACAAGCCACAGGCGCATCTTGGAGACTGACATCCAAGGACAATAGTAAGATAGTACCTGGAATGAGGGGTAAGGAATTGTGCAGTGTCACAGAGAGCTGGTGCTTATCTATCAGGTGTCTTGATTTTCACCTGTTGTAGGTAACTTTGAGAAAGTGGTAACTAGAACCTCCTCCCCCTGAGGTTCAAGTATATGTTTGTTTTCTCTTTTGCATTGCCTATGCCTTCTTAATCACTCTTGGGTCTTAGTTCAGTGATGACCATTATTTTGATGGGAGACGTAATATGTAAAATCTATTTCTCTGCTCCAATTGTGAACTACCAAAGGAATTGTTTTAAATAGAATTAATAGATTAGGATAAAAAAAAAAGAATGGTTAAAGTCATTTTTTTTTTAATTCCCCCTCCCATGTTGCCTGGATTAACTTTATTCTGTATTCTGCTAGAAGTTAAATATGTGCATATCATTTTAAAATTTCAGTTAGCCATTTTAATTTCCATCCTGTGTGTCCTTGAACTATTGATGTTTCTAATTGAAGGCCTCAGGGAACATCCTCTGGCATGAAACCCAGGAGTGTACTCTGCCATTGAAGCCTGGAAGGGCAACCTCTGAGAAGCCTCCAGTGAGCCTCATTTCTTCCAGGTCTCAGCTGGCACTGAGGCTGCAAGAGCCCGTGGGCTGCAAGGAACACGTGGGGTAAAGCTGAGCTTGTGCTTTGCATGGTCCCAGTGATCAGCCTCACACCCTCAGTTACCCCTGGTTGACTTGGCAGCAGCAGGGAGAGGGATGGGCCAAAGAGAGATTTGTATAGAAAAATAACATTCCTGTAGCCCAACTTTCCAGAAGAGAGTGCTCGCATCTGAGCATAGGAGGTAATAGAAAAAGACCAGGTAAGGCCATGCGACACTGAGGCTTGGACCTCTATTTAATTACCCCTCTTGTCCACTTCTGAAATGAACAGTGCTGAGTGTCTTCTTATAGAAAAGCCTATCACATGGCTAGGTCAATTTCTTTTTCTTTTTAAAGGAATTTATTTTAATTTGAAAGGCAGAAATGTTTATTTGGTTCACTCCCCAAATGCCTGAAATAGCCAAGACTGTGCCAGGCTGAAACCTGGAGCCTAGAAGTTGGTCAGGGTCTCCCAAATGGGTGGCAGGGACCCAGGTCCTTGAGCCATTATCTGCAGTCCTCCAGGGTACACAGCAGGAAGATGGAATCAGAAGCAGAGGAGCTGGGACTTGAACAAGACACTCCAATAATGGCATGAGGGTATCCCAAATGGTATCCTAACTACCGCACCAAATGCCCATGCCTCAATTTGTTTTTTTATGAAAAAAATTGAATTTTTCTTTTTTTCAGCACAAGTCTATTACATTCACAGATATACTTTATTATGTAGTGTCTCCTTGCTATTTGAAGATGGAAGAAATATGGGAGGAATATTAGGACACATCAAAGGTTAACCTTAGGAAACACTGACACTTCCACTACCTTGGATATGTATGTAACATTTCATTCATTCATGTACTTCTTGTTTATACTTTATTCCAAAAAGTATTTTAATAGGATCACAGGCAACTGTAAGATTAAAATGAGAAAAATGAACATACAGTTCCTTAAGAAATTAAAGATAATTGTTATTACTACTTGACCAGGAATAGTGTACCATTTTGCTCATTGCAGCATTATTTATGGCAGCAAAAATGGGTAAAAAAGCTCAATCTCCAAAAATTAGAGGGGTTTTCAGTGCTGGCACAACTGACATTTATTTCATGCTGAAGAATTCTTTCTTATGGGGGCCATCCTTGTGTATTGCGGGATACTGAGCAACGTGCATGGTCTCTGCCCAGTTGATGCCAGCAGCATTTTCGTCGCTATTGACAACTGAAAGCCTCCAGACATTGCCTAATGTCTCCTGGGGAGCAAAATTGTCCCAGATGAGAAACACTGGGTTAAATAAACAAGAGTTGCATTAATTTTCTAGGAATACCATAACAAATCTGAGCCACAAACTGGGTGGCTCAACAAAACAAAGCAAAACCAAACCAAATTTACCTTTTCAAGGGTCAGAATTCAACCTATAGGAATAATGTGCCCTAAAGATCTTTCAGTGCTTTTTTATGCTACCAAAGTATCAATCAATTTTTGCTAAGTTTTCTGTTAAAAAATGTGGACATCACATGTTGGTGGAGCATTCCTCGGTTGTCTTTGGGCAAAAGAAACTGTGAAGTCACCATGAACTTGAATGCAGATGATTCAGACTGAGACGCAAAATGCCCTACCTTTTGCAAATTCTAGGGAGGTGGGAAGGGAGAGGTTCTTTAGTACACACTGTTTGAAAGTCAACAGAAATAATTAGAAGCAGTTTTTATTTAATATAAATTTTATCTGGTTGGAGCTTAAAAACTTTTGTAGTTTTTGTGTGGGGTTGGGGTTGTATAGTGTTGCAGTATAATGTTAAGCCACTGCTTGCAACATCTGTATCACATATGAGAGTGCTGGTTCAGGTTCCAGCTGCTCTGCTTTGGATCCAGCTCCCTGCTAATGTGTCTGGGAAGGCAGTGGATAATGGCCCAAGTACTTGGGTCCCTGCCACCCACATGGGAGACCTGGATGGAGTTCCTGGCTCCTGTATTTGATCTGGCCCAGCCCAGCTATGTGGCCCTTAGGGGACTGAACCAATAGGTAGAAGATGTCTCAGGTGGAAGATCTCTCTCCCTCACCTCCCCCCCAACCCCGTGTGTGTGTGTGTGTCTCCTTCTCTTTGTCACTCTGCCTGTCCAATAAATAAATCTTAAAAAATTGTGTAGTTCATGAAATATAGGAATGTACATTTTGTTTAAATATTTGGTTTCAGAAGATGATGTGACAAGACCAACCCAGGAGTGATTTGTAGTTGATTTCTTGCTGAAGTAAAAGTGAATTATTTTCCCTGATTCTGGTACAGTGCTACTTCACACACATTATCTTAACTTTGGGAAATACATGGTCACTTTTTGTGTTAATAATCTTGTTTGGACCATGGAATCCAGGCCACATGTGAGTGAGGATGGGAGTTTTCTTTGAAGGAAAAGGATGTTTGCACTCTCAGTCGTTCTCTGGAAGAACTCTAATGTCTTGAAAAGAGGAAGGATGGGGCCAGAGCTGTGGCACAGCAGGTTAACACCCTGGCCTGAAGTGCTGGCATCCCATATGGGCGCCGGTTTGAGACCTGGCTGCTCCACTTCCAATCTAGCTCTCTGCTATGGTCTGGGAAAGCAGTGGAGGATGGCCCCAAGTCCTTGGGCCCCTGCACCCATGTGGGAGATCCAGAGGAGGCTCCTGGCTCCTAGCTTCGGATCGGCACAGCTGCAGCCAACTGGGGAGTGAACCAGTGGATGGAAGACCCCCCCACCCCCACCCCGCCTCTCCTTTCTCTGTGTAACTATGACTTTCAAATAAATGAATAAATATTTAAAAAAAAGGGGGGAGGGAAGGAAATTTCTTCCTCTGAAGCCAGCTGATGAAGTGGAGTGAGGTCCTTGGGGAAGGAGATACCTGAAAATTTCTGTTGGTAACCCCTTTGTGAAAAGTCCTAGAGAAACCTACCCAGTAGTAAATCATTTTATATTGTACCCATGATAACCATAAGCTTTCATTAAAATTCTGGGTAATGTTACTGTCTGATTTTATTGATAATCAGGGATCTAAGGGAGGGGCCTGTATTTGTATTGGGAAAGAGGAATAAAGGGACACGTCTTCTCCACCCATTCTGGCTTCTTTTCCTCTAAGTCTGGCTGATGCTGCCTATGCGCTTTAAGGGGAGTTTGGGCCCAAGTGTTTTAGAGTGACAGTCTAGGCCAGAATAGGGAGCAGTTGGTAGGAGCTGGTGAACAGTGCAGACATAGGATAAAGTGACAAATGAAAAACAGGATAGTTTTTAGCAGTGAATAGACATCAGTGAGACTTCTCGGTTTGCACTGGTAAATCTGAATAGCTTACACAGTAGGTTGAGGAATTAGATAGTTGTTTCAGTTTTGAAGAAACAGTGGCTCTAAAACCTGGAGGACTTGTAAGTATAGGAATTATATAAATTATGTTCATATAGTAGGATATCACAAAATTATTTGAAGCATTACTGAACAATAAATAGCATAATGGGAGGCATTTTTGATATAATGTGAAGTTAAAAAAGATCATAAACTATGTATGCCGTACATTTGGATTCCAATTTTGTTTACTAAAATATTATATGAAAGGGCCACATAACACCAAGATCTAATGTTAACCTGGATTATTTAGGAATGTACAAATTATATGTGATCCTCCCCACCCCACTTCTAAATGTTGTATTGCTTTCAACATTCTCATGAACACACATGAATTTAAGAATCATAGAAAAGACTATGCATTGTAGAAAACAATTAAGTTCTGTTGGCCAAAGCAGAGGGGAAAATGCCCTGAGTGAACAAAGATTTTGTTAGTACTCAAAGAAAACTAGTGTTTCCAGTATTTTAGAACTGCTTTTAAGGAACAGTCGTAATGGGGTAGGCATTCACTGACCTCCAAGGGATGAAATCTTGAATCCCTGTGCCCATGAGATTACTGTATATGTCCCATCCTAACTCCCATGTGTGCACCCCTGGGTTTTCCCTGCACTTGGCTCCCACCTCCTTCTCCCCCTAAGGGAAAGTTAGCTTCTTTTGTAGGCCAAGTAGCCACCCAGAAGCTGTAATGGCAGGCCTGACTACCAGCGAAATCCCACATGACAAATTCGTCCTTTGTGCTGCTACAATTGACTTGTCACCTCATTTTTACAGCTAATTAGCTCTTTAGTAAGCGATGGCTGGTGTCAGAGGTCATCTGATACCTGATTCTGGTAAATTGACCGTAAATATTACTGTCCATCTGTAGTTGCTGTTCAGAATACTGCTTATGCCTAGTGACCAAATTTCAAACTCTTTTTGTAGGAGACTGCTTATTTTTGTTGGCAAGATAAAGTTTCCAGATAATGCTCATGAAAGTTATCATCTCCTGAAGTTATCTGGGGTTGGTGCTCAGCTAGCCTTTTCAGCTGGTCATGCCACCCACAGGGTGGGGGATGCTTCCACACAGCTCCCAACTTTTCCCAGAGTTTCTTTTGTTTCCTCCTTTAAACCAGAAAGTCGTTGAAGGAACTCTTGTTCCCATTTTGTCCATCACTATCATCACTGCTAGAAACATTTTATTGCTTTATAACAATAACACCAGTAACACTGAGAGCAGCTAATAATTATTAAAGGGTCATTATACACCAGGCACTATGCTGAAATGTTCATATATGTTCAATCTTTTAATTCTCACAATTCTGTTTGGAGATATTTTTAATCCTAGGTAATGGACAAGGAAACAGGCTTAGAGTGGTTAAGCTTTTTGCTCAATGTCATACAGATAAATAGAAGATGGAAGCTTTGCTCAGGTTTGCCTGGCTTCTGATTGAGATCTCTTAACCCCTAAGCTGTGCAGCCTTGTGAGTCTACTTATTAACATAACTGGCTGGTTAAAATGCCAATTATGAAAGTATCCATGGAGGTGAAGTTATATTTGATTAGCCATCTGCTACAAGGTGTATAGAGACCAGTAATATCCAGAGATCATGCAACACCAACAACAAATAAATGAGAGATAGTCCCAAGGTCTTCTGTTCAGATAGGGTCATAGGTAATCTAGAATGGGATTGGCAATGAGAGTTGAGTTAAAGTAAATCTGGTGAGCAGCATTTCTTCCCTTGGGTTCTACTTAGAAGTCCAGGGGCAACATTCTTTGAGTTATTATAAAGTGCATAGGCACAGGGCAAAAGGCAGCATCAGATGACAGCAGATAAGTATGAGCTTGTTGCATCATTAAGCATTAATGGAGCACCGTTCCCAAAATGCTGCACATACCTTTCTGCTTAGCCAGAACTTCCTTGTTTCTGAATCCAAAGTGTATTTTCCGAGAACTTAGTGGACATCTTCACTCACCTCCCTTCTGACATCCCCACTTCCTTCCTAGGGGAGAGTGGGTAATAAGGAAGCTTTCTTGAGAGGCATATTAAAAGGATTAAGTCATCGATCACTAATGAGATGTCCAGGATTTAGTAACAAGTAGACAGAATCCAGGACCCTAGGCTGGTCCAATTTGAATGGAAATCAAAGAATACAAAGAGTGCAATTTCCTTTATGATAGGCTGAGCAGATATATTAACAGCATTGATAATAATAAATATATAAGACAAGCACAATTCTACATTTTCTTTAGAGGAGACCAGAACCGGAGATACCTGACTGCTGTAGATTCCTGCTGTAGACTTAAAAAATATGAGAGGTTAGGTATGCAAATATGGGACTACAGCATAATCAATCAGCCAGCCCCTAAGTGTATTGAATAGCCCTGGGTAATATAGTCAGCACTGTGTGTAATGCCAAATGATGACACAGTCTTTGACCTCATCTAGAGAGGGAAGGTATGCATAGAGGAGACAAATGAGAGGACCAAATGCTTCATCATAAAGTTCCAGTTGAAGAGGAGAGACTATATAGGTAGGGAAATTTTAGAAGTCAGCTTGGATTAAGAGGAAAGAGAATTCTGTTGGAACAAAGATGGTCACACACTCCTTTCCTGATTTTGTCACCTAGTAGTCAGGTGACCTTGAACAGGCAAATTTCTTTCTCTGGGTGGTTCTCAGTTCCCTGTTTATAAAATGAGGGTATCTGAGATAGTGCTCTCCAAGGTCTTTCCAGAGCTAATATTCTAACATGAAGGGAGGAATCTCTGAGAGTCTAATTTGTTGAAGGAAATGTCACAAAACAGGGTTTGGCCAGGCATAGACAGGTGTGTGTATGTGTGTGTGTGTGTGTGTGTGCATGTGCACACAGTTGGAGGTTTGAGGAGGGGGGAGGCAGGAAAGAGATTGGTATGGAACTTTGCATGCTAGCAATGGAGCAGCAGGCTACACAGAGACATGACAGAAAAGGCCAGTCACTGTAAACCCCAGCTCCTTGATGTAAAGGAACTGCACAGTTAATCAAACCAAAACCAAGAAGTCATTTCTGATTCTTTTCTTTTCCTTACTAATCACGTCTAAGTCCATCAAGAATATATACTCAAATCAATTGACTTCTTTCCCTCTCTATCACCACCAATGTAGTCTGGCTGCCAACTTCTCTCTCTTGGAAGACAACAGCAGCATCACAACTCGTCTCCTTAAATCCATCTAGAGTTAGTTCCCTACAAATGAGCCAGAGCAATCTTTAAAAATTATTGGTGGATCTCGTCACTTCCCTACCTAAACCCTCTAATGACTTTGGATAGCAAATAGAGTGAAAGCCATTCTCCCCTTTCCCACTGACACACCTAGGGCTCTACATCCAGCCTTCCTCAACATTCTCACCTCCTCCACCTGTGTGCTCTCTTATTGATCTCCTTGTTTATCCTCAGACAATTCTAGCACACTCTGTCCTTATGATTGTTGCACCTACTCTTCCTTCTGCTGGAGATAATTTTTCGCTTTCATTTCTTCACGGATGGTCTTTCCCATTATATTCAGCTCTATGCTCAAAGGTCAATTACTTATGGAAACTTCAACCTCCTGTTAAAGGTGGACTACCCCATCATCAATGATAATTTATCACAGCACCCTGTCTCATTGGTGCCGTAGAATAGCCAGAAATTACTCTGTGTCCTTAGGGGCTTATTGTCTCTTTCCCCAAGAGAGTATTTTCCCAAGAGAATAAGGAACTATTCTAAAATGTTCACCTTTATGCTTCCTGCCCCTGTAACTGGTGCATCCTAAAGGTTTGTTGGATGGATAAAATACTGCAGAAGTAACAAATAGGAATAGTGTGTATAATGAGATAGCACAGTGGTTTCAGGAACCACGGATGAACCACCAGGAAACCTGGTTTCATATTTCAGGTTTGCTGTTTTCTTAGTAGCCATGTGATCTTGGGCAAGTTATGTAACATCTGTAAATCTCAAGTGTAAAATGAGAAAGAAAGTGTCAGCACCAGTGGACTGTGAGGTATATCACATGAGACAGTATCATTAAAGCCCTGAGCTCAGTGCCTCGCAGAATCAACTGCATTTGTCTTTTCATATTTTGCCTGTGGCTTCCTTTTCTTTAGGACATGAAAACCTCGATTTAATTGGAACAGTGAAGGAAAATAGGGTATAACACTAACAAGATTTCCCTTCTTCCTTCTCTTCCTCTTTTTCTCTATTCTGTCTTTAACCTTCCACCCTTTCTTCCTTTCCTTTCATTCTTTTTTTTTTTTTTTTGACAGGCAGAGTGGACAGTGAGAGAGAGAGACAGAGAGAAAGGTCTTCCTTTTGCCATTGGTTCACCCTCCAATGGCCGCCGCGGCTGGCGCGCTGCAGCCAGCGCACTGCGCTGATCCGAAGGCAGGAGCCAGGTGCTTCTCCTGGTATCCCATGGGGTGCAGGGCCCAAGCACTTGGGCCATCCTCCACTACACTCCCTGGCCACAGCAGAGAGCTGGCCTGGAAGAGGGGCAACCGGGACAGAATCTGGTGCCCCGACCGGGACTAGAACCCAGTGTGCCAGCACCGCAAGGCAGAGGATTAGCCTATTGAGCTGCAGCGCCGGCCCATTCATTTTTGTCTTCTCTCTTTTCCTCCCAATTTTTTGCCTCTCTTACTCATTTATATACTAATATATTTATATAAGCATGTACAACTTACAGCCAAATACTAATATTATGAATTAGATAAATGCAAGAGTGATTGAACTCATTTTTTATGTTGTAGTCAACATTTCCTTTGTGAAAAACATTAACACATTGGCCAGCACTGTGGCTCAATAGGCTAATCCTCCGCCTTTGGCGCTGGCACACCGGGTTCTAGTCCCGGTAGGAGCACTGGATTCTGTCTCGGTTGCTCCTCTTCCAGTCCAGCTCTCTGCTATGGCCCAGGAGTGCAGTGGAGGATGGCCCAAGTGCTTGGGCCCTGCACCCACATGGGAGACCAGGGGAAGCACCTGGCTCCTGGCTTCGGATCAGTGTGGTGCGCTGGCTGCAGCCCGCCAGCCGCATCGGCCAATGGGGGGTGAACCAACAGAAAAAGGAAGACCATTCTCTCTGTCTCTCTCTCTCACTGTCCACTCTGCCTGTCAAAACAAACAAACAAACAAAAAAACATTAACACGTTATATTAAATCTGCCCTCCAAATTGAGAAAATAGTTTTTAATAAATTTTAATTTTAATAAATTAGTAATAATGAGTTGTTTAGTACTTTGGCATATAAATTACATCCTGTAACATTCTTTAATCTGATTTTATTTGGTGTAATTAACATGCTACACATAGGAAAATAGAAAGGTTGGGGCAATGAGCTACACTGTATCCCTCTCAAAAGATATGTCCAAGTCCTGTCCTCTGGTACCTGTGAATGTCACCTTATCTGGAAACAGAATATTTACAGATGTAATTAATATTGAATAAGATATCATCTTGGACCTAGAGTGGGCGCTAAATCCAATGACTAATGTCCTAAGAGAAAGGAGAGGGAGGACTTGAGGCACACACATTCACAGGGAAGAAGGCCATGTGCAGACAAACACAGAGATTGGGATGATGCATTCACAAGGTGAGGGTTGCCAAGAATTGATTGCCTGCAGACACCAGAAGCAGAAAGAGAGGCACAGAATGGATTCTTCCTCAGAGCCTCACCTCCAGAAGTAACCAAGCTTGCTGACTCCTTAATTTCACAATTCTGGCCTACAATATTGTAGATAATACATTTCTGTTGCTCTCAGCCACTAGTTTGTTGTAATTTGTTATAGTATTCCTAGGAAACTAGTATATTGACTGAATTCACCAAGTTGCAGCATTGAAACCAGAGATCATCTGTGAAATGACTTGGCAAATATAGGTAAGATTCACGGATCTATGGAGATTCTTTCAGGCTGGAAACTGATCATACTCTGATCTTAAGTCATAACATCAAATCTGCTTTGAAAAACATACTCTGAATTTGTGCACTTCTAGCCCTACAGCTACTACCCTATTTCACTTAATGATCTGTTCTTCATGGACCCTGAAATACTCCTATAACTGGAACTTTTCTTTCATAATGTATCCCACCAATCCATTCATTATACAGTAGCAAGAATGGCTTGATTGTTATGATCTCTCAATGGATAATTTTATCTTAGGTGCAATAAGAAGACATGTCCTAGTGACTTCAGTGGTTTTCCACTGAAATGAGAGTAAAATACCTAGCCCTTACTGTGATCTCCAAGACTCTTTGTAACCTAAGTATGTCCTATCTCCAAGGTCACCTGCAACATTTTGCCATTGCTTATGCTGCCTTTGTATAAGATTACGCACTAGAGGTGGAACAGAGCCTAACTGTCTTGTTCATCTTTGTTTTCTCAGTGTCTAGTGAAGTGTCTGGCATTTAGTGGATACTCAAACATTTGCTGATTTGATAGACGAATGAACAGATGGCTTAAGGAAGATCTCTATTCCTTTGTGGGTCCCTTTTGGTAAGGCTCTGGAGCCTTTTTGATGAGAGTACATTGATTTTAGATGATATTTTTGCTAGGATACTTGCTTTATCTACAGATTGTCATTATAGTGGCTTTTGTACTTGAACAGCTAACCTAGGAATCAAGCCAATTGGAATGGTACAAAGGATACTGCTTATTGAAATGAACATTGATAAATCTCGCCATTTATCCAAGGTTGTCTCTCTTCATTTTTCATCTGCCTTGTCTGTATCTTATGAATTATTTCTCTTCTGTTTCTGGATTTCCCAACTCCCTGGGAATGGACCATTATAGACATATCCACCCTGGCTCTCTTGCCAGTGAGCTACTGTTCTGTTGGGCCAACAGGAGATACTGTCAAGAGACTGGATATTTTGTCATTGGGAAGTAGCTTTATTTTGATACAAGTCAAAAATAAAATGGTCTTTTTTTCCAGAGAGGTTCAGGGAAAGTTCTCAGTAAAATTGAGTCAAGATTTCCCTTGCCTGCAGTTTTGTGACCTTTGTGGGAAACCTTTTACCTATGAAAGTCTCTGTAGTGCATCCTATAAAATGTGACAATGCTATTTCAATAAACAAATATCAAATGGAAAAAAAAAAAGAGACTGGAAAGCTGGTCGTGGTAGGGTTGGAAGATAGATCAGGAAATTTTCTTTCCTGGTCCATCTATGCTCTGGGCAGTCTCTGGCAGTGTCTGTAATCCTTCAGGAGTATAGCTCCTGTGAGTGTGCTCTTCCTCCATGTTCCCAGTGTTCACTGAGATTTGGGAGCATATTTTCTCTGCTTGTCTTTTCATAAACAAACTACAGGTGGTAACAGCTACATGTTATTGCTGATTTCTTGAGGCCATTTCACCCATTGTCAGTTCCCTTAACTCTACTAAACATTTATAAATAGTTCTTTCATTAAAATCTCTCAAGCCATCTGTGTGAATTCTGTTTCCTGCTGGAACTTTGGCCTTGGCACTATACTATAATGCAGGGTGATAAGGTCCAGGGTCAGACAATATCTACCCATTTTTGGTTCATAAGCACTTGCTTGCCTACTTTTGTTCTAATTAGTTGAACTTTATTGTTATCTCCTTTTTTACCTTCAGGCTAAGGTAAGAGGAAGTACTCTTTGGCTGCAGGTCAATGTCAAGTCTAATTAATTTAACAACCTTAACTTCCATGACATAGACTAAGTGCAGAATCTGCTTCACAGATCGTCCCCATATGCTTTGGCAGGAAGGCTTAATACTAACTCAGGATCCATGTATTCCAAATAGGTTGATATCTTGTGATTTGATTCTGGCACATGGGAGGTAGGTGTCATTGGTGTGACCAGTGTACTCTTTGCTGTGACCATTGTACTCTCACTTACACTTTTTTTGATCATAATAACCTTAGAAGCTAAGTATGCAGATGGTTTAGCTACAAGATGAGAGGCCTGCTCCACATACTTCAGACTTTGAATGACTAGCAACCACACTTTTATTGTGTTAGTCAATGAGATTTTAGGTTGTACTTGCTACCTTGGCAATGTGTAGTCTATTCTGCATAATGTATGTACCAAGCATATTTATTCATCCCTGCTATTTTTAAATTTTTGTGATCTAAATCAGAAATAGAAAACATCTGACTTAATACCCTCTCTCCCTGACACCTAACTAGGCTGTTAAACATAGTGAGGCAAAAATGACATTCATTCTGGACATCTTAGTTCATTTAAACAGCTGTAGCAAAATACGACAGATTGGGTAGCTTATAAGCAGCAGAGATTTATCTCTCACAGTTCTACAAGCTGGAAGGTCTAAGATCAAGGTGCTGGTTATTTCAGTGTTTGGTGAGGATCCACGTTCTTGTTCATGGACAATGTTTCCAGCTGTGTCCTCATCACATGTTCAAAGGGGCAGAGCAGCTCTCTGGATCCTCTTCCAAATAAATGCTCCTTAAGTGGAATTTTGCCCTGGAACTTAATATAGGTATAGTAGGAGATTTTGTACCAACATGCCCCTAGAATGTGTTTTCAGAAAAGGAATACATTTCCATAACAGGATTTTAAAGGATCCTCTTACAATATGATATTCCTTGATTTCCTTTTTTAGCATCAGTATAAAGAAGTGGTTGTGATTGTGGTAATAGGGATCTATAGACTCCTCAGAACAGGGACTGACATCATTTAGTGGAGTATAACATGCTTGTATTATAAACAGAAGCCAAAATTTTCTTAGATAGTGAAGGTTTCCTTAGAATTACAAAGTCCACCTATTCAATTTCTAAAGTCATAGTATATCCTAGCTATTTGAGGTTTCAGCATTTGGAAGGCTTTTTTTTTTTTTTTCAGAAATGCAAATTAGATTATTTTGGGTAATCTTCAGACTTTATAAAGCAAAATCAAAGCAACTACATTTGATTAGCTTGTCACTCAAGAGTTTCTCTCCAAGCATAGCATTTATACCACATTTTTCTGATCACAAATCCAATTTGGGATTCTGCCACATCTATAGATTCTGATCTTCTTGTTATCTGATGTCACTGATTACTTGACTTTCAATAATAACTTTCTCCCAGATTTCTTCCCACTTGGCATATGTACCCACACAATCTTAACTCTTCTCAGCCACTGTCAGGTTCTTTCCTCTGGCTGCCTCCTGAGGTTTCCTAAACCTCAAACAGAATGGACTAGGAAATTCACAATCCATTATGTTTGAAGAAAATAGACTGTGAATAGTGGTAAGTATTGAGTCACATAATTTTAAGTTCCTAACAGCAAAAATATGAGCTTCACTGACTTTGAATGTGAGGGCCCGTTTAACAACAAATATTTTCTAATGGAAAGAGTCAGATTAGCCATTAAATGTGTCAACCTAAATAACAATCAGAGAAAAGTTATCTCAAGAATAACAATATTTGTATGAGAATAGCAGAGCATTGCAAAAGGATAACACATGCAAAAGTAAATTATGGACATATTCAAAGAGGTTGAGGTTAGTAGAAATTTTTAAAGGCAAGAATGAAGGGGATTACCTAAGATATTTTGAAGCAAGAATAGTTGGCCAGAAGGATTAATGACAAGGTGGTGCCATTCCAAGGTTGAACAGATAGTTGCTAGGTAGATATCCTAGCAGAAGTGCTTTTTTGTATTAGTTTGTGATGGTGCTTGTGCAAGGTTTTGGTTATGGCAGAGTTTTTTTTTATAATATTTATACTCAGGAAATTGTGTATGAGAATTCTTCCTTCAAAACATCCTGGATTTATTTATTTATTTAGATACAAGTACATCTATTTCAGTTTCGGCAACTTTTACAGATGTAAAGATTTAATTGATTAACCTTTCTAACCAGTTTTTCCATCCTTGTTCAATGATGTACGGGGCAATTAGAAATAATTTCAGGGGCCAGCACTGTGGCACAGCGGATTAACGCCCTGGCCTGAGGTGCCAGCATCCCATATGGGTGCCGGTTCTAGTCCCAGCTGTTCCTCTTCTGATCCAGCCTGGGAAAGCAGTAGAAGATGGCCCAAGTCCTTGGGCCCCTGCACCCACATGGGAGACCTGGAAGAATCTCCTGGCTTCAAATTGGCGCAGCTCTGGCTGTTGTGGCTATCTGGGGAGTGAACCAGTGGATGGAAGATCTGGAAGACCTCTCTGTCTGTCTCTACGTCTCTCTGTAACTCTGTCTTTAAAATAAATCTTTAAAAAAAGAAATAATTTCTTCATGTTTGGAGGGTTTTTTTTTTTTTTTTTGGTATTCCTTATTCAGAAATCCCATAGTAATTTGCAGGCAGGAAAGGTTTGTCTAGCAATAATGATTTCATTAACATTTGAGGATGACTGAATTATATGTCCAGAAAATAACATTTTTATTAAGCCTTAATTTGGCTACTCAGTAAGATCAGTGTGGCATGTCTCTATGTGTGAAGATTTGCACATTGATCCCTAAGAGGTTTGGAACAAATATTACATTTTATCCCATATTATCAATGGAAGAAGACATGCGACCCTAAGAGTCAAGCTTCTTGAATTCTGTAATTAATACACAGTTATTCTTAAGTGTTGAAATTTAACTGAAATGTGATCCCTGTTAAGCATAAGAGTGGGAATAAGAGAGGGAAGAGATGTACAATTTGGGACATGCTCAAGCTGACTTGCCCCAAATGGTAGAGTTAGAAACATACCAGAGGACTCCAATTTAATCCCATCAAGGTGGCATGTACCAATGCCATCTCACCAGTCCAAGTGATCAATTTCAGTTCACAATTGATCATAATGAAAGGACTAAGAGTCAAAGGGAGCACATAAACAAGTCTAGTACCTGCTAATACTAACCGATAGAATAAATAAAGGGGAGAGTGATCCAACATGGGAAGCGAGATACTCAGCAGACTCATAGAATGGCGGATGTCCTAAACAGCACTCTGGCCTCAGAATCAGCCCTAAAGGCATTCAGATGTGGCTGAAAAGCCCATGAGAGTATTTCAGGCATGGAAAGCCAAGACACTCTGGGGGAAAAAAAAAAAAAAAAAAAAAAACTAAATGAAAGATCTCTGTGAATGAGATCCCAGTGGAAAGAACAGGTCTTCAAAGAAGGAGGTACCTTTCTCTGAAGGGAGGAGAGAACTTCCAATTTGACTACGACCTTGTCTAAATATGATCAGAGTCAGTGAACTCAAAAGGCTTCCATAGCCTTGGAAACTCATGACTGGAGCATGGGGAGATTACTGATGCCATAAACAGGAGTGTCAATTTGTAAAGTCAACAACAGGAGTCACTGTGCACTTACTCCTCATGTAGGATCTCTGTTCTTAGTGTGCTGTACATTGAGACTTAATGCTATAACGAGTACTCAAACAGTATATTTCGCTTTGTGTTTCTATGGGGGTGCAAACTGTTGAAATCTACTTAATGTATACCAAACTGATCTTCTGTAAAAAAAAAAAAAGAAGAAATTATCAATTCCCAACTTGACTCTCACTGTGATTAAACATGACAATAGGTCTGATCTGATTTCATCATCATTTAAAAAATCATCTATTATTTTTCACTTTATGTTTGTGTGGGAGCAAATTGTTGAAATCTTTACTTAATGTATGCTAAACTGATCTTCTGTATATAAAGAGAATCGAAAATGAATCCTCATGTGAATGGAAGGGGAGAGGGAGTGGGAAAGGGGAGGGATGCAGGTGGGAGAGACGTTATGGGGGATAAGCCATTGTAATCCATAAGCTGTACTTCGGAAATTTATATTCATTAAATAAAAGTTAAAAAAAATGTAAAAAAAAAAACTCAAAAAAAAAAAAAGTGAAAAGACCCTAGTTTAGTAGGAATATAGGCAAAGGCTATAAACAGTAATTGAGTGGAAAAATGACCATTTCTCCCATATACAGTAAATTTTAAATAATTACAGATCATTTAAACTATACTAGTATAACATTCTTAACCATTGGTTTGACAAAGATATAAAGCAAAGTTTTTTGAGACTGTATTTTCAGCAATACTGATACACACAGGCATTTTTTTTCTCTTTTGTATTTTTTTTTAAATTTTGGAGCTCTCAGTGCTTTGCTTATTTTTAGCCACGTGTAGGGATCTTCAGAAATTTCATAGAAAATTTCTTTTATGAAAAAAACAATGCATGAAATTTGAAAGCTCTTTATACCAAAACCAACTTATCTTTTAAGATTTATTTATTTATTTGACATGCAGAATTAGAGAGAGAACAAGAGAGCAAGAGATAAAGTGCATGCGTGCATGCGCAAGAGATCTTCCACCCACTGGTTCACTCCCCAAATGACCCCCGCGATGGTCTAGGCCAAGCCCAAGACAAGAGCCAGGAGCTTCTTCTAGGTCTCCCACATGGGTGGCAGGGATCCAAGGACTTGGGCCATCTTCTGCTGCTTTCCCAATCTTCTTAACAGGAAGCTAGATCATAAGTGGAGCAGCCAGGACTTGAACCAGCACCAAATGGGATCAGGCTGAAGTTTTACCTGCTGTGACACAGCCCTGGATCCCCAAACTTATCTTTTAATTCTATTTTCCATGAATTCTTGAAGTGTTCTCCAAGTGTTACAAATGATGCTTCATGCTTGGCTTCTGTTCTTGTGACATATATTTTCACTTCTCTTTGGTAGTTGGTATCCATATCCTGCTTAGAACATCAGAGTTTACTTTTCCAACCTATTTTCCAATGGTAGTGTAGATTAGTAGAAAGAGCATAGATACTGGAGACTAGCAAATTAGAGTGTAATGTCTGGTTCTACCCCTCATGGATCTGTGACTTTGATAAACAGCAGTATTCCTTGAAGTTTCAATGTTTTCACATAGGAAGTGGAGGTATTTCATAAATAGGTAACACCTCATAAAATTGCTATGGAAATTAGATACCATATGTGTCATGTTTTTATCAAAAATTGATGCTCAATAAATGTTAATTTCCACCTCCTTCTCCCTCATTTTGAGAATAATTCTCCTGATTTCTTTTGTTTTTAAAAATCTATTCAAAGTGACAAAAACAGGAAGAAACAGGGAGAACGAGCTCTACCATCAGCTGTTTCACTCCCTACATGGCCACAATAGCCAGTGCTGGGCTGGGCAGGAGCTAGAAGCTTGGAACTTCATCAGGGTCTCCCATGTGAGCAGCAGGAATCTAAAGACTCGGGCTGTCTTCTGCTGCTTTCCCAGGTCCATTATCAGAGAGCTGGATTGGAAGCAGAGCAGATGGGACTTGACCAGCACTCCAATATGGGATGACAGCATTGCAAACCAAAGCCTAACTCACTGCACTACAATACCTATCCCCACCCCATCCTGATTTCTGACTACTTACAGAGTCTGAATTATATAAAAGAATCCCTCTCATGTTGTCTGTCCTTCATTCTATTTCTGGTTGATGGATTAGAGAAAATATGAGGAGAATGAAAGAAAGAGGAATTCCATTTCCTCCTCTCACCAGTTGAATTCTAAATTCCAGTAACATTTTATGGAATGCGGTCAGTCCCTTGAGTTCCACTCTGGCTTTCACACAAAATGTAGAATTCTATGTGTGTTGCACATGCATGTATGTCTCCAAATGTGAGCACATGCAACTGTGTTTTGAATGGAACTGAATTCCAGAAGAAATAAAGGTATTATCCTTGCTGTCTTGTCATAATGTAGCTGAGAGGTCAAGACTCACACACAGAAGAGGACTGAAGAACTTTTACGAAGCATCAGATGAATAAGGACAAATTACTTAAACAAATCAAACTGTACATAAGTGCTTTAAGGTATTTAGAGTAGGAGAGATTAGCATCGATTCAGTGACATTTATTGAGCAGTTTTTATGTAGCATGCACTGTGCTTGAAGCACATTAAAATAAAAACGAATAAGACATAGCCAATGCACTTTTAAAATTCTCCCACTGACGAGAGAGACAAGCATATAATCAAATAAACACAGGGCACATTGAAGAGTGCTTATATAATGCAGACTAAAAAGTGATCTCTGAGGAGTAGACATGTGGTGCAGTGATTAACTTGATGCTTGGAATGTCCATATCCTATATTGGATTGCCTGGTTCAAGTCTTAGCTACTCTGCTTCCAATCCAGTTTCTTGGTACTGCACACCTTGGGAGGCTGCAGATGACTTTAGTACTTGGGTACCTATCTTCCATGTGGGAGACCTGGACTGAGTTCTGGGCTTCTGACTCAAGCCTGGGCCATGATTAGCTGTTGTAGGCATTTAGGGAATGAACCAGTGAGTGGAATAACTCTTTCTATCTGTTTCTCTTTTTGCTTTCCAAATAAAATGAAAACTAAATAAAAATTTTAAAAATTATCTTTGACTTATTGTTAAAAGGACTATAGGATTTGATTAGGACAGGAATGCAAAACTCAAATTTCTAGAGCAGTCACAGCATTATGTAAAAGCAATTCAGTACCAGATGCTCACTGTTCTGGGTATTTTATTTATATGAACTCTATTCATCATCCCTACTATTCTTACTGTTTCTCTATGTTATGTTGAGGAAACTGAGGCACAAAGAGATTCGGCTACGCATCTAAGGTCATGTAAGTCCTAAGTAGTATTGTCAAGACTCATACTCAAGCCATCTGCACCTGATGACCCTGTTACTCACTAAAATGTTAGCTTTCCTATAGAAAAGACAACAGTGCAAAAAAGACATAGTGATATGACTAGTGGCAGCAAATATTCAGCTTCCATATCTAAAAGACCCCAAACAATTCTTGTTTTCAGAGATGATATCTAGATAGACAATAGTCTTTTTCTTCTAGAGGAGCTAGAAATCAAGCTTTATGTTTTTCTATTAAATGTTGAATTTTTAAAGCTTGAAAAATTATTAAAAATTAAGCCCTCCATAGATAAAACAAAACATGATCTTGACCTGCATCTAGCCCACAGACACCAGACTTCACAATCCTTCTGAATTAGGCAGGTTACGAAGGCGGGGAAGAGTTATATGCAAAGGGTACACGTGATGCAGAGGCCTGGAAGGCATCATGAGCAATATGGAATGGCCAAAACACCAAGGATGGATGAGGCTGCAAACCTTATATAAGAAGAAACATATCTTCTACTTACTTTGCAAAAGAAAAGAAGTGAAGAATTCTTTCCCTAGCATTGTCCAAGAGCAGTAATCAAGGCTGACATGGCTGTAGACCTCTCTAACCTTGTAACTCCCTTAGCTTCACCTCACACCAAATGTGCCAATCACTCAAATTATGAAGTTTCTTTACTCTGTTAGTTCTTTGCCCTTGTTCGCTTCTTCAGCCTGGAATGTACTCCATCTAGCTGCAGAGAAAATACTTAATTATGGAGACTTGATTATCCAAGGAAGATAATCAGGGAACTCTTCTGATTTTCCCCACCTTTGCCTTGCCTCCCTCCCAACACAAATGAGCTAAACCAACCACTTCCTTTTTGGGGCCTTTATGGGATGTTTGACATGGCATCTGTCACATTATATTGCTCTTATTTCAAATCAGGTTTATGTCCCTTATTAAAATAAAATGCTTTTAAGCAAGGAATACCTTAATATTGTTTGTATTTCTAGTACATAGAACAATGTTGGATGTATAACACTAACTTATTTGATGAATGAATGGATAAATAAGTACCTTCTGGATTATGGAGTCTGAGCTGACTTTTGAACATATTAAAAGTTATGAATATATCATCTCTTAGATATTTTGTCTGTTGATCTATGGAAATTGGTAATTTTAAATTGCTGCTTTTGAGTTCAAGTAGTTCATTTCTATCACTCTTTCACTCTATCAAGAGATCCAAGAAAATAAGCTAAGTTGCTTCTGTCAGATAGCTATTGCTGTATAACAAATCATCCTAATCTTCATTGCTTAAAATAATAACCCATTATTCCTTTTTATAGTTCTATAGGTCACTTATGTTATTCTGTTGATTTGGGTGGGGCTCCACTGGTCTCAGCAAGACTTATTCAGGCATTTGCAGCTAGCCAGTGAGTTCATTGGCTTAAGATGTTCTCACTTCCATTACTGACTGTTTACTAAAATAACAGCAGTGTTTGGACCGGATATCACTAATGATCTAGCAAGCCAGCTAAGCTGTCCATGTGACAGTGGCAGGATTTCATGAGAGTGAGAGGTATGCAAAGCCTGTTGAGTCTTAGGTTGAGAATGATCATATCGCCAATTCTAACACAGTCAATTTTCCAAAGAAAATCACAAAGACAGCCCAGATTCATGGGGTGGTACAATAGATTTCACTTATTGATAGGAAGAGATGTAAGATCACACTGCAAAATGAGCAGGCCCAGGAAAGTGTGAACAATTGGAAACATAATTGTAATCAATGTATCCCAGGAATAGATCTTCCTGCTCCAGTTGGCTTTGTATTCTCCACCATGTTCACAGTTTTGTTGCTACAAATGTGAGTGATAGATTAGGACCGTCTATGTCAATGACTTTCAGTTCTCCAGAAGGTGTATCATTCATTCACCCATTAAATCAAAAATAATAAAGGCCTGTTCTGCACCAGACATTGTACAAAATACTATGGATAGAGAACTAAATAAGACAAAGTCTGTAATCTTTAGAGGCTATAGTCTAGTGGGGAAGATAAATGTGCAATGCAAAAATTATGGTTCTACAGTGTAACAATATAACAATAGAAGAGGACTAAAGGGCAGAGGAGGGAAAAATCACCCATGAAAACAGGGGTCTGTGGCAGAGCCAGGTAAGAAATGACTTGCAGGGAAATAGATGAGTAGACTGTTATCCAGATATGCAAGTTTATATATGTGTGACTAAATTCCTATGGCCTGGATTATTAATATTTTTGCATCTTTAAATTATGCTTTCATAGGTCTAACATCAACTTGACTGGATTAGTTGGTTGGTTATAGAAATCATAATCCAGCATGCTTTCCTCTGCTAGATATTTTTCAGTACTTGAAAAACAGTAATTATTTAGAGTGCACACCCTAGATCTAGCCTATCTGGGTTTGAATCTCAGTTACACTGTTTATTAATTGTGCCTCAGTTTTCTTATCTTTAAAATTGGTATGGTAATATAAAGAGTAAAGGTGGGGGGTCTATAGTAACTGCATTCATTGGCAATTATTTTTAAAATTCTGGTTTTGTTTTCTACTCAGATTTTTTCTCCCTCTCTTATAAAGTAGAGATAAAAATTAACCCTCTTGGTGGGATTTTTGTCAATAATTAATGAAACTAAATAAATGGAAGTCACTTGGAGTAATGCCTAGCACATCTTAAGGGCTTTGGAGGTACATACTATGGTCATTCTTTTGACAATATGTTGAACTAACCAAAGAATGGAAACCATTATTTCTTAAATTCTAGGGGTTCAAAAACATTTTTCTTCTTATTTTTTGTTCTTTTCTTTCACAAAGAAGGTGCTATAACTTATTTACTTCTTTGCCTTTGGAAGGTTGGTAGGAATGTTGATAAAGATTTCCTAGAAAAGAATTACCAGACAATATTTTGTGTGTGTATGGAAAGAGTTTCACATGATCCTGACAGTCATGGTGTGCAAGGAAAATGGGTCCTAAGGATATACCACTTTCAAAAGACCCCCCCCCTCCCACATTCTCCATCTTGGCAATGAATCCATGGTATAACTAAGCCCTCACTGCATCTTTTTGTACCACTTGTGTTTTGGTTATGCAGAGAAGTAACTTATCCCTGGATTTCAGTGTTTACTATCTCCAGCAGGTATTAGTAATCTGTTGGAAAGATGCTAACAAAGGTGATCAATAGAGCAAAGAAAGATGAACCACTGAAAAGAATATAATTAGATGGTAGAAGTCACTTCAAATGTATTGTGGTTGCATAATTATAGAATTTTCTGGCTAAATTTAGTTAAATAATAGAGTATATTAAAAATCTGGTGCATAGTGAAAACTGAATAATCTTTAAATGAATGAACAGTAAAGTTATAAAATCCTTACTCATATTGGTTAGATGCTATCAGAGAAAACAATTTAAAAGCTGTGCTTTGATCATTCTACTAAGAATTAAGAGATTTTTGAGCACTTTGAAATGTCTGTCAGTTATTCTAAGTACTTAATGAACTTCATAATGTTGTGGTGACATGATGGGATTTATAGCTTGAAGACCATGGATATGGAGCAAAAAGAGCCGGCTGAAATCATACTCTTGTATCCAGAGAGTGATCTGAGTATTAAGTAGTCAAAATCTAACAGTATTGAAATGCCAGTTTATGGCAATGCCTTGCAGTCATTTTTTTCTGTATTTGATTATGTTTTAATGACTTATTTGATTCAAAGATTTTGCAGTGGAAATTGGACTCACTTTGGAGTCAAATAAACCTCGATTCACAGCCAGTACTTGCATACCAGGAGTGCCATTCACATAGATGACAGTACACCTGGTCCTCCATAGAATCATGCAAAGATATGGCTCATCCAAAGCTGTACTCTGATACCTCCTATCTGTGTGACACGAAGCATATTCGGTAACCTGTCTGAGTTCAGCCTCCTCTGTTACTAGTGTTAGCACTAAGTTGGAAAACACAGTAGTATACAGTATCTAGAACAGTGTCTTGCTCAGATTTGGTGATTTTTTTCATACTGTCCTTTGTTAATTATTATGGGAAAGCATTGATTCTGGATCTGTGTGATATAGATATGTTTGCCTATTTTGCATCTGAATATTTTGCCTCATCTAAGAAGCATTTCTGCACAGGCTAATGATTAAGTAAATAGGCTCTGGGCTCATGTTTTGGTTCTGTCACTTATGTAGCTATAAGCAGTGGGTGAAATAAATAGCATCTTCTTTACTTCAACTTCTTTTTCAATAAAACATGGTAATAGTAGTATCTGCATTTCTGGGTATTAGGAGGATTAAATGAATTAGCTCTTGTAAGACACTTGGAGATATATACTTCAAAACGCTTGGATTTGTATGTAGCATCACATATAGTTGCTGATATATATTTAGCATCACATAGCTATCTGTTCAAATATATCTTATGAGAACTCAGAGAGCTGAAGACTAGTCATTTGAAACAATTAATGACTCTGTAGACTATGTGGGGACAACTTTTTACTAAAAACCCAAGATATTTGAATAAATAACATTGTATGGCTTTTTGATCCATTGTCAGAAGGACATGGAATTTAAGGTATTTTTGTATTTTTTTTTTAACTTTTATTTAATGCATATAATTTTCCAAAGTACGACTTATGGATTACAATGGCTTCCCCCCCATACCGTCCCTCCCACCCACAACCCTCCCCTTTCCCATTCCCTCTCCCCTTCCATTCACATCAAGATTCATTTTCGATTATCTTAATATACAGAAGATCAGCTTAGTATACATTAAGTATGGATTTCAACAGTTTGCTCCCACACAGAAACATAAAGTGAAAAATAATAGATGATTTTTTTAAATGATGATGAAATCAGAGCAGACCTATTGCCATGTTTAATCCCAGTGAGAGTCAAGTTGGGAATTGATAAATTTTTTTTTTTTTTTTTTTTTTTTTTTTTTTTTTACAGAGGATCAGTTTAGTATGCATTAAGTAAAGATTTCAACAGTTTGCACCCCCATAGAAACACAAAGTGAAATATATTATTTGAGTACTCGTTATAGCATTAAATCTCAATGCACAGCACATTAAGGACAGAGATCCTACATGAGGAGTAAGTGCACAGTGACTCCTGTTGTTGACTTTACCAATTGACACTCCTGTCTATGGCATCAGTAATCTCCCTATGCTCTAGTCATGAGTTTCCAAGGCTATGGAAGCCCTCTGAGTTCTCCGACTCTTATCTTGTTTAGACAAGGTCATAGTCAAAGTGGAGGTTCTCTCCTCCCTTCAGAGAAAGGTACCTCCTTCTTTGATGACCTGTTCTTTCCACTGGGATCTCACTCGCAGAGATCTTTTGCCAGAGTGTCTTGGCTTTCCATGCCTGAAATACTCTCATGAGCTTTTCAGCCAGCTCCGAATGCCTTTAGGGCTGATTCTGAGGCCAGAGTGCTATTTAGGACATCTGCCATTCTATGAGTCTGCTGAGTATCTCACTTCCCATGTTGGATCACTCTCCCCTTTATTTACTCCATCAGTTAGCGTTAGCAGGTACTACACTTGTCTAAGTGCTCCCTTTGACTCCCAGTCCCTTCACCATGACCAACTGTGAACTGAAACTGATCACCTGGAACAGTGAGATGGCATTGGTACATGCCACCTCGATGGGATTGAATTGGAATCCCCTGGTATGCTTCCAACTCCACCACTTGGGGCAAGTCAGCCTGAGCATGTCCCAAATTATACATCTCTTCCCTCTCCCATTCCCACCACCATGTTCAACAGGGATCACATTTCAGTTAATTTTCAACACTTAAGAATAACTGTGCATCAATTACAGATCTAAACCAGTCATATTAAGTAGAACAGATAAAAAAACTACTAAGAGGGATAATGTATTAAGTTGTTCATTAACAGTCAGGGCTATGCTGATCAAGCCATCATTTCCCATAGTGTCCACCTCACTCCAACAGGTTTCCCTCTTGGTGTTCAGTCAGTCGTCACCGATCAGGGAGAACATATGGTATTTGTCCCTTTGGGACTGGCTTATTTCACTCAGCATGATGTGTTCCAGATTCCTCCATTTTGTTGCAAATGACTGGATTTCGTTGTTTCTTACTGCGGTATAGTATTCTAAAGAGTACATATCCCATAATTTCTTTATCCAGTCTATCGTTGATGGGCATTTAGGTTGGTTCCAGGTCTTAGCTATTGTGAATTGAGCTGCAATAAACATTAGGGTGCAGACCTCTTTTTTATTTGCCAATTTAAATTCCTTTGGGTAAATTCCAAGGAGTGGGATGGCTGGGTCAAACGGTAGGGTTATCTTCAGGTTTCTGAGGAATCTCCAGACTGACTTCCATAGTGGCTTGACCAGTTTGCATTCCCACCAACAGTGGGTTAGTGTCCCTTTTTCCCCACATCCTCGCCAGCATCTGTTGTTGGTAGATTTCTGCATGTGAGCCATTCTAACCGGGGTGAGGTGAAACCTCATTGTGGTTTTGATTTGCATTTCCCTGATTGCTAATGACCTTGAACATTTTTTCATGTGCCTGTTGGCCATTTGGATTTCCTCTTTTGAAAAATGTCTATTGAGGTCCTTGGCCCATCTCTTAAGTGGGTTGTTGGTTTTGTTTTTGTGGAGTTTCTTGATCTCTTTGTAGATTCTGGTTATTAACCCTTTATCTGTTGCATAGTTTGCAAATATTTTTTCCCATTCTGTCGGTTGTCTCTTCACTCTCCTGACTGTTTCTTTTGCAGTACAGAAACTTCTCAATTTGATGCAATCCCAATAGTTGATTTTGGCTTTGACTGCCTGTGCCTCCCGGGTCTTTCCCAGAAATTCTTTGCCTGTGCCAATATCTTGAAGGGTTTCTCCAATGTTCTCTAGTAACTTGATGGTGTCAGGTCGTAGATTTAGGTCTTTAATCCATGTTGAGTGGATTTTTGTGTAAGGTGTAAGGTAGGGGTCTTGCTTCATGATTCTGCACGTGGAAATCCAATTTTCCCAGCACCATTTATTGAATAGACTGTCCTTGCTCCAGGAATTAGTTTTAGATCCTTGATCAAATATAAGTTGGCTGTAGATGTTTGGGTTGATTTCTGGTGTTTCAATTCTGTTCCATTGGTCTATCCATCTGTTTCTGTACCAGTACCATGCTGTTTTGATTACAACTGCCCTGTAGTATGTCCTGAAATCTGGTATTGTGATGCCTCCGGCTTTGTTTTTGTTGTACAAGATTGCTTTAGCTATTCGAGGTCTCTTGTGCCTCCATATAAATTTCAGCACCATTTTTTCCAGATCTGAGAAGAAGGTCTTCGGTATCTTGATTGGTATTGCATTGAATCTGTAAATTGCTTTTGGGAGAATGGACATTTTGATGATATTGATTCTTCCAATCCATGAGCATGGAAGATTTTTCCATTTCTTGGTATCCTCTTCTATTTCTTTCTTTAAGGTTTTGTAATTTTCATCGTAGAGATCTTTAACGTCTTTGGTTAAGTTTATTCCAAGGTATTTGATTGTTTTTGTAGCTATTGTGAATGGGATTGATCTTAGAAGTTCTTCCTCAGCCATGGCATTGTCTGTGTATACAAAGGCTGTTGATTTTTGTGCATTGATTTTATACCCTGCTACTTTGCCAAACTCTTCTATGAGTTCCAATAGTCTCTTAGTAGAGTTCTTTGGGTCCCCTAAATAAAGAATCATGTCAACTGCAAAGAGGGATAGTTTGAGTTCTTCCTTCCCAATTTGTATCCCTTTAATTTCTTTTTCTTGCCTAATAGCTCTGGCTAGAACCTCCAGAACTATATTGAATAGCAGTGGTGAGAGTGGGCATCCCTGTCTGGTTCCAGATCTCAGTGGAAATGCTTCCAACTTTTCCCCATTCAATAGGATGTTGGCTGTGGGTTTTTCATAGATTGCTTTGATTGTATTGAGGAATGTTCCTTCCAAACCCAGTTTGCTTAGAGTTTTCATCATGAACGGGTGTTGTATTTTATCAAATGCTTTCTCGGCATCTATTGAGATAATCATATGGTTTTTCTTCTGCAGTCTGTTAATGTGGTGTATCACATTGATTGTCTTGCGCACATTAAACCATCCCTGCATACCAGGGATAAATCCCACTTGGTCTGGGTGGATGATCTTTCTGATGTGTTGTTGCATTCTATTGGCGAGAATTTTATTGAGGATTTTTGCATCTATGTTCATCAGGGATATTGGTCTGTAATTCTCTTTCAGTGCTGCATCTTTCTCTGGCTTAGGAATTAAGGTGATGCTGGCTTCATAGAAAGAATTTGGGAGGACTCCCTCTTCTTCGATTGTTCTGAATAGTTTGAGAAGAATTGGAGTTAGTTCTTCTTTAAACGTCTGGTAGAATTCAGCAGTGAATCCATCTGGTCCTGGGCTTTTCTTTGTTGGGAGGGCCTTTATTACTGTTTCAATTTCTGTCTCAGTTATGGGTCTGTTTAGGTTTTCGATGTCTTCCTGGTTCAATTTAGGCAGGTTGCATGTGTCCAGGAATCTATCCATTTCTGATAGGTTTCCCTGTTTGCTGGCATACAAGTCCTTGTAGTAATTTCTGATGATTCTTTTTATTTCTGTGGTGTCTGTTGTTACATTTCCTTTTTCATCTCTGATTTTATTGATTTGGGTCTTTTCTCTTCTTTTTTTAGTTAGTTGGGCCAATGGGGTGTCAATTTTGTTTATTTTTTCAAAAAACCAGCTCTTCGTTTGGCTGATTTTTTGTAATGTTTTTCTTGATTCAATCCTGTTGATTTCTTCTCTGATTTTAATTATTTCTCTTCTCCTACTAGATTTGGGTCTGATTTGCTGTAGGTTTTCTAGATCCTTGAGGTGAATTGAAAGCTCATCTATTTGGTGTCTTTCCAATTTCTTGATGTAGGCACCTATTGATATAAACTTTCCTCTTAACACTGCTTTTGCTGTGTCCCATAAGTTTTGGTATGTTGTGCTGTTATCCTCATTTACTTCCAGAAAGTTTTTGATTTCTCTTTTGATTTCTTCTATGACCCATTGTTCATTCAGGAGCATGTTGTTCAATCTCCATGTGTTTGCATATGCTCTAGGGATTCCTGAGTTGCTAATTTCCAACTTGATTCCTTTATGGTCTGAGAAGCTGCATGGTATGATTCTAATTCTTTTTGTATTTTTAAGTAGACATTCTCAGTCAACCAAAGTACAAGTGTTAATGAAAATTGTGGGCAGAATTACAACTTCAGTCTGTGAACATAAGATAAAACAAGTAACCAAAGGCATTAATTTTTTTCTATTGAATTGAGGTATAGAGGGTTGATATGTATCTTATTATCATCATTACCCTTTGCAAGGACTATATCTTGAATACATGTAAGTACATAGACATATATGTACTTACATATTTATGCATAGGCACATACTTACATATTTATAATTCATATAAAGCTTATTGTCAATATATATTTTATTTTATTCTTCAATTTTCTTTCACTCGTCACTTGCTTTTAAAAGTAATCCATATTGCTCTATGCCCCTCTTGCATCTATGATTGTAAACACTCCATGAGGCACATGCACCACTTGTTACCTATCTACTTACCAAGTGATAGACATTCTCATTGCTTCTAATTTTCTGCTGTTACTGTGAACATCCTCATTCTTGGCTTGAGAGAGACATGACTAAGCATTTTAAAGTTGTTATTCTGTTGTCTTTTATTATCCAATGTAATTAATAACAATCTGACTGCCATTTCTTTCTGTAAAAAAAAAAAACTTTTTCAAACAGATTTGTATGTTTGAAAGAGTGACAGAGCAAGGGAGACAGAAAGCAAGAGCAAGAGCAAGTGAGACAGAAAATATCCTCCATTCTTCACTGATTGACTCTCCAAGTGCCAGCAACAGCAAGGGCTGGGCCAAGCCTAAACCAAGATTCAGTAACTCCTCCCAGGTCTCCCATGTGGGTGGCAGGAGCCCAAGTACTTGAGCCATTACTGCTATTTCCCAGGGTACACAGTAGCAGGATGCTGGATTAGAAGTAGAAGTGGGACTTGATTCCAGATACTCCACTATGGGATATGGGCAACCCAAGCAGCATATGAACCCATTGCGGTACAATGCCAATCCCAAATCTTTAAAAAATTTTATTTTAGGGCTGACATTGTGATGTAGTAGGTAAAACCGCTGCTGCAACACTGGTGTCCCATAAGGATGCCTGTTCGTACCCTGGCTGCTCTACTTCCCATCTAGCTCCCTGCTAATGGCCTAGAAAAGCAGTTAAAGATGACTCAAGAGCTTGGCCCCTGCCAATCAAGTGGGAGACACAGATGAAGCTCCTGGCTCCTGGCTTAAGCCTGGTTCAGCCCTTACCCTTGTGTTCATCTGGGGAATAACCAGCAGATAGATCTCCCTGTTTCTGTATCTCCCTCTCTCTGTAACTGTGACTTCCAAGTAAATAAATATGTCTTTAAAGACAACTATTATTTTAATTGTACATATTTATGGAATATAGTGTGATAATTTTTTTTTTTTTTTTGACAGGCAGAGTGGACAGTGAGAGAGAGAGACAGAGAGAGAAAGGTCTTCCTTTGCCGTTGGTTCACCCTCCAATGGCCGCCGCTGCAGCCGGCGCACCGCGCTGATCCTGGCAGGAGCCAGGAGCCAGGTGCTTTTCCTGGTCTCCCATGGGGTGCAGGGCCCAAGCACCTGGGCCATCCTCCACTGCACTCCCTGGCCATAGCAGAGAGCTGGCCTGGAAGAGGGGCAACCGGGACAGAATCCGGCGCCCCAACCGGGACTAGAACCCGGTGTGCCGGCGCCGCAAGGTGGAGGATTAGCCTATTGAGCCACGGCGCCGGCCCTATAGTGTGATAATTTGATATGTATGTTCAAGTTGTGATGACCAAATGAGTTTAGTTAGTTATTTCCAATTCTTTATATAATTTCTTTATATATTCCTTTGTATATGCACACTTTTCTAAGGTATTCATAGTGTCTAGACCCTGTGTATAATGTCCAAGTGTTTAAGATGACATAGAGCAATATCAGAAATCATTTAAACTGTCTTCCAGTTTTAATTCATTCAGTTGTTGAGCAAATATTTATTTGGGACTCGAGTTATGTGCCAGGAACTAGACCAAACAATGAGGTAACAGTGAGGACAATATAGACAGAGGGCTTATAAAACCATCGTATCTACACATGAGGAGTCTTCAGAAAGTTCATGAAAAATGTCTATTGTGATTTCAAAAACTTTTTGCACCAAAATAATCACATTTTTTAATTCCATTTTCCA
The DNA here is from genome assembly GCF_051225735.1 of Oryctolagus cuniculus. NCBI lineage: Eukaryota > Metazoa > Chordata > Mammalia > Lagomorpha > Leporidae > Oryctolagus > Oryctolagus cuniculus. Next base: position 108,553,508 of record NC_142874.1, read on the forward strand.
TGCTCTTTTTGAAGTATGCTTACATTTCTGGACTATTGTATTTTAAGTAGAAATTCAAGGAATATTTTATTTTGCTTTCCTAATAAGCAGGATACTACTCATTCTCTCTATATTAAAAATGTTCATACTTAAGCAGAGTTTGCCAAAATATTTTTGTGCATATTTCTTTGGTACAGAATTTATTGATGATTACACCCCTCCAATTTTGGATAGTGTAAAAGAAAAAAAATTAAAATAAGACTTGGTTACATTTCTTTAGAAATAAACAGTAATAGATCAGTAGCTGGACATATGGGGGTCTTCAAAATGTCCATAGGGGAATACATATTATGAAAAGACTATACAATAATTACAGTTTTTTAAAGAATTATTTTATGTATTTGAAAGACAGAGTTACAGGTAGAGCCGGAGAGAGAGAGAGGTCTTCCATTCTGCTGGTTCACTCTCCAAATGACTGCAATGGCCAGAGCTGAGCTGATCAGAAATTAGGAACCAAGAGCTTCTTCCCAGTCTCCCACGAGGGTGCAGGGGCCCAAGGACTTGCACCATCTTCTTCTGCTCTCCCAGGCTATTGCGGAGAGCTGGATTGAAAGAGGAGCAGCCAAGACTTGAACCAGCACGCATATGGGATGCCAGCACTGCAGGCTGGGCCTTTAACTCACTGCACCACAGCACCGGCCCCAATAATTGGTTTTATTTCACCAAAATAAAATTATCTTTTAATTCCACTATTTTATAAACTTTTTGAACCACCCTTGCACATGAAACATTCATTTTCTTACTTATTCACGCAACAAATATTTCTTATTATTCTACTATGGGCTAGTCACTATGAGTTTACATCTGAATCAGTTGAGAACAAAAATAATTTAAAAGTAATAAATGAGTAAATATAACAATTACATACTATTTTTTTTTTTTTTGACAGGAAGAGTGGACAGTGAGAGAGAGAGACAGAGAAAAAGGTCTTCCTTTGCTGTTGGTTCACCCTCCAATGGCCGCTGTGGCCGGCGCACCGCGCTGATCCAATGGCAGGAGCCAGGTGCTTCTCCTGGTCTCCCATGGGGTGCAGGGCCCCAGCACTTGGGCCATCCTCCACTGCACTCCCTGGCCACAGCAGAGGGCTGGCCTGGAAGAGGGGCAACCGGGACAGAATCTGGCGCCCCGACCGGGACTAGAACCTGGTGTGCCAGCACCGCAAGGCGGAGGATTAGCCTAGTGAGCCGCGGCGCCGGCTTCAATTACGTACTATTATAAGGGCCAGAAGAAAAATAAATAGGGTACAAAGATCAAGAATAGGGAGCTGTGATTTGGATGTCCTGGTCAAGTTCCTCTGAAGAGGCAAGCTTCTTCCTGGAAGACCTGAAGGAGTCACTTTGAGGGAACAGAGAGGACCACGCTCTTGAGGAACTTCACTCTTCGGCACCCTCAGACTTTATTCATCCCTTTGAAGAGGTTCAGAGGTTCTGAGCCTTAAGAAATCTTTATAGGTGACTTATTTTTTAAAAAATAAAGAGAAAGAATCCCAGTGGCGATACATCCACCTACCAAGAAAATTTAGGATGCATGTACTCCCACCAAACCCTGGTCTCCGCAAATTGATTTAATAAAAAATTTGTTACATTCATACATCTCATGAAATCTTGTCTATACTGTGGGGCACTTCCTCTTTCCCTACCTCACTTTTCAAAAAATATATAGCCTAGGGAAGGGAAATAAAAAGGAATGAAGTATAGAAGAACGGAGTATGGAAGTCAATTTGAAGAACTGGGACAATTCATTATAGAAGGCAAGTTCCCTAGTTTGTGGATTATTCTGTTAATACTCTCACTTTTTCCACCCTCCCTTCATTACTACACTGCTCATTAGCATTTCTATTAAGCAGGCCTGAAGCTGAGAAAAATCAATCAAAAAAGGAGCTTCAATTTAAGGCTTGGTGAGTGAGACTTGGAATTTAGTGGCTAAAACCAGCATATTTTTGGATTCTCTGTGGCTTTCCTATATCCATATTTCTGTCTCCAGTAGCACAGACCAACATAAGCTGATTATATTGTATGACATGGACACACATGCAGCTAAAGGTTTCTGAAGCATTGAAATATTTCAATTCAAACCTGTAGGTGACAAAGTTATTTAAGTGATCACACTTTGAAGAGTGTTGAGGTGATATTTGTAATAAAAACAAAGATTCTACTTAAAAGACACACTGCTGCCTGTAACCATAGGGCCCAATACCTTATAGCGAGAGATTCTGCACTTTTAGAAGTAGGTGGCCCTACATCTTAGAAAATATGCCAGGTTATGTTGTTGGACTTTTGCTATTCCCAACAATGCCCTTTAACCCACACAAATTGAGTAGTTGTTAGAGGGTCTAATAGGGGCACACAAATGGTCCACTGGAAATAAGAGCCAGAAATATGAGTAAAGCTCAAGCATATACCCTTAAACATGACCTTCGCCCTTTTCATGTTGCTAAATATTTTTAAAGCTTCTGTGTTTTTTCTTTTCAGGCCTGAGGTTATTTCTTTTTGGAATGATTCTTGGACTTCTGTGTTCTCAGGTTAAGGAGCTGAACACCCGTGGGTGGATGAGGAAGTGGGAATCTAAGACTGGTTCCCATGGGTAGGTCAGAAAAGGACGCAAGGAAATTCTGTGTCCTTGGTGGAGATGGGTTTGTGCTGAACTTGCAAAATGTATGAGTTCAGTGTCATCTGTTTTCAGTATTTCCTGAACAATTGATTTATTCCACATTATTAATGAACTTTGCAGCAGTTCCACTTGTCAGAGCCTACTCTGTAGGGGTCAATAATGAGAGGAAACCTGATGTTAGTGAATCCAGCTTAAGTGATTCTGTCATGCTAACGATTCAATATATCAGGACAAATGTCAGTTCCTTCCAATATGTTAATTCCTTTGATCCTATTTGCATAAACTACAGTCAATGAAATACAAGCTCCCCCTCTAAGATAGTTACTGGAGATTTGTAAAGGATTTTTAATTTACTTTTTTTGTGTGTACCCTCCAACATAAATTCTTCAGTTGACAAAGCAAGGACCACAGGTTTAGAAGAGGATGTAAAATATTACAAAAAAAAACCTCACACAATATAAGGGAATACAGAGTTCATAAGCATAATGTGTCTCCTAAAAATTCTGTGACTTAGCCGGCGCCGCAGCTCACTAGGCTAATCCTCCGCCTAGCGGCACTGGCACACCGGGTTCTAGTCCCGGTCGGGGCGCCGGATTCTGTCCTGGTTGCCCCTCTTCCAGGCCAGCTCTCTGCTGTGGCCCGGGAGTGCAGTGGAGGATGGCCCAAGTGCTTGGGCCCTGCACCCCATGGGAGACCAGGAGAAGCACCTGGCTCCTGCCTTCGGATCAGTGCAGTGCGCTGGCCGCAGCGCGGCGGCTGTGGCGGCCATTGGAGGGTGTTCACCAACGGCAAAGGAAGACCTTTCTCTCTGTCTCTTTCTCTCACTGTCCACTCTGCCTGTTAAAAAAAAAAAAAAAATTCTGTGACTTTGTATTTACTGCTTTCAAGAATAATTACTTTTTCAAGAAATTTGGGAAAAAAAGCATTGATGAATTTGTCTTTGATTTTGAGTTTGCAGTTTTCCTGGTTTTTTGAAGCAAATAATTAGTTCATTAGTTTTCCCAAAGGTCATGGGTTTCTCATCTCTCTACTAACCTGTGTTTTCTCTCTGGGACCACTGATGCGATAACAATGCCTGCTACAGAATCACCACTTCTTTCTCCCCCAGATTCAAGGAACATACATATCATAATTTATAATTAAGTAATTGGAATTCCTTTTTCTGGGATGGATACAATTATCTGATTTATCCAATAAAGCCAGTTTTCTCTCTCTCTCTTCCTCTCTCTTTATTCCTTTTTCTTTCTTCCTTAACACAGTCTAAGGCTGAACATTTGGAGTTATTTGATAAGTTTTTATCCAATAGGTTGACTGTTGTGACATATTTGCTTTCTATATCTACTTATTTGCAATTGTGCTACAAACATGTTCCCTGTCTACTAATTTCATTGGCATTTGTTTTGCAATGTGATTCAACATTTTACTTCCCTATACTAGTTTATTCATGTGAATTTGATGGAGATTTAAAAATTCTAAGATAGATAGAATTTTATTGTTTGCTAAGGTAGTTTAATGTCCCCTGCATAGTCCATGAGATTGGTTTTAATCTCACTTAAGGTGAGCTAACAATGATATAGTTAATGGCAGTGCGCACCATCAATCAACAAAGACCAGTATCAGCAGTATGGGCTGCATTTTCCACTTTTGCTGAAGTGGTTATGCAATCAGCAGGTAACTGTTCTTGTCTAACTTTTTAGGCTCCAAGATTACTTTAATAAAGTTATTCGAACCTTTACTTTTATTTAAATTGCTATGTTTCCTCTTCTGGCCTCTAAACCCCCCTTACTTTAAATACACAGATTCTAGTACTTTGAAAGCTACTATAATGGCTGTCTAGATCATGTTTTAATCATTATTTTCTTTAATATATAAAATGCAGACTAATATTTGTACCTGTCACCACATATGATGAGTGTTTTATAAAGACATCTGTAGTATTTGAAGGAGAGAACATTGCAGTCATAGGTTATAGTTCCAGTTAATAAGTGAGCCATTATCAATAATTTAACTTTCTTTTCTATTTCTTAAGGATTTATTTACTTATTTGTAAGTTAGCATTACAGAGAGGCAGAGGCAGAGAGAGAGAGAGAGAGAGGGAGAAAGGTCTGGTTCACTCCCCAAATGGCCAACAATGGCTGGAGCAGGGCTAATGCAAAGCCAGGAGCCAGGAGCTTCTTCTGGGTCTCCCATGCAGGTGCAGGGGCCCAAGCCATTGGGCCATATTCTACTGCTAGGCCACAACAGAGAGCTGGATTGGGAGTGGAGCAGCCAGGACTCGAACCAGCACCCATATGGGATGCTGGTACTGCAAGCGGAGGCTTTACCTGCTATGCCACAATGCTAACCCTAATAATTTAACTTTCTAAAGATAGATCTGATATGTGAATGAGGGGAATATTTAGATAAATAAACTTTAGAGATCACCTATTATCAATATTCAGTTTCATGAGCCATCATGTTTCAGCATGATGATGAACACAATGTTGTGTAATGTAGTAAATGATGTCTATATATCTTGTAGAATTTTCTAGAAGATAATGGATTTCTTTTGCTGCAGCTTACTGCCTTTTTAAAATTAATACACATTTATTGAGGGATGAATGATATAGAAAAAGCTCTCAATTTTAAATAGATACAACACAATGAGTTTGCAGATAAATGTATACCAGGTTAGCATCACCACAATCTATGCCATGAACATATCCATTAATCCCAAATCTTTCCTCTCATCCTATTTATTTGGTAAAAATGGTAGCATGAGGTTTTCCATCTTAGCAAATTTTCAGGTATACAATACAGTATTGTTAATTACAGGCACCATGTGGCATAGTAGATCTCTAGGACTTAGTTTAGCTTGTTTAACTAATGCATTGTGCCTTTTGAATAATAGCTCCCTGTTTAGTCCTCCGCAAGCCCTAGGTAAGAACCATTCTACTCTCTCCTTTGAGTTTTACTAGATTAGATTCCTCATACAAAGGGGATCATGTAGCATCTGTCTCTGTATCTGGTTTTTTTTTTTTTTTTTTTTTTTTTTTTTTTTTTTTTTAGTGTCCTGTTCTCTAGGTTCATTCAAGTTGTTACTCATGGCAGAAATTTATTCTTTAGATTGAATAATAATCCATTGTATAATTTTATTTATATACTTATTTGTTAATGGACATATATATTGCTTTCAAGTCTTGGCCATTGTTAACAATGAATGCAATGAACATGGGAGAGTTGATTATAGTTCTCTTGACTATGAAATGGTACCTTAAAGTGTTAATGGAAAAATGAATCAAAAGCTAAATTTATTTTGGTACAAAAACTTTTGAATACCATGTATAGTTTTTTTTTTCATAATATGTATTTCCATGACCTTTCTGTAATTCCCTCATATATACAGATTTTAAAAATATTTTTCACCAAAATAGGCATCATTTAATCACATTTTTAAATGAGCATTTTGTATCCTCATATACCCACAAGATTCCTAGATCAAATAAATGGTAGTTCTGTTTTTAATTTTTTGAAGAACTTCCATTTTGTTTTCTTTAGTAGTTATACCAATTTATACTCCCATTTACAGTGTAACAAGAGTTCTCTTTTTCTACACACTTTCCAGTACTTGTTAATAGACATAATTTTTGACAATAGACACTTTAGTAGGTGTGAGGTGATAACTCATTGTGGTTTTGATTTGTATTTCCTTAATGATTAATGATGTTGAGCATCTTTTATTGTACCCATTGTCCATTTGCATTTTCTTTGGAAAAAAAAAACTATTTAAGTCCGTTACCCATTTAAATATGGTTGTATATATAAATGTTTGTTATTACTTCCATAGTTTAGATATTAACCCTTTATTGGATTATGGTTTGCAAATATTTTCTCCCATCCCATAGGTTACCTTTCCATATTATTGATTTATAGAAACTTGATTTATCTCTGCTTTTTTATTTTTGTCTTTTGTTGCTTATTGCTTTTGGTGTTGTATCTAAAAAAGAAAAAAAAGATTTCCTAGTTAAATGTCTTGGAACTTTTCCCCATGTTTTCTTATGGAAATTTTATAGCTTCAAGAATTACATTTAAGCCTGTAATTTATTTTGAGCTGATTTTTTTTTGTGGGGGAATACGGATTCACTTTCATTTTTCTGAATGTGGATAACCAGTTTTCACAATACTATTTATTGAAGAGAATATTCTTTCCCCATTGAGTATTCAGAGCACATTTGCTGAAGATCAGTTGATTGTATCTGCATGGGTTTATTTCTGGGCTTTCCATTTTGTTTATTGTTCTGTGTGTTTATTTTCATGCTAGTTTCATGTTTTGGATTACTAAATCCAAAATGGTTTAAAATTAGGAAGTATGATGCCATCAGCTTTGTTCTTCTTGTTCTTGCCCAAGATTATTATTATTTTTTTAATTTTTTGAGAGGCAGAGTGGACAGTGAGAGAGAGAGACAGAGAAAAAGGTCTTCCTTTGCCGTTGGTTCACCCTCCAATGGCTGCCACGGCCGCCGCGCTGCGGCCAGCGCACTGCACTGATCCGAAGGCAGGAGCCAGGTGCTTCTCCTGGTCTCCCATGCAGGTGCAGGGCCCAAGGACTTGGGCCATCCTCCACTGCACTTCCTGGCCACAGCAGAGAGCTGGCCTGGAAGAGGGGCAACCGGGACAGAATCCGGCGCGCCGACCGGGACTAGAACCTGGTGTGCCGGCGCTGCAAGGCAGAGGATTAGATTAGCCTAGTGAGCCATGGCACCGGTCGCCCAAGATTAACTATTTAGTTTCCTTGTGGTTCCATACAAATTTTGTTTGCTTTTTTCTATGTCTATTATGAAAATACCATTTGAATTTGAAAAAACACTAATAAAACAACATTGTGAAAGAAATTTCTGCTTTGAAATTACTATTAGTAAAAATGCAATAAAATCAGGGGCCAGCATTGTGGCATAGCGGAAAAAGCTGCTGCACCACCAACCCATGTGGGCACCAGTCCGCTTCCTGGTTGCTCCACTGCCTATACATCTAACTAACACTGGCCTGTAAAAGCAGCGGAAGATGGTCCAAGTATTTGGGCCCCTGCCACTCACTTGGGAGACCCAGATGAAGCTCTTGTTACCTGACTTCAGCCTGGCCCAGCCCCTGCCATTGTAGCCATCTGGAGAGTGAACCAGTCTCTCTCTGTCTCTCTCTCTCCCTCCCTCCAACCCTCCCTAATCTCCTCTCCTCTCCTCCTTTCTGTAACTATGATTTTGAAGTGAATTAATGTGTTTTTAAAAATGCAATCAAATTAAAAGTGTATGAAAAAAGATTTATTTTAGAAGCAGAGTGACTGAGATATAGGGAGAAATGGAAGTGAGAGACAGAAATATCTTTCATCAGTTGGTTCAATACCCAACTGGTCATAACAGGTGGGGCTGGGCCAGGCTGAAGCCAGAAACCATGAACTCCACCTGGGTCTTCCACGTGGGTGTCAGGGATTCAAGTACTTGAGTCATGATCTGTTTCTTCCTGGGGAATATTGGCAGTAAACTTGCTTGGAAACAGAGTGGCCAGGACTAGAACCAGAATTCTGATATGCAATGTAGTCATCTCAGTGACAGGCTCACCCTGCTATGACACAACACCTGCCCTGCCATTGGAATTCTGACAGGAATTGCATTGAATCTGTAGATTGCTTTATGTAGTATGGACATTGTAACAGTGCTGATTTTTCTAGTCCATGAATATGGGATATTTTTCCATTTATTTGTGTCTTCTTCTATTTCTCTCATTAATGTTGTATAGATTTCGGTGTATAAATCTTTTGCTTTCTTAGTTAAATTTATTCTTAAATTTATGTTTTTAGACATTACCATAAAGGGGATTTTTTTTCTTATTTTGTTTTTATTCCTGATAGTTTGCTGTTAATGTATAGAAATGTAGCTAATCTTTGTATATTGATTTTGTATTCTACCACTTTGCTGAATTTGTTTATCAGTTTTTTTGTATATGTATTTACTTTGTGTCTATATATTTATCTGTTACCACTGAGATATATACATTCATATATATTGCTGTTGTTATTTACTGTTCTTCCATTTCAACTTGAAAAACTTCCTTTAGCACTTCTTGTAAAGTAGGGCAGGTGGTGACAAAATCCCCTCAGTGTTTTGTTTGTTTTTATTCTATAAAGTCTTTATCTGTATTTCAAAGGAAAGTTTTGCCAGATGGAGTTTTCTTTCTTGGGAGGATTTTTCTTTCAGCATTTTGAATATATAGGCCATTATCTTCTGGCCAGTAAGATTTCTGCTGAGAAATCTGATGATTTTTTTGTTTTGATGGTTCTCTTACATGTGGCAAGTCATTTTTGTTGTACATTCAAAATTTTTTGTCTCTGATTTTTGCCAACTTAATTATAATGTGTTTAGGAGAGATCGCCTTAGGTTCAACCTGTTTGTGGTTCTTTGGCTTCATGAATCTGAATGTTGAATCTTTCCAGATTTTGGAGATTTTTGTCATTGTTTCTCTAAGTAAACTTCCTCCCCTTTTTCTCTCTTCTTGTATTCCCATTATACATAAAGTGAATCATTTGATGGTGCCTCATAAGTACTCTTGGTTTTCTTTAGTCTTTTCATTCTTTTTTTCTTTTTGTTCCTGCGTGGATCTTTTCCAATGGCTTGTTTCTGAGTTTATCGATTTGTTCTTCTGCTTGATTAGGTCAGTCTGTTGTTGAAGATCTCCATAGAATTTTTCAGTATAGCAATTGTGTTCTTCAGATGTACAAGGTCTGTTTGGCTCTTTATCATTTATATCTTTTGTTGGAACTCTCAATTTGATTATGTATTATATTCTGATTTCATTTGATTGTACAATTGTGTTCACTTATAGCTCAGTATGATTCATTAGAGAGTTGTTTCTAATTCTTTGTCAGACAGTTTATAGATCTCCATTTCTATAGTGTTAGTTAACAGAATTTTGTTTTGTTCTTTTGCTGTTGTCATGTTTCCTTGATTCTTCCTGGTTCTTAATGATACAAATGTGTTGGTGCTTGCATATCTGGAGAAGCAGTCACCTCTTCTATTATTTACAGATTCATTTTAGTGCACAGATTCATAAGTCAGTTCAGTCAAAGACTCCGGATGTGAGTGATGCCATGACTGCTACTGGAAGCTGAGGACCAGCTATTGAAATGTGCTGGCATGCAACACAAATGTGATGATTGTTGAGAGCCCTCTCTTCACTACTTTTCTCTTAGTATTCAGGCAGTTTAGCCATGCTCATTCCCTCAATGTTCTTGGTGAGGATAGAACTCTGAAGGACTATGTAGGTTGGTCACTTTGCCCTCTGTGTCCCCTATGGGAGTATTCTCAGAGCAAGGGGATCTCTCTTGACACTGAACCCTGCTGGCTTGAGGGGTGATATGAATAAAGTGAAATTATTTTTGTTATCTTTTCAATATATGTTATCTCATTTATGTTATCCATCAGATGCTGTAATTTCTTCCTTGGATTCTAGAGCTTTCCTTAAGTATTTTCAACTGTGGTAAACCAGTGTTTCCATGAGATTTGAGGACTGGAACACCATCTTATTGATGTCACTCTCTGAACTTATGGTGCTTTGTTTAATAATTTGTTAAATATAGAAAATTCCTCAAATGGTGATTGATATTTATGAATTTGACCCCCAAACCTGGTTGACTTGAAAATTAAATCTTATCATTGCTAATAAATGCTTCTCAGTTTTAGCTGAGTCAAGTCACTGGTGTGGTTGAAAATACTTAAATAATCTGAGGAATCTCATTGGCCTGCTCTTCCGTGTGATGCCATCTTGTTGTCTTACGTCTGTTGTATCCTGGAAATGCCAGATTCTTTGGCTGATGAGTTACTAACTTATTCTTCAGTTAACCAGGTTCAAGCTAATATTATATCACACAAATAAGAGAAAACACAGGATTTCCTTTTTATCTTGACATCAGCTGTCGAGTATGAGCAGCACTGTGGAGATGATATTTTGTGTGTGTTTTCTTATCATCTCACATGTTACAAATAGGAACAGAACTCAACTGGACTCTGAAGTATGAGTTTTATGTACTCTGATAATTGTTATGAGTAGTGTTTTTTTAATATAATTTCTTAATATCTAATTAATTTCACCATTTTATAAATGAACAGAATCAAATGAATGAGCGTAAGTGTTGGTGCCATATAAATTGTGATGCACCCTTCTAAGGAAGGACCTATTTTGTTTTATCGTTTGTTTTCCTGTTTCCCTTTATTCCTTTCTTCATTAGTTATTTTCTCCATCCCTTCTTCTCTTTCTTCCTTATATTCTTTACATTCATCTTTTTTGTTCCCTTTCTCTTGGCCAACTCTGTTCCCTTCTTCTAGGCATGCTTTTTCACCCCTCACTTTCATTCTCTAGGCCTAAAAGGATATATATGTTCACTAGAATGCCAAAACAAAGTCTTGAAGGGTGTGCAAAGCACAATAAGGGGAAATATAGAGTAAATAGGATAATGATAGAAAAATTTAGTATAAAACTAGGAAGAAGGAAAGGCAAAATATTATTGAGCAAAATGTTCCCTTTGTCTTTGAAGAGGAAAATATACAATTCTGGGGAAAAAGAAACATTTCCTGGTAATTAGGTTTGAAGTAATTTTTTTTTTTTTTTTTTTTTGGACAGGCAGAGTGGACAGTGAGAGAGAGAGAGACAGAGAGAAAGGGCTTCCTTTGCCATTGGTTCACCCTCCAATGGCCGCTGCGGCTGGCACGCTGCGGCCGGTGCATTGCGCTGATCCGAAGCCAGGAGCCAGATGCTTCTCCTGGTCTCCCATGGGGTGCAGGGCCCAAGCACTTGGGTCATCCTCCACTGCACTCCCTGGCCACAGCAATAACAATCACTTTATGGGAGATGAATAAGTACAGTTCTCAATATTTTTACCATTAAAGCCATGGTGGATTTCCAGGTGTTTCTAGTATTCTTTAACATATGTTGAGAGCATGTAGCAAGAATCTCAGTTCTGTTTGAGATTGAAGAAGGGCCTATTATTTTGGTGATCTACTTTCTTATTGAAAAAAAAATTAACTTTTATTTAATGAATATAAATTTCCAAAGTACAGCTTATGGATTACAATGGCTTCCCCCCCCCAGAACGTCCCTCCCATCCGCAACCCCCCACTCCCTCTCCCCTTCCATTCACATCAAGATTCATTTTCGATTCTCTATATATACAAAAGATCAGTTTATTTTTATTTTTATTTTTATTTTTTATTTTATTTTATTTTTTGACAGGCAGAGTGGACAGTGAGAGAGAGAGACAGAGAGAAAGGTCTTCCTTTTGCCGTTGGTTCGCCCTCAAATGGCCGCCGCGGCCGGCGCGCTGCGGCTGGCGCACTGCACTGATCCGATGGCAGGAGCCAGGAGCCAGGTGCTTTTCCTGGTCTCCCATGGGGTGCAGGGCCCAAGCACCTGGGCCATCCTCCACTGCACTCCCTGGCCACAGCAGAGGGCTGGCCTGGAAGAGGGGCAACCGGGACAGAATCCGGCACCCTGACCGGGACTAGAACCTGGTGTGCCGGCGCCGCTAGGCGGAGGATTAGCCTAGTGAGCGGCGGCGCCGGCCCAAAAGATCAGTTTAGCATACATTAAGTAAAGATTTCAACAGTTTGCTCCCACACAGAAACATAAAGTGAAAAATGCTGTTTGAGTACTAGTGAAAAATTTAATCCACAGATAAAGCCTAAAACATTAAATATGGCCTAAATTTTTCCTAGTGGTGTCATATTAATAGTAGTAATCCCTTGGTTGACTCGTTCTTATACTGCTTCTGATGATACTGGAGTCAGTATCTTGCAGAATCTCCTTAGTATAACTTGAGATACCAACTCAAACTAACATATTCATGAACAAGTTGGTGAGCTATAATGTGTACACAAAATCTGCAAGTACTTTAGCTCTTTCTCTGGCCCCTATTTTAAAACCTTATGACACTGAAATTACTTGAAAATTTGTTCCACAACCTCAACAGTCATCTTCATAAGTGTCATTAATAGTGACATGATTACGAGATCCCAGAGAAGTTGTGGTTATCCGGGATTGCCAATGTGACCTCATATCAAGAGACTTTAAGTTTCTCTATCCCTGGAGTATGATAGGGGCAAAAGCTACAAGTTTAGCTTCAGTGTTTCTATTTGAAGTATCGAATAAGGACCGTTGCAATGCATTATCTCAGTTTGGCCCATTGAATATAAACTTTCTTCAATTCCTTCCTTTAGACTTTCTCCATAGGGAACATAAATGACTCACAAAGCTAGAGACATAGAAAACCTCTTTCCTCTTCTGGAATAGACTTCTTTCTCAATCTCTACCAGAAAACAAGTTAATTTAAATGAATGCTTGAGGGTGTCTGCCACATCAGTTTACTACATATTTTTACACTTACCAAATTATCCACAATTAACCTAATTTAGGGTAAAATTGGGAACTAGTTGTATCTCAAAGAATAAATTTTGGTCTTTGGTTTAGTTAAGCTGAATAATTGAATTGAATAAAATAATCTTGAAAAATAAACACAGCTTTCAAATAGTATTCCATACATATAATTTCTTGAAAGCATTAAAATATTATGTTTTGAAGATTTATTTAGTTATTTGAAAGTTACAGAGAGGAAGAGACAGAGTCAGTGAGAGAGAGGGAAGAGAGAGAAAAGAGAGAGGTAGAGACAGAGAAATCTTCCATCCACGGATTTACTCCTCAAATGGCCACAATGGCCAGAGCTGTGCCAGGCTGAAGCCAGGAGTCAGGAGCTTCTTCTAGATTTCCCACAATGGAAGACATTCAAATATTTTGATTGTTATCTGTGGGGAAAATTTCTGGCTACAAAAAGAAAAAAACTTTCCTTGAAAAACTAGTAGATGGCATCATAGGAAACAGGGGGCTGAATTCATTGATGATGTCTTTAGCTACAAGTAACAAAAACTATGATTCAACTGCTCAATTTAGCAAGGAGTTTCAAGAGTAGCAGTATTTTAGGGAATTCGATTTTCTTCCACATGATTCTCTCAGTTTCATTCTCTCTCATTTGTTTGGTTCATTCTCATGTACATTGACCAGTCTGTTTTAGGGGTCACACCTAAAGATATCAATATCTAGAAGAGGCAAGAGCATATATTTTTCTGTTTTAGGGGTCACACCTAAAGATATCAATATCTAGAAGAGGCAAGAGCATATATTTTTCTCTCTTTGTCACATACTCTATGAGAGAGAAAGCATTTCCCTGACACTGCCAAACAGCTGTTTGTGCTCCATTGGTAGAATTAGCTCACATGTTCATTCTTTTTTTTTTTTTTTAAGAGATTTTATTTATTTATTTGAGAGGTAGAGTTACAGACAGTGAGAGGGAGAGACAGAGAAAAGTCTTCAGTCCGCTGGTTCACGCCTCAGATGGCCGCAAAGCCCAGAGCTCTGCTGATCCGAGGCCAGGAACCAGGAGGTCTCCTGGGCGGGTGCATGGGCCCAAGGACTTAAGTCATCTTCTACTGCTTTTCCACGCGATAGCAGAGAGCTGGATTGGAAGAAGAACAGCCGAGACTAGACTGGTGCCATATGGGATGCTGGCACCACAGGTGGAGGATTAACTTACTGTGCCAGAGTGTTGGCCCCTCACATGTTCATTCTTTAACCAATCACTTGTGAAGGGAACAATACTGGTTTGTTTGCCTTAGACTACTTATGTGAGTTGGAAGGGATGCTGGAGAGTTTACCATCAGAATCACTCCCATGCTTATGAAATCACACAGTATATTAGTTGCCTCTGGACACTTGCCTCTTTAGTTTCATCATCATGGATACCTACCTATAGATCCATATTGGGCTCTGAGCCCAATAATATATGTATAGGTACCTGCAAAGTTCAGTTTAAGTTTCTTTGGCTTTGTTATTCCTTTTCTATCAGATATTCAAATAGAGCACTAAATGTGTCAAATCTCTTACATTCATCCTGTTATCTTTATCTTTCATCTCACTTGTTTGGTTATGGATATCCAATTATTTACTGGACATATACACAGAAGCATTTTTCGTAGATGTGGTCATTTGCCACTTTCTCCATTCCAACTTCCTTCTGTGGGTATTCCTAAGATTGAAAGTCCCAAAAAATGAAATAAAATTGAAACCCAAGAAATCACACTTTCCAGATTCTTTTGTTGCTAGGCTTCTGGGTTCAAATAAGATTCTGTCAACTAGATGCATTCGTGTGTGTCTGGAAGGCAGGAAGGAGACAAGGCAATGGTCTGGCTGCTTTGGCATTCTGCTGCTGTCATACAAGGCCATTGATAACTGGGTTTTCTGCAGAACTGGATTAGTGTTTAGTCACTCACTTTGCGGCTGTAGAAAGCAGTTGTAGTGATTTACGATTCTAGATCATTGTGGTGATAGAGTCCTCCAGTTAGGAACTCATCATGGCAGCCTCTTGACTCATCTTCCCAACAGTGGCCACATTAACAACTCGCCCAGCAGAGGAGCACAGTGGTAGTCCTCTGGCAGTCTTTCTGGAGGCCCGGGCTACAATTTCCCCTAGTACTTCCAACTATGTTTAAGAATTAATTCCCTGTTTTAGATCATTTTCTGTTTAAATGAACTTGAGTGTTTTATGGTTAAAACCTGGCTAATACAACAGTGTATTATACGTCAAACTCAATTTGTTTCACACCAAACAATGGTCAACTGTCTGAACTAGTTTCTCTTTGTGATATCCTTAAGTATCATCATCCAAGTTTATTTTTTTCCTACTTATTCTCTTTCTTCCTTTGCTAAGCAAAATCTTCAGTATGTCACTTTCTATTAAATCTTTCCAGTCCTTATGCTAGCACCAAGACTAGATATTATCATTTGTTAGGCCCAGAATATTTAGTCTTTTGGCTATTCTTTTAAACTCCATCCCACTCCACTTTTTAATCTGTAATACCCCTGTCTGCCAAATTTACTGTTATGAGGGCTCTATTCTCTTGATGTTATTTCAGCCCAATGGCTGTATTGCCAGATATTATCACATTAGGGATTAAGATTTCAGTTTATAAATTTTGGCAGAAGACATTTAGTTCATAGCACTGCAACTGATCTTAAGAAGTTTTTCTAAACTAGGTCTTATGTTGCATGTTAACTCTGGTAATATGGTTTCCTATTCACTTCTGCATTTGCCCTTCTTCACATCCACTCACTATTAAAATTTCAGTTAACAGTGATAAGACAAAACGTGTCTCTATTTAAACAGTGTATACTGGCATGGTTTTAAATTTTGCTATTTCTGAAAACTGACATGTGACCAAATCATTTCTCCTCTGGTAGCAAATATATGAGATGTTATTCTCTTCTAATACCAGAAAAGCATAATCCAATTCTGGAGTGGTAAGGAAAGAATGGAGTGGTGACAAAGTTCTCCATAAATGGCTCAATCAGCATGAAACACTGCAACCCTCTTATTTGTCAGGTGCAGAAACCAAGATTCAGAGAACTGGAGTAATTGTCCATAGTTTGTGGCAGAATTGAAACTTGAAATCAGGTCTTAAGAATAAAGCTCGGTGTGTCACCTCCTTTCTGACTCCTGGTCTGCTTTCTGGAACTCCGCAAAAGCTTCAATACCATGGTACCTAATTTGCCATCTTAAACTTTATTTAGGAAATGTCAAACCTTTTGTTTGTATAATTGTGTGTGGGAATAAGTGGGCATGTAAAAAAATGGCCTATTTTCTTATACTCACACAGGTTAAAGATAACATTATCCAATCAAAGCATTCTTTGGTTCCTACTGGTTGATTTTTGAGTCTCAATAATTAATTCTAGATGTTGGTCATTTTGCTTTGCAGTGGCTGGAAAGATTTGATTCTCTTTATTCAATGATCTTACCTTCATTTAAAAAGATGAATCCAGACTTGACTATTAAAATTTTTCCTTTTGGTTGTGCTCCAACACTCACTCCATATTTTACAGTAATTAATGCAAAGAGAGTTTTCGTTCCTTTTTTGGATTGCAGATGCAAGGGTGTTATAGTTTCTAGGGACAGAAAAGATAAGTGGCTGCTGTTTTGTTTCCTTTTGCTTCCTCTATGGATGAAACTATTCTGATAGATCTGCAGGAAGAGATTTAGTTGCAGATGGCAGAGGTCAGTGTCTTGTGTATTCAATGTAGTCAATAATAAAGTCAGGACTTATGCTAACTGAATGTTAATAAGGAAGCACAAGGACCTTGCAAAGTCATTATGTCTGGTCATTTGCTTCATAATATTACTCCAACAGGCTCAGGAGGCCAATGCAAGAAGATTTTTAAACAAGTATTAAGAAAAGGCCAGAAAAATAAGAAAACGATAGAAATGCTATATAGATTTTAAGATTCATGTGATATACTATAGCTCAGCAGAGGGAGAGTTTTACAATGTCATTTTTATGTAGCAGAGGGAATAACATTGTTTCCTATTGAGAGAAATATGGTCTTTATCCAAACCTAAATGTTTTATTTTCATTGTTTAAATGCTATGAGTTCTTCTAAATATATAATGGGCTTCTATAGGCACTAATTATAGGTCCTTTGAATGAAGTTAGTTGCATAAAACTAATAATATTTTTCATGGGGGAATAAGAAGGTATTATTGCTTTTGGTTCAATAGAAAGGAGAAGCTGAGACTGCTGGTGCAGAAAGTGCGTATGAGTATGAACCAGTGCCTATCTCCTGTTCTCTGGATTTTCCTCTTAAATTCATTTGTTTGTCACATGAAAATTAACAAATTAACAATATGTCTGAGAATTAGAACCAGGATTGGATTTCATCTGTTACCTTTTTCTAGTCTTTTTATCTTCAGTAGCTATTGATGCCAATGGAGCAGAAAGAGAAGCCATGTGGCAAAAGTTAGATGCATACACAAGGACATAAACTTGTCTTGATGCAATGACAAGGCCCAGAGGGAAGTGTATGAATTGCACTGTTTATAGAAGTAAACATCCTAGTTCTTTGAGGAAGGCAGGCTCAAAATGAAATTTTTCTTACATATTAACTTATAAATCCTAGGATATTCACTTCATGAAAGGTCCTAATAATCAACAAAGGTTATAAAATATATAATTTTATAGCCTAAAGTAACTTCAGAATTTATATTTTCTACCCATTATTTTATATTCATTCGTTCAATGTTTATAGACCTCTATATTAGAATTACAGATATGAAGAAGCAGCTCTTGAGAATCTCATTGTTTTTTTTTAAACTTTTATTTAATGAATATAAATTTCCAAAGTACAGTTTATGGATTACAATGGCTTCCCCCCATAACGTCCCTCCCACCCACAACCCTCCCCTTTCCCACTCCCTCTCCCCTTCCATTCACATTAAGATTCATTTTCGTTTCTCTTTATATACAGAAGATCAGTTTAGCATACATTAAGTAAAGATTTCAACAGTGTGCTCCCACACAGAAACATAAAGTGAAAAATACTGTTTGAGTACTAGTTATAGCATTAAATCTCAATGTACAGCACACTAAGGACAGAGATCCTACATGAGGAGTAAGTGCACAGTGACTCCTGTTGTTGACTTAACAAATTGACACTCTTGTTTATGGCCTCAGTAATCACCCTAGGCTCTTGTCATGAGCTGCTAAGGCCATGGAAGCCCCCTGAGTTCACTGACTCTGATAATTTTTAGACAAGGCCATGGTCAAAGTGGAAGTTCTCTCCTCCCTTCAGAGAAAGGTACCTCCTTCTTTGATGACCTGTTCTTTCCACTGGGATCTCACTTGTGGAGATCTTTCATTTAGTTGTGTGTTTTTTTTTTTTGTTTGTTTGTTTGTTTGCCAGAGTGTCTTGGCTTTCCATGCCTGAAATACTCTCATGGGCTTTTCAGCCGGATCTGCATGCCTTAAGGGCTGATTATGAGGCCAGAGTGCTGTTTAGGACATTTGCCATTCTATGGGTCTGCTGTGTATCTCACTTCCCATGTTGGATCATTCTCTCCCTTTTTTATTCTATCAGCTAGTATTTGCAGACACTATTCTTGTTTATATGATCCCTTTGACTCTTAATCCTATCATTATGATCAATTGTGAACAGAAATTGATCACTGGGACTAGTGAGATGGCATTGGTACATGCCACCTCGATGGGATTGAATTCGAATCCCCTGGTATGTTTCTAACTCTACCGTTTGAGGTAAGTCAGCTTGAGCATGTCCTGAATTGCACATCTCTTCCCTCTCTTATTCCCACTCTTATATTTAACAGTGATCACTTTTCAGTTAAGTTTCAGCACTTAAGAAGAATTGTGTATTGATTACAGTATTCAACCAAAAGTATTAAGTAGAACAAACAAAAAAAATACTAAGAGGGATAACATATCAAGTTGCTCATCAACAGTCAGGGTGAGGGCTGATCAAGTCACCGTTTCTCCTAGTATTCATTTTACTTTAACAGGTTTCCTTTTTGGTGCTCAGTTAGCTGTCACCTATCAAGGAGAACAAGTTGTATTTTTCCCTTTGGGATTGGCGAGAAAAGTCTTTAAAAAATCAGAAATGGAGGGGCCGGCACTGTGGCATAGCAGGTAAACCTGCTGCCTGCAGTGGCATTCCATATGGGCGCTGGTTCAAGTCCTGGCTGCTCCACTTCCGATCCAACTCTCTGCTATGGCCTGGGAAAGCAGTAGAAGATGGCTCAAGCCCTTGGGCCCCTGCATACGCGTGGGAGACCCAGAAGAAACTCTTGGCTCCTGGCTTTGGATCAGTGCAGCTCTGGCCATTGCAGACAATTGGGGAATGAACCAGAGGATGCAAGACCTCTCTCTCTCTGCCTCTCCTTCTCTCTTTCTCTTTCTCTGCCTCTCCTTCTCTCTGTGTGTAACTCTGATTTTCAAATAAATAAAATAAACCTTTAAAAAATCATAAGTGGAGTACATTCTTATTTATGGCCATGAATACAAAATGGTCCTAGGGCACAAAGGAGAGTAACTTGAACTCTGAGTGATTCAAAAGTGAAATTTGTTGTAGATTTGTGAAGAAGGTGAAGAAGGAAGAATTAAAAGGTATTACAAGAATAAGGGTAGTTAAGAAAGTTGCAGAGAAAAAGAACAGAGATGTGTTTGAATAATAAGAAATAGAAGTAATAAGTTTGTCAGTTGGACTGGAATGAAAGTAGAGGTTAAAACTATTCTCTTGAGCCATATGATGCAGGCTTTGTTTCACGACTAGAATGAAGAAAATGTGAGGCCTAGAGTAATTGAGTTTCATAATGTCTGCAGAAGGTAATGGTGAACCCACGATGAGACTCAAGGTCCTGTCCTTCGTAACGTGCTTTCTATGAGAATCCTGCTACTTCACTTCAGTGGGAATGGTTGCATTAATCAAACTCAGTTTCCTTCATTTTAGCAAATACTTGTACCCAGTGTGATATTAAGTGTCAACTTTACTAGGTTAAGGCTACCTACATGGTTGGTAAAGCATTATGTTTAGGTGTGTCTATGTGTGTGTTTCTGCAGGAGATTGGCATGAGTGGCAGTGGAATGAATGGGGAAGCCTACTCTCAATATGTCTGGGCAGCATACGACTGGATGTGGGCCTGGATCAAAGGCTTGATCAGACTCAGGGTTGATCCTGTGGCATTGTGTCATTTCACCAGAAGACATATCAAAGCTGCTTCTTTATGATGTTGCTAGGTGTGTGTGTAGTTTTTTTTTTTTTAAATATTTTCTCTAGAGTAACTGTGATTTTTTTAGATTTATTTATTTACTTGAAGTTCAGAGTTACAGTGAAGGGGAGACAGGGAGGGAGAGATCTTCCATCTGCTGGTTCACTCCCCATATGGCCACAATATCTGGTGTAGTGCCAAGCAGAAGCCAGGAGCCAGGAGCTTCATCCAGGTATCTGTGTGGCTGGCAGGAACCCAAACACTTGGACCATCTTCTGCTGCCTTCTCCAGGCCACCAGCAGGGAGCTAGATTAGAAGTGGAGCAACTGGGACTTGTACCGGTACCCATAAGGGATGCTGGCATTGCAGGCAGTGGTTTTACCTGCTTCACCACAGCACTGACCCCATTATTATTTGCTGATGCCCAATACTTAGATATTTGTTCACTGAGGGTTATAAACTGGTGTTATTTTTGTTGTTTTGTTATTTTGTTTTTATTTCCTGGTTGTAAATGTCTTTAAGGAAATGATTGTTCTTATCTATCATTTGTTTATCTAGTGACAAAATGCTGTTTTTATTGTTTGGTTCAATTGATTCTTATGAACTTATAGATTTCAAATATAATTTAAATATGTTTAATGGCTTTCAATCTGTTGGAATGCTTACCCTTATTGGAGTTTAAATTGTTTCATCTTTGGCCAGTAGGGGCCTCATAAATTTATTTCCGAGTCCTCTTCTTATTCATCTAGTATGTCCAGATATCTTGGGGCTACCCTGTACATTTCCTGATTCTGACCTGGAATTGTTACATTTGTATGAGTTATCTTACATATAAATGTAATAGGATTATATAGATTATAATTATATATTTATTAATATATAATCTATATAATCATAATGTTTTAAAAATCACTCTATTTTTAAAATCAAATATTGCTAATTTCATTCACATGTCTTTCCTACAGCTGTCAGTTTTAGATATACTAGAAGAAGAATATGGGGAAGATGCTTGTAAATTGGTTGCAATAAGCTGGCCTATAGTTTTATATTTGTTTTTACAGATTATGGAGTGATATAGACACAGAGAGTGTTTTTTAGATTTCCCAAAGCTTCTTTGTAATGCTCTTCATGAATGTCAGCCAATAATATTGTCTCTAAAGAAAAGCCCCTTAAAAAGACATCTTTCCATTACTTGAGAAATTAATCACTCTACCTTTATGGGAATCTAACACAAGTTCTCCTTTTTTATATTTCACCTAGTGGTAAATGGAAGATATAGGAAATGAAATAGAAGGGCAAATAACATTCACTGAATCTGTCAATGTGTGTATGTTGTCTCTTGTAAACTTTAAAGCAGTTCTAGGAATAGGTAGTCCCCAATTCCCAGATCAGGAGATATTTTAATATATTAATCATATCCTATAAATGGAACTCTTATATTTGCTTTACAGTTGACAAAGAATTTCAAAGATATTGAATGCATTTCAGGTTATAAGGTTGTACTGTTACTGATTTAGTAGCCTTTTATTAATAAAGATGCATAAATGCTTTATAGCTATAGATGTCTTCAAAATTATATCATCCAATGACATTGCTTAAAGGCATCAACATTATTATTTCCTGGTTTACTTATAAACAATGCATGGTATATAATAAATACTCAGAAAGTATTTGTTGGCTAAATGGATGACTTCATAAAGAGTAGATAATAATATTCACCTCAAAATGAGAGAATCCAGTCAGAAAATGCAGCAAACTACCAGACCCAATGGGCACACTGTGTAAATGCCCACTCCATTCTCTTCACTGAATATCTCTTTCCTGAATTAGCTCCCACTGTTTATGTCTCCATTCTTGATAACCATCTGTGCCTGACAGTTGCCTGGAGATGAGGTTTTCAGCAACCATTCTTGATATGCTTGCACTCGGTGATTTATAAGACAACTCCAATTCAAAATTAAAGTACTTCAAAAAGTTCATGGAAATATCAAATTAAGATAAGTTTACTTTGGCACACATTTTTTTAAAAATGCATGCATAGTTTATCCCTAGTACATATTTTTTGTGAACTTTTGGAAGAATCCTTGTATGAAATTAGGTCAGCATGTATGATTCCAAGTGCATAACACAAAACGTGAGACATTTGCTTGAAATGTTCAGGAGGCATTGAAAGAGCCATTTTGGTTAAAAAAAAAAAAAAAGGAGGGGTGTGGAAAATTAGAGAACTATTTGTCCCTTGCTGTGGTAACTCCTCATTAATATTCATAGAACCTGGGCCAGTTCTTTGGGGCTGAGAAATTCTTTCTAAATGTCAATGTCAAAGTCTGTGTTCAGGTGCTCTTTAGAGTTCCCATTGAGTTATAAAAACTATTTCATTGAATTTGTTGTACAGCTGTTGCCTGATGAATGTGACAGTGGGAGAAATAGAACAATTTTGTGCACTTTCCTTTTTTATTTTTAATTCCAAGTCTAGTTTCCCTAGGCATTTGGGAGACAGATGAATCTCAGATTTTAATATGTATAGTGATGTGAGTTTTAACAAACTTTAAACTTCAGAGATTAACTATGCCTTTCTGCTCTGCAGTATGCTAGCTTTTGCATGCATAATAATGAAGAATTGAGAACAGGGGAAGGAGAGAAAGTCTTCCTCAATGGCAATTTTTCCTGGGAAAGAGAATTTAGCTTTCATCCAGTACTGCTAATCCTGAATCTTTGTCAGGAAATGTGACTCATTTCTCAGAGATGCCTATCACATATATTTCAGAATATTAAAAAAAAGGGCAGGGGGAGGGTGTGCATTTTCTCTCCTATGTTTGTTGCCTCTGGTGAAATATAGTTTCACATGAATTGATTGATGTTGACAAACTTGAAGGGATGAATCAACATGAGAGCTGATTTTGTATGGAGAAGACACAAAATCTCTGTATCTTCATCTTCTGAATAGAAAGGTATCCAGGTTTTTTGTAAGTTATAATGCTTTCAGTTTAACGAGATAATATGCTTGAAAAAGTGTTTTGGGAACTATAAAATGCTAATCAAATGTTAGTATACAAAGCCAAAGATGCATTGTTTTTTTAAAAAAAAAAAATGTTTCCTCCAGGCCTAATATAATATACCTATGAGATGACATTTGTAGCAACAAACACAATTTACTTGTTTCAGTTGTCTCACCCTCCACACTCAATAGACAGAACTAAAAGTAGAGAGTGACACCTAGGGCAGGAGAAACAGGGGAGAATGTTTTTCTAAGGTTTACAGTAGAGCTGGTCTCCTCCAAATCTATGTCCTATCTCTGGGGCTAGAGATGCAAACTGGACAGAGCGAGCTTGAGTTGCTTGTGTATAATTGGAAGTTCTCTGTGCTAACTTCCATGGAGCATACAGCACTCATCAGAGGATAAGCAATACAAATGTAATGATTTGAATGTTATATATGTTAGTAAACTTCAGTGCTGTCTGCAGCAACTGTTTTAAATTTACACCAACAAAAACGTTTTCTGGAGAGAATATTTACTATTGACACTGTTTAGAATTGCCAGAGCATTGTGATAATAAAAAGCAAGCCAATTTTTATTAGGTTTTATTATTGTTATAAATTTGGTACACTCTCCCATACTACCTACACTGGGGCAGACCTTGGCAGAGTTCACCTCTGATAAGCCCCATGGGAATGGGTCTTTAGTGCAGAATTTGAAGATTTAATGCCTGATTTGATGCCCACGTGATGCTCTATTGCCTGCCCTGTCAGCATCAGTGACAGATACCAAAGCTCATCTCAAGCTACTTCTCCTTTCTCTCCCTTATCTTCCCTCCCCCTTTCCCCTCTCCTCTCCTCCCCTCCTCCTCCTCCCCTCTCTCTCCTTCCTCCTCCTCCTTATTCTTTTTTTCTTCTCTTTAAAATAATTTTTATTTAAGGTACACAAACTTCATGAATTTCATGTATACAGGTTTAGGAACATAGTGACACTTCCCACCCTACTCTTCTTTTGCCCCCCACTCCCACCCTCCCTCCTCCTTCCTCTCCTATTCCCTTTCTTAATTTTTACAATGATTTACTTGCAGTTTATTTTCCTTAAAAATTTATTTATTTATTTGAAAGGCAGAGTTACAGAGAGGCAGAGGCAGAGAGGTCTTCCATCTGCTGGTTCACTGCCCAGATGGAAGTTCACTCTGCAATGGCTGGAGCTGTGCGGATACAAAGCCAGGAGCCAGGAGCTTCTTCTGGGTCTCCTAAGTGAGTGCAGGGACCTGAGGACTTGGGCCATCTTCTACTGCTTTCCCAGGCCACAGCAGAGAGCTGGATCAGAATTGGAGCAACCAGGACATGGACTGGCACCCATATGCGATGCTGGCACTGCAGGTGGTGGCTTTACCCACTATGCCACAGGGCCAATTGCTGCAGTTTATTTTATACTCATAAAATTAAACTTACACTAAGTAGTGAGTTCAAAAAATATCATTCTCCTTTCAACACCTCAGCAGTGAATTTCTGACTTGGGACTCTACAAATTCTCATTGAGAACAGAGAGAGAGGGAGAACAGGAGGGAGATGGAGAGGGAAAGGGAAAGAGAAAGGGAGAGGGAAAAACACATGTTTAATCTCCAATAGGGTGTTCTGCTACAATGACAACACATATTTTTATCTTTTATATTGCTTTTGGTCTCCAATAACCTGGCCCAGCAGTGAGTGTCTCTTCAAAGTGTTTATGGAAATAAAACGTGCTTCCCATAGAGCCCAGCCTCTTAGATGGGAGGCAGTATATTCAGAAGTGGAGAAGAAACACTTAGCACCCATATCCCAGCATTGGATTCCCAAGTCTGTCAATGATCTGTCTTTCAAATGTGGGGCCGGTACTTAGTCTCTCTGTGCAGAGTATCCTCGTCCATAGAGTGGGCATAATAATTGTACCTACTATTATGTTAGGATGATTAAATGAGATTGTGTATATAAAGAGCCTAAATCCTGTTGAAGTGAAATCGACACTATGAGAAACAGTGACTTGATCAGCATAGCCCTGACTGTTAATGAACAACTTAATACATTATCCCTCTTAGTAGTTTTTTTTTGTCTGTTCTACTTAATATGACTGGTTTAATTCTGTAATTAATACACAGTTATTCTTTTTTTTTATTTTTCTCCCCAAAGAAACCTTTTATCTAATGAATACAAATTTCTTAAGTACAACTTTAGGAATATAGTAATTCTTCCCACCATATGTGCCCTCCCACCCACACTCCCACCATACCTGACCTCCCTCTCCCCTTGCCAGTGCCATTCTCCATTGAGATTAATTTTTAATTAACTTTGTACACAGAAGAAAAACTCTATACTAAGTAAAGATTTCAACAATTTGCACACACACACACACACACCAAAAAAAACCTGAGAATGTTTAACTGTTAACTGTCATAATACAACTCATTGAGGACAGAGTTCTTGCATGAGGAGTAAGTGCACAGTGACTCCTGTTGTTAAATTAACAACCCTCTCATGTATGACATCAGTGATCACCCAAGGCTCTTGCCATGAGCTGCCAAAGCTATGGAAGCCTTTTGAGTCCACAAACTCCGTCAGTATTCAGACAGGGCCATAAGCAAAGTGGAGGTTCTCTCTTCCCTTTAGAGAAAAGTATATCCTTCTTTGATGGCCACTTCTTTCCACTGGGGTCTCATTCACAGAGATCCTTCATGTAGAACATTTTTTTTGCCACAGTGTCTTGGCTTTCCATGCCTGCTATGCTCTCGTGGGCTTTTAAACCAGACCAGAATGACTTAAGGGCTGATTCTGAGGTCAGAGTGTTACTTAAAGTGATTGTCATTCTATGAGCCTGCTGTATGGACTGCTTCCCACGTTGGAACATTTTCTCCTTTTTACTTCTATTATTTTTATCAGGTACTTGATCCTATTTATATGATCACTTTAACACTTAATCTTATCTATATATTCACAGGGTTTTTTTTTCTTATTTTTTTTTAACTTTTATTTAATGAATATAAATTTCCAAAGTACAGCTTATGGATTACAATGGCTTCCCCCCCATAACGTCCCTCCAACCCGCAACCCTCCCCTTATCCACTCCCTCTCCCCTTCCATTCACATCAAGATTCATTTTCATTCCTCTTTATATACAGAAGATCAGTTTAGCATACATTAAGTAAAGATTTCAACAGTTTGCTCCCACACAGAAACATAAAGTGAAAAATACTGTTTGAGTACTAGTTATAGCATTAAATCTCAATGTACAGCACACTAAGGACAAAGATCCTACATGAGCAGTAAGTGCACAGTGACTCCTGTTGTTGACTTAACAAGTTGATACTCTTCTTTATGGCATCAGTAATCACCCTAGGCTCTTGTCATGAGCTGCCAAGGCTATGGAAGCCCCCTGAGTTCACTGACGCTGATCATATTTAGACAAGGCCATGGTCAAAGTGGAAGTTCTTTCCTCCCTTCAGAGAAAGGTATGGGGAGCAACTCGGACTACACTGTTACTGGAATTAAGACTTATTCTATGCATCTGCTCTCCCACAATATGGCGCTGAGAAGGGAGTAACAACTTCTACGCAGCTGCCTCTCGCCAACTTGAGTGATGACCTGCAGGAGCTGATCCTGCTCCTGATTGGAGGAGAGCAGCGTACTCGGCGTGTGGGTAGCAGAGTTGGGATTGGCGGAAGAGGACTATAAAGGAGGAGAGAGACAACATGCACCAGGAACATCTATCTGAAGGAACACCTGTGCAGCCCCTGAGAGAGCCAGCCGGCGGTGTGCCGCTCTCCCGCGGAAGTGGGGAAAGTGGCAGGGGGAACCGCCCTTCCACGGAGGTGGAAGGGACGGTAGCCAACCCGGGAAGAACAGGCAGCAAACCCGGGGAGGGCCGAGCAGACAAAAGAACAGCGCAGGGTCCTGTGTCGTTCCTCCACGAAGAGGGGGAGCGACATAATGGTGCCGTGACTCGGATAGGAAACCTAGGCAGGGTTTAGTATCGTTTCAGCACTTAAGAAGAATTTTGTATTGATTACAGTATTCAACCAAAAGTATTAAGTAGAACAAACAAAAAAAATACAAAGAGGGATAACATACAGTTATTCTTAAGTGTTGAAATTTAACTGAAATGTGATTCCTGTTAAACATAAGAGTGGGAATAAGAGAGGGAAGAGATGTGCAATTCGGGACATGCTCAAG
Organism: Oryctolagus cuniculus; assembly: GCF_051225735.1. Taxonomy (NCBI): domain Eukaryota; kingdom Metazoa; phylum Chordata; class Mammalia; order Lagomorpha; family Leporidae; genus Oryctolagus; species Oryctolagus cuniculus. Next base: position 108,580,958 of record NC_142874.1, read on the forward strand.
CTGACTTGCCCCAAATGGTAGAGTTAGAAACATACCAGGGGATTCCAATTTAATCCCATCAAGGTGGCATGTACCAATGCCATCTCACCAGTCCAAGTGATCAATTTCAGTTCACAACTGATCATAATGAAAGGACTAAGAGTCAAAGAGAGCACATAAACAAGTCTAGTACCTGCTAATACTCACTGATAGAATAAATAAAGGGGAGAGTGATCCAACATGGGAAGCGAGATACTCAGCAGACTCATATAATGGTGGATGTCCTAAACAGCACTCTGGCCTCAGAATCAGCCCTAAAGGCATTCGGATCTGGCTGAAAAGCCCATGAGAGTATTTCAGGCATGGAAAAACAAGACACTCTGGCAAAAAAAAAAAAAACTAAATGAAAGATCTCTGTGAGTGAGATCCCAGTGGAAAGAACAGGTCTTCAAAGAAGGAGGTACCTTTCTCTGAAGGGAGGAGAGAACCTCCACTTTGACTATGACCTTGTCTAAACAAGATAAGAGTCAGAGAACTCAAGGGGCTTCCATAGCCTTGGAAACTCATGACTGGTACATAGGGAGATTACTGATGCCATAAACAGGAGTGTCTATTTGTAAAGTCAACAACAGGAGTCACTGTGCACTTACTCCTCATGTAGGATCTCTGTCCTTAATGTGCTGTACATTGAGACTTAATGCTATAATGAGTACTCAAACAGTATATTTCGCTTTGTGTTTCTATGGGGGTGCAAACTGTTGAAATCTTTACTTAATGTATACTAAACTGATCTTCTGTTAAAAAAAAAAGAAGAAGAAATTAGCAATTCCCAATGGTACTAGAACAAAAAAAATACTAAAATGCACAATTATTCTTAAGTGTTTAAATTTTAACTGAAAACTGATCCCTGTTAGGAATTTGGAAAACATTATGTTGAGTGAAATAAGCCAATCCCAAAGGGACAAATACCACTTGTTCTCCTTGATTGGTGACAACTAATTGAGCACCAAAAAGGAAACCTGTTAAAGTGAAATGAACACTATGAGAAACAGTGACTTGATCAGCCCTCACCCTGACTGTTGATGAGCAGCTTAATATGTTATCCCTCTTAGTATTTTGTTTGTTTGTTTTACTTAATACTTTTGGTTTAATACTGTAATCAATACAAAATTCTTCTTAAGTGCTGAAACTTAACTGAAAAGTGATCACTGCTAAATATAAGAGTGGGAGTAAGAGATGGAAGAGATGTGCAATTCAGGACATGCTCAAGCTGACTTACCTCAAACGGTAGAGTTAGAAACATACCAGGGGATTCCAATTCAATCCCATCAAGGTGGCATGTACCAATGCCATCTCACTAGTCCCAGTGATCAATTTCTGTTCACAATTGATCATAATGATAGGACTAAGAACCAAAGGGATCACATAAACAAGAATAGTGTCTGCAAATACTAGCTGATAGAATCAAAAAGGGAGAGAATTATCCAACATGGGAAGTGAGATACACAGCAGACCCATAGAATGGCAGATGTCCTAAACAGCACTCTGGCCTCATAATCAGCCCTTAAGGCATGCGGATCTGGCTGAAATGCCCATGAGAGTATTTCAGGCATGGAAAGCCAAGACACTCTGGGAAAAAAAAAAAACCCTAAATGAAAGATCTCCAAGAGTGAGATCCCAGTGGAAAGAATGGGTCATCAAAGAAGGAGGTACCTTTCTCTGAAGGGAGGAGAGAACTTCCACTTGACCATGGCCTTGTCTAAATATGATCAGCGTCAGTGAACTCAGGGGGCTTCCATAGCCTTGGCAGCTCATGACAAGAGCCTAGGGTGATTACTGATGCCATAAAGAAGAGTGTCAATTTGTTAAGTCAACAACAGGAGTCACTGTGCACTTACTGCTCATGTAGGATCTTTGTCCTTAGTGTGCTGTACATTGAGATTTAATGCTATAACTAGTACTCAAAGAGTATTTTTCACTTTATGTTTCTGTGTGGGAGCAAACTGTTGAAATCTTTACTTAATGTATGCTAAACTGATCTTCTGTATATAAAGAGAATCGAAAATGAATTTTGACATGAATGGAAGGGGAAAGGGAGTGGATAAGGGAGGGTTGTGGGTTGGAGGGACGTTATGGGGGGGAAGCCATTGTAATCCATAAGCTGTACTTTGGAAATTTATATTCATTAAATAAAAGTAAAAAAAAATAGCAATTCCCAACTTGACTCTCACTGGGATTAAACATGACAATAGGTCTGATCTGATTTCATCATCATTTAAAAAATTCATCTATTATTTTTCACTTTATGTTTCTGTGTGGGAGCAAACTGTTGAAATCTTTACTTAATGTATGCTAAACTGATCTTCTGTATATAAAGAGAATTGAAAATGAATCCTCATGTGAATGGAAGGGGAGAGGGAATGGGAAAGGGGAGGGTTGCAGGTGGGAGGGACGTTATGGGGGGGAAGCCATTGTAATCCATAAGCCGTACTTTGGAAATTTATATTCATTAAATAAAAGTTAAAAAAAAAGAGCCTAAATCAATGCTTATCACATGGAAACTGCCCAATGAATAGTAATTAGTAGTTTTACTCTTTTACATAGTGATCATTAAAGGCATGGAAAATATACAAATAAATAGATATTTCTTTTATGAGTGTAAGTAAATGCTATAAACTTTTTTATTTCTCAAGCCAATCTGAATCTAGTCTAATTACAAAACTGGTTTATTCTATCAGCAATATTTTTGAAAAAGGGTACTGTATCTAGATATACTCCCAACTCTAGAACGATGATAGACTAGATTAGAGGGTAGGAAGCTTCTTTGGTAAGACAATCTGCATCTGGAAGCTGCTTTTAATTGCACAAAACTCAAATTCTTGGCCGGTGCAGCGGCTCAATAGGCTAATCCTCTGCCTTGCAGCGCCGGCACAACCGGTTCTAGTCCCCATTGGGGCACTGGATTCTGTCCTGGTTCCCCCACTTCCAGGCCAGCCCTCTGCTATGGCCCGGGAGTACAGTGGAGGATGGCCCAAGTGCTTGGGCCCTGCACCCACATGGGAGACCAGGAGAAGCACCTGGCTCCTGCCTTCGGATCAGCGCGGTGCACCGGTCGCAGTGCGCCAGCCGCGGCGGCCATTGGAGGGTGAACCAACGGCAAAGGAAGACCTTTCTCTCTGTCTCTCTCTCTCACACTGTCCACTCTACTTAAAACAAAACAAAACAAAAAAAAAAAAACAAAAAAAAAGAAAAACAAAAAAAACAAAAACCTCAAATTCTTGAGAAAATTTATGGAAGCAGCCTGGTTCTAGGGAAGAACTTAAGTCTGAAGGAAGGCAGGCCCCTTTCAGAGCTTGTGGTTAATTCTTGCCAACACCCAAGTTTAATCCCTGACAACTGGTGTTCCAATTATTTTCATCCTCACTAGCTGCTGTTCACAAATCTACCAAGCCTCTCTATTGACAAGGAAAAAAAATAATTAAGAGATTCAAGCCTTAGCCCCTGTGTTCTCTTTACTTTAGCTTCTCAACTCTTCAGCTTAACTTTTAACAACTTCCAGAACCTACCTTCACTACCATTTTACCTAAATCCCTTCACTAATCTATTAAGACATCCCCCATTACTGTCCATGCTCACGCTCTCTCCAGTCTGTTCTTCCCCCTGGTTAAATTAGTGCAGTTGTTCCTTTGCATGGAGAAAGGGACAGAGTCCCCTCATGTGTGCCAAAATTCAAGGATGCTCAAGTCTTTTATATCAGCATAGTATTTGCATATGAACTATGTATATCCTCTTGCTTATTTTAAATATTTCCTAGATTATTTATAATACCTAATGCAATGTAAACACTATATAAATTGTTTGTGTAATGTACACGAGTACTTCAAAAATTCACAGAGGTGGAATTTAAAGACAAGTTTATTTTTAATTTTTAAAATTTCATAAGTACAAATTTAGGAACATAGTGATTCTTCCTGCCATACCCTCCCTCCAAACCACACTCCTAATCTTCTACCTCCTCCCTCCCCAATTCGCATTCTAATATTTTTGTAAGATCTATTTTCGGTTAACTTGTTAGGAGTGTTTTTATTACTGATTCAATTTCCATCTTGGTTATTGGTCTGTTTAGGTTTTCTGTGTTCATAGCTCAATTTTGGTAGTTTGCATGTGTTTAGGAACTATCCATTTCTTCTAGCTTTCTGATTTGTTGGCCTACATTCTTTGTATTAATTCCTGATAGTTCTTTTTATTTCTGTTTCTGTGGTATATGTTGTTATATTTCCTTTTTCACCTCCAATTTTATTGATTTGGGTCTTCTCCCTCTTTTTTTTTTATTGGTTGGTCCAGTAGTATGTTAGTTTTGTTTATTTTTTCAGAAAACTAGCTCTTCATTTCAATGATCTTTTGTATTTTTTGGCCTCAATTTTGTCTATTTCTTCTCTGATTTGAAGTATTTATTTTCTCTCACTAATTTTGGGTTTGGTTTGCTGTTGTTTTTACTGGTCCTTGAGATGCATTGATAGCTCATTAATTTGGTACCTTTTCAATTTCTAGATATAGGCACCAATACTATAAACTTCCCTCTTAACACTGTTTTGCTGTATCCCATAAGTTTTAATATGTTGTATTGTCATCTTCATTTGTTTCCAAAAAATTTTTTGATTTCTTATGTGACCCACTTTTGATTCAGGGGTGTGTTGTTCAGTCTCCTGGTGTTTGCATATATTCTAGAGATTCTTGAGTTGTTGAGTTCCAGTTTCATTCCATTGTGGTCTGAAAAGATGCATGGTATTTTCTCAATTTTTTTGAATTTGCTGAGGCTTGCTTTATGACCTAGCATGTGATCAATCCTAGTGAAAGTTATATGCACTAGTGAGAAGAATATGTATTCTACAACTGTAGAATGGAAAATTCTGCAGGTATCTGTTAGGTCCATTTGGCCTATAGTGTCTATTAACTCTATTGTTTCTGTGCTGATTTTCTGTCTGGGTGATCTGTCCATTGTGAGAGTGGGGTGTTGAAATCCCCATTACTATTGTATTGGAGTCTGTGTCTCCCTTTAGATATATTAACAACTCTTTTAAATAGCCAGGTACCCTGTAATTGGGTGCATATTCATTTTTTATAGTCATATCATTCTGTTGAATTGATCCTTTAATCATTACATAGTGCCCTTCTTTGTCTCTTTCAACAGTTTTTGTGTTAAAGTCTATTTTGTCTGATATTAGGATGGCTACACCAGCTTTTTTTTGTTTCTGTTAGTTTGAAATATCTTTTTCCACCCTTTCAGTCTGTATAGATCTTTGTTGGTGAGAAATGTGTTTCTTATAGGCAACAAATAGATAGGTCTTGTTCGTTAATCCATTCAGCCAGTCTGTATCTTTTAATTAGAGAATTGAGGCCATTTAAATTCAAAGTTACTATTGATAAGTAATATCTTAGCCTGCTGTTTTTCCATAAATATTCTTGTTGTGTACTTTGGATTTATTTTGTACTTTTCCTGGGTGATTTCTGCCATCACATTCTTTCATAGTGATGACCATTTTTCTGTGTTTCTGTGTGTAGCAGCACATCCTTAAGCATCTTTTATTAGGCTGGATGAGTGGTGACAAATTCAACTTCTTTTGTTATTTCACTTTTATTTATAAATGAGACCTTTGCAGGGTATAGTATGATGGGTTGACAATTTTTTTCTTTTTTTTATCTCTTAAGACTTGCAGTATATCTCGCCATTCTCTTCTAGACTGTAGGATTTCTGATGAGAATTCAGCTGTGAGACTAATTGGAGTTTCCTCTGAAAGTAATCTGGCATTTCTTTCATGCACTTTTTAGAATCTTTTTTTTAATGTTTTACTGTAGAATGTTTGACTACAATGTGTCATGGTGAAGATTTTTTCTGGTCATATCTATTAGGAGTTCTATGCACTTCCTGTACTTGGACATCCATTTCTTCCTCCAAATTGGGGGTTTTCTGTAATTATTTCTCTAAAAAGTCCTTCTAACTCTATCTTTCCACACCTTCAGGAAATCCTAAGGACCTGTATGTTGGGTCATTTGATAGTATCCCATAAATATCCAACACTGTTTTTTAAGTTTTCTAATTTCTTCTTCTTCTTTTTTGGTCTGACTGTAAAATTTCCAGAGATTTGCCTTCTAGCTTGAAGATTCTTTCTTGTGTCTCACCGAGTCTGTTTTTAAGGCTTGCCACCACCTTTTTTATTTGATCTATTGAATTCTTCATTTGTAATATTTCATTTTGATTTCTCTTTAATCTCAATTTCCTGGGGAAAATTCTCATGCATGTCATGTATGATTTTCTTTAGTTTATGAATTTGTTTCTGATTACTTCTGAGTAATCCTATGATTAATTTTTTGAATCTTGTTTTTGGAATTTTGTCAGTCTCTTCACATTCCAGTATTGAAGTGTTTTTCATTCCTTTGGGGGAATCATGCTGTCTTCCTTATTCTTGTTTCTAGAATTTCTGTGTTTATTTTAAAGCATTTTTTAGATTTTTCCCCCCTTCAGTTGGCTTTTATCTTTGGACTATCCCTCTGTGTCTTAATGGAGTGTCTGCTCTTTCAGTGAATACCCAGAGGCATGTGCTGGGTGTGGCCAGGGAACTCTGTTCAGTGCTCCAGGGTGAGGGGAATATTCAAGGTAACACCTTTTTTTTGTATCAGATGGCAGGGTTTGATCAGCTCTGTTGGCATAGTCTCATGTTCAGCTCCTCTTCTCCAGGGTGACCAATGCCTGGGTGCTAGCCCCAGTGGATGCAAAATTTATCTGCAATGACACCAGAACCACACAAAGGATCTGTGTAGTCCTCAGTGTGAGCACAGATCCTGCAGCAGTGACCCACTGGAGGCAATCAGGGAGCCTCTAGCATGTGGAGCAACCCACAGCAACTGCCCAGAAACCCAGCCACACCCTGTGTCCTGCCACATAGCCACAGTGGTTTCACAGTCCCAGCACACAAGGCTCCTACAGTCATGGGGCGCTGAGGATCCACTCTTCTCTGCCAGTCCATCTGGTCTATAGAGAGGCAAAGATGCTCTCAGAATCAGCTGCCTGTGGGTACTTCACCCAGGCAGCCTCAGTCACAGAGCCTGTCTCATGCTGGGTGGCTGGGGGGCAACTCACAGTCTCATTTGGGCACCCAGCCCCCTGTCAATTCTCCCAACCAAACTAAGATGTCTCCTTTCCACTGGTTGTTGGGCATGGGGATGCAAGCTGATGCAGCTGTTATGATGTCCAAACTGACACTTGCCCTCTATTAGCTAGTTACAGGATGCTGTTGTTGGGTGGCCGGAGAGAGAGAAAGTGCTCCTCCACCTTTTTCCCTCCAAGTTGGCCAGTACAATGGTCCTCACAGAGTTTCAATCTGGACTCTAGCCAGGCGTTCCCTGTAGCTTTATCACCAGTGGCTTGGGCTACTGCAGTCTGGTCTCACCTCACTCTCCAAAGTTGGTGCTAAGGCTGTTGTCTGCTGAGGTCCTGTGTGGTGTCTGTGTTCATGCCATGTGTCCACACCTTCCACTTAAAGCGACAGCTCCCATCTAACCTTCATGGAGTTTCCATTGCAGTTTTCTCCCTAACTCTTCCCTGAGGTTGCATTCTCTCCACTTTTTTTTTTTTTTAAGATTTATTTTATTTATTTGAAAGATGGAGTTACAGAGAGAGGTAGACAGAGAGAGAGGTCTTCCATCCGATGGTTCACTCCCCAGATGGCCACAAGGGCCGGAGATGCGCCGATCCAAAGCCAGGAGCCAGGAGCTTCTTCCAGGTCTTCCACATGGGTGCAGGGGCCCAAGGACTTGGACCATCTTCTGTTGCTTTCCCAGGCCATAGCAGAGGGCTGGATCGGAAGAGGAGCAGCCGGAAGTCGAACCCGTGGCCATATGGGATGCCGGTGCTTCAGGCCAGAGTGTTAACCTGCTGTGTCACAGTGCCAGCCCCTCTCCACTTTTTTAAAAACTATCTTCCCCTAGACTAGATCAGTAAGCTGCCTTGCTATTTCACCATCTTGGAATTGCCTGAAAAATTTATTTTGGTGCAAAAAGTTTTGAAATCTATGCATATGAAGAATTTCCAAAAAGTTCATGAAAAATGTGTATTATGAAATAAAGCTATTTTTTAAAGATTTATTTTTATTGAAGGGCAGAGTTCAGAGAGGCAGAGGCAGAGAGAGAGAGAGAGAGAGAGAGAGAGAGAAAGAGAGAGAGGTCCTCCATCTGCTGGTTCACTGCCCAGATGGCTGCACTGGCTGGAGCTTCACCAATCTGAAGCCAGGAGCCAGGAGCCTCCTCCAGGTCTCCCATGTGGGCATAGGGGACCAAGGACTTGGACCATCTTCTACTGCTTTCCCAGGCCATAGCAGACAGCTGGATTGAAAGTAGAGCAGCTGGGACTTAAACTGGTGCCCATATGGGATGCTGGCACTGCAGGTGGCAGCCTTACCCACTACACCACAGCGCCATCCCTTATATATGGATTTTAAAATGTTTTACACCCAAATTAACATTTTAAAATATGCTTGTATTGTTCAGGGAATAATGACAAAAACAAAAGTCTATGTGTTCAAACAGATGCATTTCCTAACAAATATTTTTGATCTGTGATTGGTTGAATCTGCCAGTAACTGCAGTAACTGCAGATACATAGGGTTGGCTATATGGGGTATATTGTCTCTAACTCTCCCAGCATAAGAGGAGGAAACAAACTGAGACTCAGAAAATAAAATGACCTGCTATGTTGACATGCTTACTTCACTCCTAGAATTCCAATGTCTAGTGATTCTAGTCTATAACTATTTCCATTAAGTTTCAGAATGCAGCTCCTGTCCTTCCTGCATAGGCAATTCTATATCCAGGACTAGCTTTTCACTTTCCTCCCAACAGACAGCAACAGATCCTGAAAAGTCATGGAAGTAAGTATTAATGAGATTCAAAGTGTGTGCATGTGTGTTTTTGTGTGGGCGTGAGTGTGGGTATGTGTTGGGGGAATTAGAGTGGAGAATAAATCTGAGGGAAAGAGGAATATTTAATTGACAGGTAATTTTTTTTGAATGAATATTTGAGGGTGTATTATTTCAAGATGTCCTTCACTTCTGATGTGGTTTCTTCAGTCCACAGAGTTCCATAGCATCCTAGGGTTCCTCTCTTTTGACTTAGTGGCCACAGAGTTTGGAGTGTTGGTTTTACTGCTGCTAGCTAACATTTTTAAGGATAAGGGCTTTGCCTTCTCTTTTACCTGTTTCTGTTGAATAGAGGCAAAGACTAGAACATAGTATGTTCTCACTTCCATTTTAAGTCTAAAATAAAAACTTTCTCTCCTGAGATCACAGGCAATACAAAAGAGAAATAAGCCTATCTCAATGGAATTTTCATAGGCTTAGTGTTTGATACAGTTCATACATGGGATGCGGTCATTTAAAAGTAATTTTCATCAACCAATGTAGGATAGCTTCTCTGTAGTAAGAAAAAAGGCATATTATTTACATATTCAAACATTTAAAAAAGCAAACTTTCTAGTATGTAGACAAAGAGAAAGCTTTAGGATATGCCAATAAGGGAAGTTTTCTCAGTGAAACTTTAATGAACAAATCCTGTATTGATGTATACTTATTTTTTTGTTTACAGGAAAAACCCCAAATTTTGTTTTTGCTATTTTTACTTATTTATTAATATAAAGTGAACAAATTTCATGAATTTCATATATAGCGATTTAGGAGTATACTGATACTTCACACCCTACCCTCCCTCCTGCCCATACTCCTACTCTCCTTCCTCCTTCCTTTCTTATTCTTTTAATTTTCACAGTGGCATACTTCAGTTTATTTTGTAATCATAAGATGAACTCTCACTAAATAGCGAATTCAACAAATAGTAAGAAGGAAAAAAACCTATTTTTCAACAATATAGACAAGAGCCGTGAACAATAATCAATTTTCAAAATGTAAATTTTGCTCATATGAATTTACATTTTTTATATTCTGTTACCACAGATCAGGGAAAATGTATATTTGTCTTTTGGGGACTGGCTTATTTCACTAAGTGTAATGGTTTCCAGTTGCATCTATGTTGTTGTAGAAGACAGGATTGCATTCTTTTTTGTGGCTAAGTAGTATTCCATAGTGTATATATACTATAATTTCTTTATCCAGTCATCAGTTGATGGACATCTGGGTTGATCACATTCCTTAGCTATTGTGAATTGAGCTTCAACAAACATGGAAAGTGTTCTCAGTGAAACTTTAATGAACAAATCCTATATTGATGTACACGTTCACTAAACTGGAAAATTTAAACAAAATGAGACTGAGTACATCTATATTATTTCATAGATAAAAATGAATGCATATGCAATAATTAAAGAAGGTCGGAGGTACAGCTAATTCATCACTGCTGGTCTCAGAATTAATAAAGCCAAAAATTTGAGTCTGTGATTTAACTCATATTTGTTTATCAAAAGGTAGAAAACATCACAATGATTCAACTTTTTTGCCTCACACACATTTATGTTTTTCCTTCGTTTATAGTAGTCCTTTAATTCAATATAATTCTCACAGATTTATTGAGTACCTATGGTGTATCAGATTTTATCCCAGGTACTCTGAATGATTTAAAATGAAGTAAGATACACTTAAAACTGGTGGGCAAGACAGGTCCAATACAACTAAACGTGGTATTGCTTTTATATTATACGTGACATAAGCAAGTCTCCTTTGCAGAGGAGAACTTCCCAGGGATGCATATTTGTGTGTGATGAAGCAAGGGATGGGATATCTTGGCAGGACATTCAGTGTGAGCTGAGCCCAGGCACATCTTGGAAGGTTTGGAAAGGATAGAGGTGTGGAGATGACATAGAAAGGGCAAGGAGGGCCAGTTTACTTTAGGGCTTCCTTGTAAGTAAAGGATATAGACTCTTGCATGAACAATGGAAGTAAAATTATGGCTATAGAAGAGCGTGAAGCACATGCAAGTAAAATAATGGTATTGATTCCTAATGGCCCTGAGTCTCTGCGGTAAGTGAATGGCCAGATTTCTGCTGAGCTGGAGGATTTGGCATTGAGTTTGGGATACTAGGCGTGGTATAGTCAAGTGTTGAATTGTTGCTATAAGGCATAGGATGGGTAGCTAACCAGTAATAAGCAAGAGGCAAATAGCATGTAGCCAAAGATGAAAAACATGACAAAATTTTCATGCAGCCAATTAGCATGGTTATAACAACTTATTGTCAAGAGGAAGACAGTGATTGGTAATTGTTAATTTCACACATTTTTTTTTTTTGATGTCTCATAGCACACCCCCCTCCCCCCCCCCCACCCCGTACTGCCTGTAGTCATTTATCTTTCATCAAGATCTGTGATGAACACCAAAAATGTGCTGGTGTGTTTTGAGAGGCGGGGGTGGAAATATTTTACTAAGAACAGACATGACGCCTTTTTGACAAGAGACAAATGTTTCATTCAAATGCTGCATTTCGCATATTGGAAAATGTAATGAATTCCTGTGCACCTCTCTACCTAGTTCACAATGTCAGGCCCAGGCATTGGAGCACCTTAGGCTTCCTCACAAAATTAAATTTAATGTTACACCCTCCAGTAGAATGGTGCATAAATCAAGCATTCGATTTGCATGGACTGTAGCAAGCAGCTCTGTTCCGGACAAATATAAACCCAACTCTGAATATTATGTCAGCGACAGGAACAAAGCAATCTAGGACTTCCAATAAAAGTCTGGTACCAAGTGCAATTCATACTGGTATTACACTGCTCTGTGTCAAGCCTGTTATTAAAACTCTTGTTTTAACCTCCTTTTTTCATTTCAAAAGAAAATGTTTTTCTTGACCTTCCTGTATTCAGAAAACCAGTGCACAGTCAAACCAGTACTATTTATAAGCTGGTGTCTACTAGTGACAACCATGGGTGTATTTATTTTCTTTCCCCATCTACCTCCACCCAACAGAGAGTACAGGAAGGGGTGCATATGAGTAATCAAGTGGAAAGAAAAGAAACAAAGGGCATGGAATAAAATACACCATCGGAGATTAGGTAACATGGATATTCACTAAAGATCTACCTTTGGCCATAGTCCCAGGAGAATGCTAACACTGCTTCAGAGCAGACCAGTTTACAGAATGACTCAAAAGCCAAAGTTAATGCACATTTGGATGTAGAATATGCATTCAATTCAGGAACAGTGCACCTAAATATGCATCATTTAGTCTTGTTTCTGGCCTTCAGCATATGCTGAGTTATACATTTCCCTTACTCATATTTTACCCATCTCAAGGTGTCCAAACTATTTTTTTTAACTAAAAGTAAAATTACTGTGTTCTAAACTTGAGTGAGGCCTTGAGATAAAGAACATTTTTATAAATGCAAAATAAGTTGGCTTTAAATTCCCCAAGAACATAAACAGATCATGGGCTTGCAAATATTCTACTCCACATCAAGGCCTGTCATGTTTATTCTGGAATGCTATATGGGTATTACAAACAGAGCTTGCTCCTGAAGCCAAGTGCATTTCGAAGAAGGCACAGCTGTCCAGAACACATAACCAGGTGAAGATGTGATCCTGAGAGCTGTACTGATGATTTGGTATCGGCAGTGTAATTTCTCCCAGCTGTCCACAAACATCTGTTAGACTTTGGAATGCTTCAAGATCTGCATAGGTGCAAGTAGGTGTTTGAAAAAAATTAATTTATGATGTTTTAAGAATAGTAAATGAGGCTCACTCATTTCTGAATGAGATACATTGGTAAATATTTATTAAATAGATGCAAAATGCCAGTCACTGTGATAATTTCTCTCTGTCTCTCTCACTGTCCACTCTGACTGTCAAAAAAAATAAAAATAAATAAATAAATATAAAAAAATGAATCAGACTTAAATTCTACTTTTAATGAATTTACATATATATTTAAAATTAATATGTATGAGGTATACATAGCTATTGTACAATAAGTGTCTTGAGATATATTTAGATGTAGAAAAGTGATATCTTGTTTCTAATTGGCAGAAATTAGAGAAGACCAAGCAGGCAATATTGGGCTACACAAAATTGGGGCTCTGTGTGTGTGTGGGGGGGGTGTATATGTGGCGGGGAAGGACTTGAGCAAACAATTGAAATGGGAAATCCCATGCACAGACCAAAAACATAGAATATTTGCTAAATCAACACTACAGAACTAGTGACTGAAAGAAGTCAAGGAGAAATGAGATTGGGAGGCAAATGGGGTAGGGGCTGACCATTGAGTATGGGGCTAAACAGTTCAGATTTAAAAAAGAAGTAGGAATTTGGGGGCAAGTAAATAGCATGATTCAATTTATACTTCTCAAAGATTACTGTGGGTATAGTATATTAAAAAAGTTAAAGATCAAAAAGACTGATATTAAGGAAATTGGTTAGTCTTAGAAAAACAATAACCTAAAAAAGGAATAAGACAGTGGGAAGAGACAAGAATGAACAGAGTATTATGTAAGGCTTGGCAACAGACTGGTGAACAAGAGGAGGTCACAGTTGATTCTGAAGTTTTGATTGGGTAAATGGAAAAACCATAGAAGTTAACAATGAAAACCCAGAATCTTAATTTTTTCCTTTATCTTTAAAAGATTGGTGCTTTTATAAAGCAGAATGTAATAAAATGGCTTATTATCATTTGCCTGAGCTCAAAATGCAATTTAGATACCTGCTATTATAAGTTCCTCATTTCACACAAGGTAATTTGCTTGAGTGACTGACTTGGAGTTGGAAAAAAGAGGAGAAATAAAATATTTCTAAATGGTTGCTGTGGTTATAAAATCAGCAGAAAAGTTCTTGGCATTTATCATTCTGATGATTCCACTAATATTTTTAGAAATTACTACAGAGAACCAGAGTTTAGCATGTCCCAAATACAGCAAATGGCTAATTTCAGGTACATTGACATCGTTGATCATGATTTAAAGATTCATGTTGGATTAGAACAGCACCTCGTCTAACCCAAGTTTATTTTGAAAGTACAGTCAGTCCACTTCATGGATAAGATGTTTTCTAATTGACTGAAACACCAAGCACGCTGATCTCTAAGCCAGTCTGTCAATACCCATATGGAGAAAACCAATGCATCCCGAATACATCTCTCAGGCCAAGTGATTCATTGTGCATCGGTCATTTAGCATAATAAATGTGAAGTCAGAGGAGTGAGAGTTGCTACAGGCCTCCTGCTGTGCAAATAAATGCCCTCCCACCTTGGCAAGCTTAGAGCACACACAAGGAATTTGCCTTAAGTGTTAGGACCAACAAGCATCCCTTTAGTTTGGAACAGGAGCCTTGTTGTAGTTAATCATACCTGTCAGGCAATGTGGAATGTGCTGTTATTGTGGCACTCTGAATTTGAAATACATCTATCTTAATGTGAAACAAAAATGACCCTTTAGTGATCATGAGCATCTCATTTTCTAAAATTCCACCTGTAACAGTTTTCGAGAGTGTGACTTGTAGATTGGGATGTACTATTTGTATCCTAGCGATAGTGACTATAGAAGAATGAAGACTCTATGTTGAAATCTCTTCTCTGCCCTTAGAAATCAAAGAAGAAAAATAGATGCCATGATTACAGAATCTGTTTATCTCTAAACAACTGTACAAAAGGCAGTTTTTTCTTAAAACTCTTCAGCCAATTAAGGAAATTGACTTTCATTTGCCAAATTTCTGACTTTGTAAATTTATTAAACCAACAAAGCAGTTCATATAATCTAGTTATGAACCCTAATTAATGTCTCTTGCCTGGATTATTTGGTCCAGGTCAGTGCTACTGTAAAATACACAAGGTATCATGTAAAATAAAGCAACTGTTTGACCAAATTAAGTGGTATCAACTGGGGCAAGGTGTTCAATGTCCTCACATTTCCACCTATCCCCAGACCTGCAATAAATACTTGTGATTCTTGAGCTATTTAGGCCTGATTAAGGTATTTGTTATGCATTTGACAGTATACAATAGTGCATAATGTCAATTCTCAACTGTCATCATCATGATTAAAAAGGGTAGAAGAGATTGACCCCTGTTTGGAACAAGTTGTAATAAATCAAAAGGATGCATGGACCTCTAATCCAATCCAAGGTTTAGCTAAAGTGAATAAAAACCCCAGCAAGATCTCTAACCAAAAATATTGCTAAGCAAATGATGCTGGAATTTTATTAGTAAAAACTACTTTCCCTTGTCTTGCTATTGTTAGGGAATCTTGTTATGAATAAAAATGAGAAGAATGCAGTTGACTTCAGGGAAGCATCCCACATGACCTCCCTGTTAAGGGTTGGCTAATTGGAAGTTTTTTAATTTGAAAAATAATTTAGGTTAAGGGAGGTGATGCAATCAAAGTTCCAGCAAACAGGAAGCTTCAGGATGAGAAGAAATGCTTACATCAGTAGTACAATGGGGTTAAAATATATTACAATCATCATTTTTACAAGACCTGGCAAGTGTTCATTGGCTCTTTGCTTGTCAGTCTTAAGGATGAGCCAAGTGACAGCAATTAAAGCCAGTTTCTCATCATCAGATCTTCAAACAGTGTCAGTATAATGTCAAACATCCAGTCTGGCTGATTCACCAACTCGTCTGAGATAATGACAAGGATAACACCATAGCAGTAAAACATTAATCACAACTTTTATTAAAAAGCCACCAGGACCCAGGCACTGTGATAAACACTTCACATGGACTATCTCTTTTACCGTTAACTTTAGCAACCAAGGTTGATACAATTATTATCTCTGTTTTAAGAGAGGAAAATCGTTAAGTAACATGCCTTGGCTAATATGTGCTGAATGTTGGCCTCAAACAGGTAGTCAGACTATACTTTCTGCTCTCCTATCCATTATGCTATAATACCTCATAAATTTAATACAGGTGGACAGATATTAAAACATTGAATCTGTGGCAAGATTCAAATGTGGCAGATAATTTTTGTAATTTTTAGGATTCTCAAAATTATTATAAAATGATTCTCATTCATTCATTTGAAATATTTATTAATCATCTGTTATATGCATATTCAAACTGGACCTCAAATATGGGATATATTGAATGTGGCAGCTTAGCCTGCTGTACCACAATGCTGCCTCTGAGTTAAACTAAGGTATAACTGTAGCCACACATGTTCTTCTGGGCAAAAGCATGGCCTTATTTTCAACACATTCACTAATCACAAATTTGAATTTTTGTGCCATTAACTTTTGAGTCTAGACTATTATTTCTCTAATGTGAAAGAGACTTCCATTTTTATAGTTAATTCTAAAATACACACACACATACACATACACACAACAGGAAAGGCATAATAATATGAAAGTGAAATTCTCCATAATCCTTATCCAGGGAAAACCACTGTTAGTGTTTTGTGGATTTCTAATTTCCTTAAAGATTTTTTTTTCCTTTTTTAATTGACACTGCAGTAATATTTCTCTTTGTGTTTCATAGTTTGCCTAGTGTATCTAATAGTAATACCAAATGAAATGTACCTTTCTTTTTCAGTCAATAAATATAAATTTATGTAATTATTCCTAATTCTTCATGGTATTTTACTTAACTATACCTTATTTTACTAATCTCTTTCTGATGGATATTCAAATTATTTCAAGTGTTTCTACTTTTATAGACAACTTTTTGATTTTGATGACAGTGTTGTACAGAATTCTCTTCATTCTTCTTGTTCTCCTCAGATTAATTTTCAGTAATAGAATTGCCAAGGCACAGGCTATGCTCCCTTTTTGAAAGGCTTTCAATAAAAATTTATGAATTACTTTCTAGTTTGTAGTAATCTTCTCTTTCATAAGTATTGTATGGAATTGCCTATTTTCTGGGTTCATAGTAGTCAATTATGATGATGATAATGCCCAGCGTTTAGAGGGAGCTTGATCACAATAAAACACTCTCAGATACGTTATTTCACCTGTGCCTTAAAATTCCCTGCGGGATCAGCAGGGCCAGTTTATTATTTCAATTTATGGCTAAATATTATTCTCAATTTGCAGCTGAGGAAGCATCACCAATTTATGGTTCAGAAAGTCAGTATTTCTCAAGATGAGATTCTTTTTCTGGATCTAACTTCCTGAAAGAGCCTGAGTCCATCACAGTAGGGACTACAGAAACATTTCTCATTTTGTTTCTCATGCTACCTATCAAGAGAGGTGTGAATTTGCTTTACCCAAGCAACAGTCCTTGCCTTGAATACCTTTTGCTATATATCAGAAGTCATTTTGACTATTCCTTAACCCCAGTGAGTACCAAAAGCAGGCCCATCTCCACTCACGGTGATGGCTATGCTGAACTGCAGTGTGAGAAAATGAGATAAATACGAAACATTCTCACTCCTCTGGCTCCACACTCTCCTTGTATTCAATCTTGAAGACTAATGAATCAGAGATGATTGCGGTGGTAAAATTCCAAATGCAGATTTTTGCTGTCCTTACTAATGAGAGAAAAATATAGTGGACCATTGGCCTAAAGGCTCCAGATGCGATTCTTTTGTAACTTAGAGTGCATTAAAAAAGCTTCAGTCAGCAAGATAAGTTAATTTTTTTATGACCTTTATAAACTCTTTTAGCCTGTATCTCAGGAGCTCCTCTTAAAGATTAAATTTTTTAAAAATCCTTTTAGCTCAGGCCAACACAGCATCTGAGTCCTTTTTGCTTCAAGGGCTACATCCAAAATCTATAACGAAATTCTGTTCGTGACAATTATTGTCAAAGTAATGATTAGCTAACATGTCATTTTTTAGTTTTTACTGTTCTTGCCTCTACGATACTAATCCAATAGAGCTCACTTCTTCTTAATGTAAAAGTTGCATAAAGGTTACATCATGCCCAGTTGACTTTGCCTACATTTGCAAATTCTTAAAAAAGCAAATTGAATTGTCACTGGTGGCACCTCTTTCATGTGACTCTCGGGTCAGAGTGTGGTGTGGGGCACAGACATGAAGATTTCATTAAAAGAAAGAGTCCCCACCCTAAGAACTGCACAGTTATATTAATTTTTAATTCAGGCCACAGGCTTTAGTAGACCAGATGGTGCATTCAACCAAAGAGATGGCACCAATTTTGTTGGGGGAGGAATGTTGGTGGCCTGGGAGGGGCTCTTTATTTATGGCATCATGAGTTTAACTGATCATACAAAGCATATAGTTTCTTCTTCTTTGGGTGTATGGCATCAGTTTCTTTTAAGCATAGTGCTTTTGACTGGCTTGATTGGTGACTACAAGAGTCATCATCCTAGACATCTGTCACTACTTCTATTACACCCAACCTACTGACCCAGAAAATCTGTGGTTGACACAATTGATTTCTCTATAAGATTCATTCGGCATTTATTTTAGTTTTGACATCCACCTACAGGGTCCCACAGAAACTCAGCCTCTGCATCTTTTTGTAAAAGAAACATGTGCCTTATAAGAAGTGCAAATGCTGAAGTGAGGGGGGAAGAGCAAAGCAATGATCCTGCATGGAACAATTCATTGAAGTAATTGGATTCATTAAGATGTGTGTGAGCTTTGGTAATTCTGCTGCTGACAACATATATTCTAATCTCATGAGAGTTCTACGTTTGGAAATAACAATGACAATGAATAATAATAACAGTAACAATAATGAAAGAATAAGTGGGAAAGACTAAGGCTTTAAGATCAATTTTATATTACAAAGCTTTATCTTGGATGAAATAATAAACTTTATTCCATCTTTCTTTATCTCCTTTTCTCTGAAATTCCCTCTCCCAAGTACCAAAAGCATCATAGTTTCAAAGTAAAATATACAAACCGCAAATAGATGTGTGACAGTTAGCTATTACTCTCCATACATACCTCCATGCTGCCTCATTATATAGAAAGGCTTTAAGATATTTTTCAAGGCCTATAGATAATTAACTGCCAGTTTCAGAATTCAACCTCAATTGTTTATCTTATAAATATATTGACATCTTCCTGTGCGCTCCAAAATCTAATGATCTGCTTGGTTGTGCATCATCCCATGAATTTTGCTGAGAAATGAGCAATGAGAAGGAACATTGAGTTCGGTATACAATTGCAGTAGTGATCTTTGCTTACTGAATTCACATATCTAAGTAGATTAAATTGTTTCTCTTTTTATCTCATTAGACGAGATTTTTTTTAGCTTGGGCTGAGCCTCGGGTTTAAAATTTTTCATTGTTTTTCTTACAATCGATAACAACATTTTGTTTTCATTTTTAGTAACTTAATGGTAATATACAGGGACCATATTTGCTAGAGAAATCCTCTTTTTGGTTTGACATAGAACAATGTAATGTGTTATTGACCAAATGCATGACTGAACAAAAATCTCTTAAAGTGAATATACTTTGTAAATTTCTTCTGATTCTACTAAATGTTGTTTTTGCTCCACAAGAAATGAATGAGTGCAATGATTTTGGAGAGAAGGCAGTGTCATTGGCTCGATCAAAGATAAAACACTTCCAAGGGTACTGAAGTGACTTTTACTACAGTGCCACCATGAAAGATCTGAAGATCATTATTTACTATAAATAAAGGAACAAGGCAGAAATCGATTACTACGACACTAGATTTATGTTTCCATTGCTCTCTATATACATCTCTATTTGTCCTAACTTCATGGGGAAGATATTTAATACATAATGGAAGGAACCTGCTGTGTTTGATTTATTTTTTGTTTATTGTTTTTGGCATTCTATACAGAAATTCTGGAAATCAATACTCTGTGTGTGTGTGTGTGTGTGTGTGTGTCTGTGTTGAAGGGGCAAGAATGTCTAAGTACACTGGGCCATAGTGTTGGTTCTGAAGTGGCTAAGAAACTTCCTCCACTTGCTGAGTTCTCTTTTGACATATCAAGTTGTCTCACTTACTCATTCTACAGGGTTGCCTTTCTTTCTTTGTATGCACTCCATGACATTATTAACAGAGATGCAAGGGCTAATTTAGTCATAATCTCAAGACAATGCTTTGTAGTATTTAAATTTATAGAACTACCTCTCCCTCCCTAAAGCCCATGGAGTGATTCTCACTAATCCTATTTCTTAACAATTTATTGAGAATTAGGATATATCATACATCCATGTGATAAATGAAAGCATAAATATAGAGATGTTATGATGTTATGCCATCTACTTTGAATGAATGAGAGGATGGTTAGTGATACAGATAAGGTAAAGTAGACCTTCACACTCATATCCAAGCACTTGAATTTTTAAAAAGGCAGATAGGATATTAACACTAATTTATCAAGCCAATGTTACCAAAAATTACAGTTAAATGAAAGGATGTGTTTTTCTATTTCTTGCATTTATGAGAGTTGGACAGGTATCCAGAAGGATAGACTGCATGCAGAGGAAATGAAAATAATAGGGTGTCTGATGTGAAGCAATGGTGAGAGACCATGCGAGGTTAGAGATGGGATACTTTCAGGAAACCCTGAAGAATGCTATATGTATTCAAGCCAGGTTGCTTCTTTTGAAAACGCTAGAGTGACATGGTTAAAAGAGCACAGATAATGTCCAGCCTGTACATGGTAAATCTGAGGAGTAGTTGAGTCAAGGATTGATGCTGCAATTTTCAAATAGGGAAAAATGCAGAGAATCTATTTAGTAACATTAACAGACATATAACATAGATTTGGAGGTGCGTATTAGTGATTGCACTAAATATGTTCCTGTTTGTATTTGTTAACTTTTGAATGTAAAGGAATAGACCCCTTAGCAGGTACCGCTCAGAATCCTCCATGGTTTTGGCAGATATGAGAACTGAAAGAAAAAAAAAATTCAGGCACAGACTGGCTGCTCACTTAATGGACCTGATTTGACCCTGAGTTTGACTTTTTCATGGAGTTGACTTTCTCCTGGATATGACCTGACCTTGTAATGGAGTTCTGTCATGTTGAACCTCTCTACCACCTTTAGGCCAAGTGCTCTTTTTAATATTCTGCCTAAATATGAACAAATTTTTTTCTCTGTCACTTTTAATGAAGATGAAATAGCCTTGTTTTTTAATAATAAGGATGATCAAATACTAAAAATAAAAAAGAAAATAAAGAAGACATAGGAAACCAAAATTAAAAAGAATGAGGTTTTGATCCTATCATAGCTAACTGCTTTCCAAGTCTTAGACTTTGCCTCAGTAGACACCTTGTCTTCCAAGACAACTATGTGTTGTCAGGGGGCAGGTGAACATCACTTAAAATTTTCCAGGCATCTCCCTTTCTAGCTACCTATGTCATCGTTACCTGCTGAGCCCCATTATAATTTCCATCACTCAAGGACTTACTCTTGGTAATTATTTTTTTATGGTGCAGAGTCTAGAGAAAAGTTCAAACTAACTCTTCCTCTGGATTCTGGTTTCTTGTCTGTGAGGCTGGCTTCATTCATGACTGCTTGTCAGAGCATGTTTATCAACTCTCTTCAAAATATCATTCCATAACTATGCACTAAATGACAAAGTTGTTATAAACAATAACAAGAGACAACTTCTCTCACATAATAGCAGTGTGCTGTAAATGGAGCACCAAAGAAAATTAGGAATATGTATTGGAGTTTATGAAAAGTAATTACATACAAAGGACATTTGGAAGGTATAGGAAGAATGTAATTAAAAAGCAGTGTAAAATTTCCTAACTTTTGGAAACCCCATTGTATTTGCGATTTGTCAGCATATGGATATCTGTGATTGGAGTGACTAAGATTTCATTTTGAGAGTATTAGCTATAAAATGTGGGCAGAAGACAAAATCATGAGAAATAATGGCCCCATTAGGGAAACGGGGATTCCTGAAAGAAGACTAAAATTGGAGTGAGTGCTGGTGTTGGTAGTGTTGAAAGAATAGTGTGTACTGAAGACAATTGAGAGGTCAGACAGAATCAGAATTTAAAATGTCCACAATGCTGGCCACAGGAGGCAACTGGTAATATTTGCCTGAATGGTTTCTATGGCCAGGTAATAACTCTAGAGTTGCTTTGGGTGTGCTTAAAACATGACTACTGTTTATACATGTAACTTTCTTTACCAAGGTGACTCTTATTTGAATATCAGCCAACAATTTAGTTAATATATTTCTTATCCAACTTTACATTCTTTCAATATTTCCTATTTCAGTGCACTTTTGGCAGGAAGGTCTATGGAATCATGTTCCCTCTATTAAGATGAAAGAAAGATTTGTTCAAGAAGCATTGATTCCCTTTATTTTGGCAATTACAATGAAAACTTTCACTGCATTTTGAAATGTTTTCTTGCCACTAAAATCAACGGGGTTTGAGGAGCAGAAGTTTTGAGCATGGGTGTGGTACCCCATAGACTGTCAGTTTAGCCATGATCCTCCTGTTGGTTCAGTTTCTACACATTCCTCTCCAGTTGCTGGTTCTCCCTTCTTGGCTTCCACTAATTCAGGGAAAGCTCTTGTTTATCACCCACCAATTCCTGAAGGTTGTATGATTTCTATACCTAGAGAATCTTTGCATTCTATCATGAACGCTAATACAAATTAATAACTACTAAATGCTAAGCATTTACTCTGGGCTATCCACTGCTATAATCATATTAACTGGGTTGTTTTATTTGATGCACACACACACAACCTGATTCCCCATTTTATGGATTAGAAAACTGAGACTCTAGTTCCTAAAGCCAGTAGGTGGCACAATAATGACTTAGATCAGGGGTCTGGTGTCAAGATTCTTGATCTTCTACTTCTACTGCTCTCTGTTTATTTGTATGATCAGCCATTAATGTATTATTCCATGTACTTTTAAGTTGTGGTGTTTGATTTGTGATTATTCTGCCTTCAAATTTGGTGCAATCATAAATTTAGCTACAGTAAGTAATTGCAAAGCTGTGTATGCATCTCCATTAATCTTAATAAATGAGATGCTTATTAAGAAGATCCTAGATACTCTATTACTTTTTGAAATGTCAAACTAAGCTAAGAGTAATATAATATTACATGATATATTAAAACATTCTGGATGTCAAACTCCAAATTCAAAATAATCACATTTTTTAAGGAGCAAAATGAATGATTACTAGTGTTTTTCCCCTGCAAATAGGAAATATTGATTTTCCCTTCTGTTGTTGCATATAGGAGTATGTATAAGATTTTGTCCAATATAAAGCTACTCTTTTAAAAAATATAGTTTAATACACATTGAAATATATTGGGAACGTGAATACACTGTGGCGTATTCTAAGCACTAAAATCTCCCAGCTGTGAATATATATATATATATATTTATTTAAGATTTATTTATTTATTTGAAAGTCAGAGTTACACACACACACACACACAGAGAGAGAGAGAGAGAGAGAGAGAGAAATGTCTTCCATTGGTTCACCCCCCAGATGGCTGCAATGGCTAGAGTTGTGCTGATCCGAAGCTAGGAGCCAGGAGCTTCTTCTGAGTCTCACAGGTGGGTGCATGGGCTCAAAGACTTGGGCCATCTTATATTGCTTTCCCAGGCCATAGCAGAGAGAGCTGCATTGGAAGTGGAGCAGCCTGGGCTCAGACCAGCACCCATATGGGATGCTGGCAATGCAGTCGGTGGCTTTACCCAGTAAGCCACACACCTGCCCCTGAATATATTTCATAATATATATATAGAGAGAGACCATTTGATGAACACATATATAAAATACATAAGTTTATACTCTCTGATTTAGATTTTCCACCGGAGAAGTTAAAAGATTTTACAGGAGTGACACTTGAACAAATCTAAGTGGTGGATAGGAAGAATTTTAGAATGTACGGACACTTTTCAGTGCTCCTCATTTGGATTTGAGATATAAGGATGCATTTGATAGAAAATGTATTTTAATGAGACAACTGCTTTTTTCACAGCCAAATCCTCAGTAGGTACAGAGAAAGGTATTACAGAAAAATGTTGATCAGAGTCCTGCTAAATAAACACATCACAGACATGCAGTTCTTTTTTTCCTAAGTTCCACTTATTGGGGTGTAACCATTCATGTTGGAACCATGAAATCATGGTTTTAAAGCATGCATTACAAACCCTAGCAGACAGCAGGTGGTTTAAGTAATTGGGTTCTTGCTACCCACATACGAGAACTTATTTTTGTTCCTGGTTCTTGGCTTTGGCCTAGGCCTACGCCTGGTCATTGCAGCCATTTAAGGAGCAAACCAGCAGATGTGACCTCTATCTGTCTGTTTATCTCTACCTTTCAAATAAGTACATAAATTTTTAAAAACATATATTTAAAAGAACTTTAGTCAAACCCAATTAAAAAAAAAGTTGTCTGACTTTTTACAGAATCAGTTGACAAAGTCTTCTAAGAAACATCATAGTCTTCTAGGAAATGAAATTTTCTTCTTTGTATTCTTTTTCCATCTTTTTCTTCAAAAACACCCCCAGCACCCTTAACTGTCACCATTCTCAGTCTACAGAACAAGTGTAGTTTTGAGAAGCTCTTCCTAGACCAGAGTGAGACCAACAAGCGGACTCTCATAAGAACAGAGTGACTGGGTTCTAAACCTCCCAAGGCTGTGAAACTCACTCAAAGTAGCCAACTAACAAAGCCTTTGCCCCCTTGTGGAGTGCACCTAGCATTATCAGAACAGCAGACGTGTGTCACCATGTGCGTTACCGCTTCTGTGAGGCTGAGAAACCCTGTGCTTGTCAGGCCACCAGTATATGTGAGCAAACCTGTCAGTTTGTCTGGCCCTCCTCAGTCTGTACCACAGAAAAGGCCAGAAATAGGTTTCACTATGTATCAGTCACAATTTGTAGCTGATGGATAGCTTTCTGGACGAGAGGAGAGATCCACTGAAGCCTAACCGTGCAGCCCTCACAAAGCTTTGCTCTGGGCCTGGGATCAATGTCATCAGCGAAATTTATGGGGACTCCACGAGAGCCTCTGGGAGCAGTGGCCTTCTCTGAGGCAGCTTTTCTTGGATCCCATCAATTACAATCTAATAGGTTCTTTCCAGCCACAGGAAAAGTCTCTCAGGAAGCCTGTCATCTGGCTTCTCTCAGGTGGCCACATATAAAGAACAACGGTTGCTTCTTTACTGGGCCCCCAGAGAGAGACAGATCGGGCGCCTTCATTGTCCTACTCGGTTCTGATCCCTGTGGTTTCCCTCACTGGGGGCTGTTTGCTTAAGTGAATCTGAATGGCTGGACACCAGTCCCTGAGATATCTCTCAGATCAAAAAAAAAAAAAAATGGTCTGTAAAACATTTCACTTGGCCTGCCTGTTTAAAAACTGAAAAATGGGCATATCTGACTGATAGTGGCAACAGCCCTAAACTCTGTAGGGGGAGAGTTGACTGTGATGTTTGGGATTTTTTATTGATTTGCACCACATTTACTGTTCCTCAGCAGGCAGGGTGCAGAATGGTGAGGTGAGGGCCTCTGACTCTCCTTCAGGTCAAATCGAGATCATCTCAATGATGCTGTCGGTGTTGATGTCAATGTCCATTTAACTTACTACAGGCTCTCCTTTAAGAGGTGGGTCTGTGGCTCCTGTACAGGAGACATGGATGGAATTTGAGCTTCTCTGAACAAGCTCTCAGTCATTCAAAAAAATTTCTCTTCCATGATGTGTGTGTATAATACACAGCCATGCTGTATATGTGCACACAGTATCCACACACATATACGTGGATGTAACTATGAGAATTTGAAGAAAGCTATGGTAAGAATGGTACGTGTTAGTAATGACAGAATATTAATCTGTCATACTTTTTCTCTGGATGAATAAGACTTTCTTTTCCTAAGATTTATTTATTTGAAAATCAGAGTTAAAGAGAGGCAGAGAAAGAGAGAGAGAGAGAGAGAGAGAGAGAGAGAGAGAAAGAGAGAGAGGTCTTCCATCCGCTAGTTCACTCCCCAAATGGCTGCAACAGCCGGGACTGGGCCGATCCAAAGCCAGCAGCCAGGAGCCTCCTCTTGGTCTCCCATGTGGGTGCAGGGGCCCAAGGAGTTGGGCCATCTTCTGTTGTCTTCCCAGGCCACAGCCTGGGCTTGAACTGGTACCCATATGGGATGCCAGCACTGCAGGTGGCAGCTTTACTCACTCTGCCACAGTGCTGGCCCCCAGCTTTATTTTCTTAATGTGATGATGGCATCCTTAGGTCACTAATGGGCTGCAGAGAGAAACCAGGCTACCTTCTGAGACTTAAGTCACATTTTTGATTCAGAAAGAGGTCTCAGGCTTTGCAGAACAGACTTGTGAGGTAAAGTCTGGTTAGGGAGAAAATTCTGGATGGAGAGCCCTCACCTAAGGCACCATCAGCCCTTTGCTGTTCTTAAGTATCTTTACTGCTAAATACTCCATCACGAGGGTAAAGCACATGTTCCTATTAATAATTTGGGGAATAAATTTGAGACTGTAAAACCCTTATTCAATAGTCTAAGGGTTAATAAGACACAGGTGAAGCTAACCTTAGTACCTGTGTTAGTTTCTCAGGGCCGTAGTGACAAATTACTGCAGAGAGTGTGGTTTAAAACCTTGGGCAGTTCCCATAGTTCTGAAGGCTGGAATACTGAAATTAAGCTGCCTACAGATCCATATCCTTTCTGAAGGCTCTCAGGGTGAATTTTCCCATGACATTCTCTTGGCTTTGATGTTACCAACAATCTTGGGTATTCCTTGACTGTAGATATGTCACTCAAGTATCAGCTTGTTTGTTACATGGCATGCTGTCTGTGTCTTTGTCTTCTCTTCTGATAAGCACACAGTTTTATTGCGTTAAGGGCTCTACACTAGTATAACCTCATCATAACTAATCATAAACTTAATAACTGCATTACTAGATACATCCATAATGTGAAGTCTTGGGAAGACCATGGTTTTCTTTAGTTTTATTTAAGGTATACAAATTTCATGCATTTCATATATACAGATTCAGGAATGCAGTGATACTTCCCACCCTGCGTTCCTCCCAAACATGCTCCCACTCTTCTTCTCCCCCCATCTCCTATTCTTATTCTTTATTTTTACAACAATCTATTTTCAGTTTACTTTATACTCTTAAGATTAGCCCTACACTAAGTAAAGAGTTCAACAAATAGTATGCAGAAAAAACACTATTTCTCAAGAGTAGAGACAGGGCTGTAAATAATCATCAAATCTTAAAATATCAATTTCACTACTATACATTACCTTTTGGATACTCTTTGAGTTACTGTAAATCAGGGAAACATATGGTATTTGCCTTTTTTGGACTGGCTTATTTCACTAAGTATAATGGTTTCTAGTTGCATCCATTTTGTTGCAAAAGGAAGGATTTCATTGTTTGTTTTTTGCCACTAAGTAGTATTTTATAGTGTATGCATACATTTTCTTTATCCAGTCATTGGTTGATGGGCATTTAGGTTGATTCCATATCTTAATTATTGTGAATTGAGCTGCAATTAACATGGGGGTACGGATCACTCTTTCATATGTTGATTTCATTTTGTTTGGGTAAATTCCCAGGGGTGAGATGGTTGGATCATGTGGTAGATCTATATTCAGATTTCTGAGGTATCTCCATACTGTCTTCCACAATAGCTATAGCAATTTACATTCTCACCAACAGTGAATTAGGGTACCTTTTCCCCCATATCCTCACCAGCATTTATTACATGTTGATTTCTATATGCCAGTCATTTTGACTGGGGTGAGGTACAGCTTTATTGTGGTTTTGATTTGCATTTCCCTGAAGGCTAGTGATCCTGAACATTTTTTCATGTGTCTGTTGGCCATTTGGATTTCCTCTTTTGAAAAATTCCTGTTCATGTCCTTTGTCCATTACTTAACTGGGTTGTTTGTCTTGCTGTTTTTGAGTTTTTTGAGCTGTTTATAGATTCTGTATATTAATCTTTTATCAGTTTCATAGTTTGCAGGTATTTTCTCCTAATCTGTCAGTTTCTTCTTCATTTTGCCCAGTGTTTCTTTTGCAGTACACAAGTTTCTCAGTTTGATGTAATCCCATTTGTCAATTTTGGCTTTAATTGCCTGTGCTTCTGGGATCTTTTCCAAGAAGTCTTTGCCTATGCCAATGTCGTGCAAAGTTTCCCCAACATTCTCCTCTAGTAATTTGGTGGTATTGCATCATAGATTCAGGCCCTTGATCCATTTTCAGTGGATTTTTGTAAGGTATATCGTGAAGGTCTTATTTCATACCTCTGCACACAGAGATTCAGTTTTTCCAGCACTATTTGTTGAAAAAATTGTCCTTGCTCCAGGGATTGATTTTAGATCCTTTAAGACCATGAATTTGGTCAAGGGGGTTACTGTGTATCTTTGTGCTATAGCTAACAAGGGTACCACAGCTCTCCCCTGAAATACAGTTTATCAGGTAAATATATTAATTTTTTGCTACTTGGACTTAAATAGACTAAGGTCTGGGGGATAAGTATGGGGAAAGAGTGGTAGCCACTAATAACCTGTGACTACTTCAGATGGAATGCATTAAGATGAAACAGAATTAAAATTTTGTTTCTCAGTCTCAATAGTCACATTGCAAATGCTTGATAGCCATGTGTGCCTAGTGACTATTAGACAGCACAGGCATGGAATATTTTCATCACTGCAGAAAATGCTTTTGAACAATTTGGTCTAGGATATGTTACAAATGGCAGCTACCCTAGAAGTTCTTGGGAAAGGTGAGGGTGGGGGAAAAAGCTTGGGAATTGAGAGATGCTGCAGCATAAGGAGATGCTTTCATAAAGGGAGGAGGATAAAAGCCAAATGCTTATCTTGTTATAGTGTTGCCTGAGGTAACCCAACTTGTGAATGTGGCTCTATGTATTTTTCCTTGCATGAAGCAGGTGCTCACTACATATTTGTTGAACCACTGAAGGAAAAGATGAATACTTCAAACAAGTAAGACTGGCAATATTGATGAAAGAAAAGTATATTTTTCTTGCAGATTTCTGGAAAATAGTTGTGCTAGCAAAATTTTGCATGCTGACCTTTAGTTAAAGCATGAAGACATCTGAATCACAGACTTCCAGTTGTACTCCGCCCAGGTCATTGGGTCCCCAGGAACACAGCCATCTTATGTCTCTTTCAAGTAAGCAGAGGCTAGTATAATATTACCCTTTGGCCTTGTACTAGTTCAACTATTTCCCTGTCGACTGCCATTACTGTGCCCTCATACAAAGCCACCAGCCACTACTGTGCATGCCCAGAGCACTGTGGTGAAGTTCTGACTGACAGTCTTTCCTCCCCTCACAAGATGGGAAGTGCATCTCACAATTGGGTTTGAAAGGGAGGGGCAGCTTATCTGGTCCCTGGGGCTCCAACAACCTCCTGTTCCAGTGCCTACCAACTGCTGGGCTGACACAGCTCATTTCCTAAGCCTGGATTTACTGTGATCCCTTGTCACAGCTCTGTGATGAGGGAGGAGGGAAGGAAATTTTCATCATTGGAATGAATATTTGTGGCAGCTCTCTGTAGTGACTCTTCATTGTGCGCGTGTGTGTACACACACACACACACACTCATGTTAATATAACCTCAAATATTATCATTGATGTACAGGGCTGTTTTCCTATAAATTCCAAAGCAAATTAGACAGGTGTCCCTTTAATTTCCCTTGATGTTTTTCTCAGTTCAATCTTGATAGAGTTTTAGACACAAAGAGAGAAGAATACTCCTATTCTTTGCTGAGGCATAGAATTGACATTGATTAAGTCAATGAACATATTCTAAATGAATTTATTGCTAGGATGTTACTTTCTTTTTAAAAATTTTTTATTTGTATAAAGAGAACAGACTTCATGTATTTCAAAGATAAAATTCTAACAAGATAACCATACTTCGCTTCCTCCACTGACCCTCCCTTCCTTCCATCCTTTTTTTCCTTTAACTTTTCTAGTAACATACTTTAATTTACTTTATAATGCACCACTTACTATAATATTCAACAAGGAAAAATTAGAAATACCACTGTTCCTCAGGAGTTTAGATAAGGGGTATAAACAATAATCAAATCATAAGGTATCAGTTTCAGAGCAACTATATATTTATCTTTTAGGAATTGGCTAATTTCACTAAGCAGGATGGTCTCCAGCTGCATTGATTTTGTTGCAAAAGACAGAATTTCATTCTTTCTATGGCTGAGCAGTATTCCATAGTGCATATAAATCCCATTTTCTTTATCAGTTGTCAGTTGATAGACATCTGGGTTGATGATCTTAGATATTGTGAGTTGAGCTGTTAACTCTTTATGCTGATTTCTTTTCCTTTGGATAAATTTCCAGGAGTAGGATGGCTGGGTCATATGGTAGGTCTGGTGATGGTTTTGTATATGCTGTTGATTAAACAACACCATGTAACTGTAATGGTTCTTTTTTTTTTTTCACAAAGGGGAGCAGGAATGATAATGGGGGGGTACTTTTTCATTGAATTCCTCTCATTCTGGAGGAAATGCTGAACACCAATGAATCAGAAAGCCCTAAGTCTTCATCATGCTGAAAAAGGAGAAGCCACAAGTTGGAAGAAGAAAAAGACTAAAAGACACAAAATGAGACAGTAACTTTCTCTTTCACTCCTATTTTCTACCTCTACCCCATTCCAGAGATACAGGAGATCCCAGCATATGTATATTGATTCCTGTTTTCCTGCAGGATTTTGAAATAAGGAATGGGGATGTGTTCATGCTGGGGCTTTTTCTTTAACTCATTCTTCTCATGTTGCTTCCTATTCAAATGGTCACATTCCAGATGAACCTCACTCAGACACATAAACAATAGCTATGGGGTAGAAGTTCTTTCTTGGTACTTAAATATTATGTTACTAATATTATATCACTACCAGTAATCTAAATAGTCTAAAATTAAGTGGACTTTAACTGTAGGAGCTCAAGGGTGAGAATAAGTTGGGTAGTGGCTACAAGAACTGGGAGGTTGATCATTTGAGTTTTTCTTCAAAGCCAAGGAAGTTAAAGGGATCTTGGAGTTTATTTTTGTTTAGTGAGTCTATGAGTTGTACAACAAAGAAAAAATGTAGCAGAAACGTGTGTTATGATAAGCATGTGAAGATCCTTTACATTGTCACCCAGGTTAGGTAGGGGTGAGGAGGTAAGGGAAGACATGAGGAATATGGATGCAGAGGGGAAAAAGGGTGTTGGACAGCACTTAATGAGGATGCTAATTGCAGGAAAAAACAAAACAAATCTTCAGTAGTTTAATGTAATTTGGGAGGGAGAATCTGAAAAATTTCAGGGTAAGACAAAATGGATTTGGTGTAAATAAATATAATTAATAATCAAGCTTTAAAAACTATCTCTTTTAAAGTATAGTATCAAAACCGTTTTAGATATATTAACAAGTTATAAAGAAGCTTCTAAGTTTACTTATAATCTCAATTCACCAATGGCTGAATTCTAATTTCTTGAGAACAGTGAAATACACATTTTCAGTAAGTCCTAATTTTTTTCTCTGTGACCAGGTTTCCCTCCTCATGGCAAACATTCCACTTGTATTGGTAATCATAAGGGTTTTTTTTTGTTTGTTTGTTATACCATGTAAATGATTCTAGGAGATACATAGTCTGCATTTAAAAAAATTTAAATAGGCATTGGCATTGTGTTATAGTGGGTTATGGTGACATTTATGATGCTGGCATCCTATATGGGTGCTAGTTTGATTCCTGGCTGTCCCACTTCTGATCCAGCTTCCCACTAATGTGCTTGTGAAACCAGTGGAGGATGGCCCAAGTGCTGGCTCGGGCTTGGACCAGATGAAGCTACTGGCTCCGCTCTGGTCTAGGCCATTGTGGCTATTTGAACTAGTGGATGGAAGGTCTCTCTCTCTCTCGTTCTATCTGTACCCTTCTCTCTGTAACTCTGCCTTTAAAAAGAATTCAAATAGTTATATATTTGTTAGGACTATTTAGACAAATATGATTTGCACTTCAAATCCAGATTGAGAATTATAATTTCTCAGTGTGATGGTAAATAATATAAAACTTGATAGATTTTAAGTCAGTTTATAGTAAGTATGATATAACTAGTAATGTTGATATTATAGGGATATGTAGACAAAAAGGAGGTTTATGAATGACTGGAACTCAGGAAGCGTTGGTTGGGAGAGAAAAAGGACAGTTGAGAGTGACTTAGACTTGAGTTTAAATCCTGGGTGAGCTGCTTACTGACTGTATAACCTTGGGAATATGACTCTCTCAGGCCCCAGCCTTTTATTTATGAGTGGCTTCAGTGATACATATGTTGTAGATTATTATGATGCTAAATGAGATAATGTATGTGATCTCCCTGATACATAAAAGGCACCCAAGAAACGATTGTTTTCTTCTCTGGAGGCTGCTATGTAGGCAGAACTTCACAGTTTTTTCTCATCTGTTCAATTTCCTTCTGAATGATTTGTTGAGTTTCAGGACTTTTAAAAAGATCATCAGCAGAGTTTTAATTGCATCACTGACATACTGTGCTTCATTCTTCACTATAACTGCCCTGCAAAACACTCATAACAGATTGTTCTTAATCTAATGAAGTAAAGAATTGAAGAATGTTGGTTGGGGTCAGAAAATCATCTGCAAATCTCTTTTAGCCTCTTTTAGCCAACTTAATCTTATGCAGTTTCTAATCTACTTGTTTCTCTTCTTGCTATGGCTTTCTAATCTATATTATTTACCTTTTACTAGTTGTTGCTACCCATTTGGGTATAAAATGGGAGAATTCTCTTCTCTCCTTGTCACATTCCACAACAAGTATAATGATGTTTTCCGTTTTAAGGTTTTATTATTGATCATTATGAAAGCATGAAGAGGTACAAAACTAACAAACATAGAGAAAGCACAGCACTATCAAATCTTACAAAGTATTTGTAGAGCTTACCTCTGCTCTCTAGGTCTGTCCTTGGCGGCTTTGATGTGACTGTGGGGCATATAACACTGGAAATCCTTTGGTGTCCTTCAAAATTTGCCTATCTAGGTTGGATGTGAGATCAGGCTCTTCAGATTGTAGACCTTGGTAGATGTGAATTGGCACTACTCCAAGGCAGTATTATACCTTTTCAGATTCTACATCCTAGTTTTCCTACCCTCTCAGTTCCTCTTTCTGCTCTGTGAAGTTAGCTTCTAATGACCTTGAAAATACTTGAAGCTGTTGCTAATTCTTCTTTGCTTCTCTGGAGATTCTGTTATCCGAGAGCTGAGTAAAGTCCTTGCTCTTTTGTGTCCATCTGATTCTTATGCAAGCTAACACAGACATGCAAAAAATACTCTAGGCATAATTTGCAGCAGGTAAGTTAAGGGTCCCCTACTCCCTTTATCAGGTATTTTCTAACTCATGTTCAGAATCTGGAGATAAAATAAACCATTTCACTATCTGCTACTCAAATTATAAAAGTTATTTTATTTATTTTAAAATGTTAACTGTATATTAATTTAAAAGTATGTATGTCCAGTATTTCATGTATACAAAAGCTATAGAGAATAATATTATAGGTTTGCGTGAACTCATTATTCTGTCTTGACACACTAACATTTTATCACATTTAAAAATGTCTTCAATGTCCATATGTCAAATATTTTCACATATATTCTTATCTGTAAATATTTATTATAACACTGTATTATGCTATTTATATTTATATATATATATTTATATATATTTATATATTGTTTAATATAACACTACAGTGTTGTTTGTATAAATTTTTTTTAACTTTTATTTAATGAATATAAATTTCCAAAGTACAGAATATGGATTACAATGGCTTTCCCCCCATAACGTCCCTCCAACCCGCAACCCTCCCCTTTCCCACTCCCTCTCCCCTTCCATTCATGTCAAAATTCATTTTCTATTCTCTTTATATACAGAAGATCAGTTTAGCATACATTAAGTAAAGATTTCAACAGTTTGCTCCCACACAGAAGCATAAAGTGAAAAATACTGTTTGAGTACTAGTTATAGCATTAAATCTCAATGTACAGTACACTAAGGACAAAGATCCTACATGAGGAGTAAGTGCACAGTGACTCCTGTTGTTGACTTAACAAATTGACACTCTTCTTTATGGCCTCAGTAATCACCCTAGGCTCTTGTCATGAGCTGCCAAGGCTATGGAAGCCCCCTGAGTTCACTGACTCTGATCATATTTAGACAAGGCCATGGTCAAAGTGGAAGTTCTCTCCTCCCTTCAGAGAAAGGTACCTCCTTCTTTGATGACCCGTTCTTTCCACTGGGATCTCACTCACAGAGATCTTTCATTTAGTTTTTTTTTTTTCCCCCAGAATGGCTTGGCTTTCCATGCCTGAAATACTCTCATGGGCTTTTCAGCCAGATCCGCATGCCTTAAGGGCTGATTCTGAGGCCAGAGTGCTGTTTAGGACATCTGCCATTCTATGGGTCTACTGTGTATCTCACTTCCCATGTTGGATCATTCTCTCCCTTTTTTATTCTATCAGCTAGTATTGGCATACACTATTCTTGTTTATGTGATCCCTTTGACTCTTAGTCCTATCATTACGATCAGTTGTGAACAGAAATTGATCACTGGGACTAGTGAGATGGCATTGGTACATGCCACCTCGATCGGATTGAATTGGAATCCCCTGGTAGGTTTCTAACTCTACCGTTTGAGGTAAGTCAGCTTGAGCATGTCCCGAATTGTACATCTCTTCCCTCTCTCATTCCCACTCTTATATTTAACAGTGATCACCTTTCAGTTAAGTTTCAGTACTTAAGAAGAATTGTGTATTGATTACAGTATTCAACCAAAAGTATTAAGTAGAACAAACAAAAAAAATTACTAAGAGGAATAACAAACATATCAAGTTGCTCATCAACAGTCCGGGTGAGGGCTGATCAAGTCACTGTTTCTCATAGTGTTCATTTCACTTTAACAGGTTTCCTTTTTGGTGCTCAGTTAGTTGTCACCTATCAAGGAGAACAAGTGGTATTTGTCCCTTTGGGATTGGCTTATTTCACTCAGCATAATGTTTTCCAAATTCCTAACAGGGGTCACTTTTCAGTTAAAATTTACACACCTAAGAATAATTGTGTGTTAATTACAGAGTTCAACCAATGGTACTAGAACAAAAAAAATACTAAAATGGATAAAGTATTACATTGTACATCAACCGTCAGGACAAGAGCTGATCAAGTCACTGTTTATCATAGTGTCCATTTTACTTCAACAAGTTTCCCCTTTGGTGCTCAGTTAGTTGTCACTGAACAGGGAGAACATATGATATTTGTCCCTTTGGGACTGGCTTAATTCACTCAGCATGATGTTTTCCAAATTCCTCCATCTTGTTGCAAATGACCAGGTTTCATTGTTTTTGACTGCTATTTGTATAAATTCTAAAAACCAAATATTAGGGGTCTTTAAAAAGTTCATGAGAAGTATATTATGAAAACATAGTATATGCATGGATTTCAATTTTTTGCAGCAAAGTGAACTTACCTTTAACTTCATTTTTCCACAAAATCTTTGAAGTATTGTTATATATCTCTTTATAGGTTTAAAAAATCAACACTGTTGTCAAAGTTATTCATAGTATTCTGTGTAAATCTAATTCAGCTACCTCATCTTCCATATAGTGTACAACTTCCTAAATTATAATTCTTTTCCAATTGATGATCATTCTGGTGGTTAATTAATTTTTTTATTAGTGTGAAATAGTTTTACACCATTTTGGGGGCACAGCCTATCCCTGGCCATTTGGGGAGTGAGCCAGTAGAGGGAAAATATTCTCCCTGTCTCTCTCTCTCTCTCTCTCTCTCTCTCACTCTTCTCTCTGCCCTCATCTCCTTTCCTTTTCCCTCCCCTCTTTCTCTGACACACTGCCTTTCATATAACTCAAATGACCTTTTAAAAATAATTATGGTTACTTATCTTAACCATTAAAATATTGCTGAATTATATTGGAATGCTGGAGTTTCTTTAGATTATATGTAACATTGCTATATTCCAAAGCCTACGAATTTGTAACATGAGATAATACATTTAAAATAAGGCCCCTCATACATTGTCTTACTATCATTTGTTGTTAAAAATTCACATCAAAACAACCAGCTTTTTGACAATCTGTGTGGCTGTCTCTATTCTTCATTCTATCTAAAAAACTCAGAGTCATAATTATTGGGGACATAAAGTTTAATACTAATCTTTCACTTAACATAATTGCATCTAAGTATTTTATGCGTTCAGCACTTTCATGTGGTAAATGCTTAATTAGTACTTCCTATTGGGTAGATTATCTCCTGGGGATGGAGACGGCGACCTGCCTTCTTGGATCTTAGGTTACATTCCGTATCATCCCATACACTATCATTTACTCATTTAGATAGCAAACAGTATTACACCATATTAATATACTATACTTTACATATCCATTTCTTCAGGGAATCATGGCTATTTTATTCTGTGTTTTATGAATATAAAACATATAAACATATAAAATTCCTGTTAGAATTAAGGACTAACTTTGAGTAATGTGGTATTGCCATGGGTGTGTGTGAGTGCAACTGTGTGTGTGTCTGTGGCTAATCTCTGAATCAAAATAGGCCTGATTTCAGCTGTTGTCACTAACAATAGTCTGTGCTTCCCTTTTTCTCTCCATTCACTCACTGAACCTAACCCACAGCCCATGCTGACATAGTGGTCAGGGATCTGATCGTTACAGTGAGTTAGAATACTGATTCCCTGGCTTGTGACATAGGTGGATTTAGGCAAATTCATTCATCTCTTTATGTCATGGTCTTCACTTTTGTAAAGTGTGACTAATAATATATTCAGTAATACCTCGGAAGATTCTTAAAGCAGCAAGTGTTTATTTCTGGTTAAGCACTGTCTACTATAAGCTTCAGTATTTAAAAGTCAGTTTTCACTGAAAAAGCAAGTTACCCAAGGGACATACTGGGAGATTGAAAAATAGGGCAATCCGAGCCATACATGTGGCAATATGATTTTGTTTCCTTTGTAAGGCGGCTGAGGTCTATTTCTCTGCATGAAGCTCAGAGACTGTGGTTTCCTGCAAGACAGTCACTTTAGGTCCCTTCAGTCTGATGTGTGCCTGAGGCTGGGCTTCTGTGAGGCTAGGAGATAGGGAGCCTGATGGACAGGGGTGTACGCACTCTTACCACAGGCTCACCACACACACGTGCTACACACACACACACACATACACAGGCACACTGCACATACACCTTCCACACACCCCACACACCTCACAGAAACATAACAAATACATATTCACACAGACAAGCACACATCATACACATACACATTGCACACACAAATATACACACAAATATATCACACACAGCCACAGACAGAAGAGAGAGCAAATGGTTAAAGAAGGGACCCAAGCTAAGAAGTTATTGTTGGTGAGAACTGATTCACTCATTTGAGTATTTTACATGATAATTCAGCAGACTATTTCTAAAGTATGAGCATTCATCAATTAGAACTCTCAGTTGCTCTGACTCCGTGTAACTACGTGTGTCATTTGTCCTCACACTCAGACCAAATAATCTAACATAGAAGAATGTATAGATCAAGATCAATCTTAACAAAAGCAGTCTTTGGATCACTTTTCTATTTGAACCAGTCTCCTCCTTCTCTCCTCTTTCTTCTACTTTTCTCTTTTTTAAACATGTTATTGGCATGGAGTATACATACCAAGAAATCTACCTAAGTGTACAGATAAATGAGTTTTTGTCTTCTGTTCACACTCACACCCAATACCCAAATTAAGAACGAAACATTACTATCACCATGTAAGTCCTCACTATTCCCTCCATATCTTTTTTCTTTCTTTTTAAAAGATTTATTTTATTTTTTGAAAGAGTTACAGAGAGAGGTAGAGACACAGAGAGAGAGGTCTTCCATCTGCTGCCCCAGATGACCGCAACAGCTGGAGCTGAGCTGATCCAAAGCCAGGAGCCAGGAGCTTCCTCCAGGTCTCCCTTGTGGGCGCAGGTTCCCAAGCACTTGGTTCATCTTCTGCTACTTTCCGAGGTGCATCATCAGGGAGCTGGATCAGAGTGGAGCAGCCTGGATTCCAACCAGCACCTATATGAAATGCTGGCACTGCAGGCTGGGTCTTTAACCCACTGAGCCACAGCACTGGCCCTGATTCTTTTCTCTTTAATGTGGAACAGTATATTCTCATTTACATGGCATGATTCAGTGAAGTAATATTTATAAGTATATTCCAAATGATATGATATCTACATAATTTTTATACTCCAGATATTAACTACCACAGGAGAAAACAAGTGTTATTTGTCTTTTAGGGTCTGGCTTATTAGCAAAATTATATTCTTTCACACCAGTAAAACTTTTAGCCAGGGGGAAAATTAACTCATAAATATGTACCTGTTTCTATTTCTTCAAGTTTCTGTTTATCTTTAGTTCAGAAATGAATCAGAACCATGGTGCTTGCAGAGGGTTCAGTAGTGAATTCCATATGCAGTGGGCTCCTATGAAGTCACTGATTAATATAATTAAAATCCTGGGTTAATTGCATTACTTTCCATTAGCTTTCACTGTATACCTACCTTCCAAGGACCTGACTAGCCATCCCCATGGGGCTGTGGTCCCATGTTTATTCAAGTGAGATGGCTGCTTTCAAAACTGAACCTTTCATCAATCCTTTATTAATTAGCTAAATGCCGCATCGGATTATGTATTCATGCCTGCCGGTGAGGCAGTAGCATCGGGAGAGCAGAGCTCCTGGTCCTCTTGGCTCTACCTCCAGTCTGGTCATTGGTATTCCAGGACAAGTCAGCTTACTGTAATTTGAAATTGGTCTGCCATCCCATTAGGAATCTGCCCGATCAATACCAAGTGAATTAGAGTTTCAGTGATCTGATTAACTCCCCATTATTTTCTACCCTGACTGATTTAGAATGCATGATGAGACAATATTCCAGTTTCTTTGCTTTATCCCAGTTTAAGTGAAATATAGACATCTAAGGAAGCAGTGCCTGTGCATTTGATTTGGCTCGGCTGTAATAAAGTCAAACACCATGAGTATCTCCCTCATCACGACAGTCTTAAGTGACTGAGGGCTGCCTGCCGCACAGCCCTAGAGGAGCGGTGAGTGGCAAGGGGAAAAAGTAGGTGGGAGCTCTCACTGCTCATCTCTCTTCATTTGTGCTCTGTCTTCTGAATGGACTCCTACAGGGCTTTTAACAGGGCTGTTTTGTTATTTGTTGTATGATCAACATTAGCAGCTTTGTGACATGGCTCTGGATCAGGTGGTTGGAAGGCAGGCTATAAGTCTCTCAGAGGCACAAGAGGTTCATGATAATGGAGTCACTAGATGTGTATCTTGATGACCAAAAACAAGCACTGTAGGCAGGCCAAATGCTGCCCTTGGGAAAATGCTTGGTGTCCTCAGGGAGAGAATTTGGCTTCTCATATAGATAGACAGCTTTCATGCCCTGGCCCAGGGCTTCAAAGAAATCTGAGGGGATGTCATGAAGACAGTGTGCCGCTCCAAGTGGCTCAAAAATCAAACTGATAAAAAATATAACACTCTGAAATAACACAAGCAATGGAAACTATATCCTTGAAAAATTCAGCTGTGTTACTTCCCCATATATTTGAATTTGGTTGGTCAAGCATTGCCTGATAAAGTTTTTAAAATAATCTATTGTTATTTAAGATGTGAGATTTGTAATGGATTTACCCATTGCTTTGGTGTTGACTGAATACTTTAAAAAATAAAAGCAGTATAATTTTTTAAATATATCTGAGCAATTATAATGTGGCACATTTTTTTCATAGATGATTCAATAATACATTCAGCCAGGTTTATTTATGAGCATAAATCATAACTCACTGATATGGCCCGTATTAAATATCATGTCATCTTCATCTTAAGAATGGAAATCAGAATATTTTGCTTGTGTGAATGCAGAAATTTGGCTAGAGACAATACAATATGATACTAATTATGTAAATACCTGGACAGCAAATATCAATGTAGAGGTGGGTGCTTGGTTTTATTTCAGGTCACCACTCTGCTTCTGATCCAGCTTCCTGCTGGGAGGCAGCAGATGATAGTACAAGTACTTGGGTCCCTGCTGCCCACATGGAGGACCCAGACTGAATTCTAGCTTTCTGGCTTTAGTTTGGTACAACTTTGACTGTTGCAGGCATTTGGGGAGTGAGCCAACAAATGGAAGATCTCTCTTTATTTCTGTCTCTGTCTCTATCTCTGTTTCTGTCTCTCTGCCTTTTCAAATAAAATGGAAATATATATATGTATGTATGTATATATGTATTTGTGTATATATATGGTAAAATGTGTTGTGTGTGTGTGTGTATATATATGTGGTAAAATGTGTTATGTGTGTGTGTGTGTGTGTATGTGTGTGTGTTGGAGAGAGGTTTGGTTGTCCTAAAGTCTTATGAACTTCATTGCTACTCCCCAGTATTAACCATTACTCAACTGAATGTATCTGCATATTTGTTTGTTTTAACTACCAAGGCAAATTAATTAGACCAACATTTTAGCAGAAATTTACAAAAAGAGAGATAAGGTTTGAACTATCGCAGTTCAAGACAAAGAGTAGATTGTTCATCCTGTGTTTGAACCCTGTGGTTAGACAGATAGGATAATTTTTACTTGCCTTACTAAAGCAAGATTTTAAATATCGGTAACATATGAATAGTACTATAAATGCTGTAGAATAGGTAAATACAACTATAGGTAAAATATTTAGGCCATAATAATTGCTCAAGCCCTGTTATCTTTCTCTTCCTTTCCCCCACATTAATAGAAGCTGTGATAACATTTTTCTTGTCCATCTCTACTTTAAAATGACCCACTTAAACATCTTAAATAGGAGAGGAAAAAAATCTTAGGACAAATGAGTTGTGTCAGATATTTTTATGGATATGATTTAAATGGAAAATTACTGTGCTATTACCAGTGCTCAAACATATCCCAAATTTCTCATCTGGGAAAACTTGAAATTGTATAAAGGAATGATTCAAATCATATCTAGAAGAGGAACCCCCAAACCCTTTTATTAAGATTCAATTACTAACACAAAGCAAACTCAGACCCTGTCTGATAGAGGGAAGGTGTGGAGTGGGATTCAGAGTAGCTATGCACACCACAAAAGATTGGTTTGGGGTATGTGTGTTTTCCGACATTCACTATGCTGATTACTCTTCATTTTCTGAATGCAGAAACTTATACTCTGATAATCAATCCAGAATTTTTTTATTTTTTAACTTTTATTTAATAAATATAAATTTCCAAAGTACAGCTGTTAGATTTCAATGGCTTTTTCCCCCATAACCTCCCTCCCACCTGCAACTTCCCATTTCCCACTCCCTCTCCCATCCCATTCACATCAAGATTCATTTTCAATTATCATTATATACAGAAGATCAATTTAGTATATACTAAGTAAAGATTTCAACAGTTTGCACCCACACAGAAACACAAAGTGTAAAGTACTGTTTGAGTACTAGTTATAGCATTAATTCACATAGTACAATACATTAAGGACAGAGAGCCTACAAGGGGAGTAAGTGCACAGTGACACCTGTTGTTGACTTAACAATTAACACTCTTATTTATGATGTCAGTAATCACCCTAGGCTCTTGTCATGTGTTGCCAAGGCTATGGAAGCCTCCTGAGTCCTCCAAGTCAGATCTTATTTAGACAAGGTCGTAGTCAAAGTGGAAGTTCTCTCCTACTTTCAGGGAAAGGTACCTCCTTCTTTGATGGCCTGTTCTTTCCGCTGGATTCTCACTGGCAGAGATTTTTCATTTAGGTATTTTTTTTTTTTTTTTTGCCAGAGTGTCTTGGCTTCCCATGCCTGAAATACTTCATGGGCTTTTTTTTTTAATTTTATTTAATGAATATAAATTTCCAAAGTACAGCTTATGGATTATAATGGCTTCCCCCCCATAACGTCCCTCCCACCCGCAACCCTCCCCTTTCCCACTCCCTCTCCCCTTCCATTCACATCAAGATTCATTTTCATTCCTCTTTATATACAGAAGATCAGTTTAGCATACATTAAGTAAAGATTTCAACAGTTTGCTCCCACACAGAAGCATAAAGTGAAAAATACTGTTTGAGTACTAGTTATAGCATTAAATCTCAATGTACAGCACACTAAGGACAGAACTCCTACATGAGGAGTAAGTGCACAGTGACTCCTGTTGTTTACTTAACAAATTAACACTCTTGTTTATGGCCTCAGTAATCACCCTAGGCTCTTGTCATGAGCTGCCAAGGCTATGGAAGCCCCCTGAGTTCACTGACTCTGATAATTTTTAGACAAGGCCATGGTCAAAGTGGAAGTTCTCTCCTCCCTTCAGAGAAAGGTACCTCCTTCTTTGATGACCCGTTCTTTCCACTGGGATCTCACAGAGATCTTTCATTAAATTTTTTTTTTTTTTTTTTTTTTTTTGCCAGAGAGTCTTGGCTTTCCATGCCTGAAATACTCTCATGGGCTTTTCAGCCATATCCGCATGCCTTAAGGGATGATTCTGAGGCCAGAGTGCTGTTTAGGACATCTGCCATTCTATGGGTCTGCTGTGTATCTCACTTCCCATGTTGGATCGTTCTCTCCCTTTTTTATTCTGTCAGCTAGTATTTGCAGACACTATTCTTATTTATGTGATCCCTTTGGCTCTTAGTTCTATCATTATGATCAATTGTGAACAGAAATTGATCACTGGGACTAGTGAGATGGCATTGGTACATGCCACCTTAATGGGATTGAATTGCCAGACCTGAATGCCTTAAGGGCTGATTCCTAGGCCAGAGTGCTATTTAGGACACCTGCCCTTCTATGATTCTTCTGTGTATCCTGCTTCCCTTGTTGGATCGTTCTCTCCTTTTTAATTCTATCAGTTAGTATTCGCAGACTAGTCTTGTTTATGTGATCTCTTTGACTCTTAATCCTATCATTGTGATAACAATCAAAATACCAAAGACATTCTTCTCAAATCTGTAAAAAATGATGCTGAAATTCACTGGAAGCACAAGAGACCTCGAATAGCTAAAGCAATCTTGTACAACAGAAACAAAGCTGGAGGCATCACAATACCAGATTTCAGGACATACTACAGAGCAGTTATAATCAAAACAGCATGGTACTGGTACAGAAACAGATGGATAGACAAAGGAACAGAATAGAAACACCAGAAATCAATCCACATATCCATAGCCAACTTATATTTGATCAAGAATCTGAAACCAACTCCTGGAGCAAAGACAATCTATTCAAAAATGGTGTGGGAGCAAACTGTTGAAATCTTTACTTAATGTATGCTAAACTGATCTGTATATAAAGAGAATAGAAAATGAATCTTGATGTGAATGGAAGGGGAGAGGGAGTGGATAAGGGGAGGGTTGCGGGTGAGAGGGACGTTATGGAGGGGAAGCCATTGTAATCCATATTCTGTACTTTGGAAATTTATATTCATTAAATAAAAGTTAAAAAAAATGGTGCTGGGAAAACTGGATTTCTATGTGCAGAAGCATGAGGCAAGACCCCTACCTTACGCCTTACAGAAAAATCCACTCAACATGGATTAAAGATCTAAACCTTTGACCCGACTCCATGAAATTATTAGAGGACATTGGAGAAACCCTACAGGATATAGGCACAGGGAAAGACTTCTTGGAAAAGACTCTGGAGGCGCAGGCAGTCAAAGCCAAAATTAACAATTGGCATTACATCAAATAGAGAAGTTTCAGTACTGCAAAAGAAACAGTCAGGAGAGTGAAGAGGCAACTGACAGAATGGGAAAAGATATTTGCAAACTCTGCTACAGATAAAGAATCAATAACCAGATGCTACAATGAGATCAAGAAACTCCACAACAACAAAACAAACAACCCACTTAAGAGATGGGCCAAGGACCTCAATAGACATTTTTCAAAAGAGGAAATCCAAATGGCCAGCAGACAGATGAAAAATGTTCAGGATCACTAGCCATCAGGGAAATGCAAATCAAAACCTCAGTGAGGTTTCACCTCACCCCAGTTAGAATGGCTCTCATACAGAACTCTACCAACAGCAAGCGCTGGCAAGGATGTGGGGAAAAAGGGACACTAACCCACTGTTGGTGGAAATGCACACTGGTATAGCCACTATGGAAGTCAGTCTGGAGATTCCTCAGAAACCTGAAGATAACCCTACCATTCGACCCAGCCATCCCACTCTTTGGAATTTACCCAAAGGAAATTAAATTGGGAAATAAAAAAGTTGTCTGCACCTCAATGTTTATTACAGCTCAATTCACAATAGCTAAGACCTGGAATCAACCTAAATGCCCATCAACAGTAGACTGGATAAAGAAATTATGGGACATGTACTCTATATAATACTATACAGCAGTAAAAAACAGTGAAATCTGATCATTTGCAACAAAATGGAGGAATATGGAACACATCATGCTGAGTGAAATAAGCCAGTCCCAAAGGGACAAATATCATATGTTCTCCCTGATCGGTGACAACTAACCGAGCACCAAAAAGGAAACCTGTTGAAGTGAAATGGACACTATGAGAAACAGTGACTTGATCAGCCCTTTTTCTGACTGTCGAGGAACAACTTACTATTTTATTACTTTTAGTATTTTTTTGTTCTAGTTAATACTATTGGTTAACTCTTTAATTAACACACAATTATTCCTAGGTTCTTAAAT
The DNA here is from genome assembly GCF_051225735.1 of Oryctolagus cuniculus. Taxonomy (NCBI): domain Eukaryota; kingdom Metazoa; phylum Chordata; class Mammalia; order Lagomorpha; family Leporidae; genus Oryctolagus; species Oryctolagus cuniculus. The sequence goes on from NC_142874.1 coordinate 108,625,563, forward strand.
TTAACTGAAAAGTGATCCCTGTTAAATATAAGAGTGGGAATAAGAGAGGGAGGCGATGTAAAGTTCAGCACATGCTCAATTGGACTTGCCCCAAATGGTTGAGTTAGAAATGTGCCAGTGGATTCCAATTCAATCCAATCAAGGTGATATGTACCAATGCCATCTCACTAGTCAAAGTGATCAGTTTCAGTTCATAATTTTTTCATTTTGATACTGTGGTTTTTTTCTTTTCTTTTTTAACTTTTATTTAATGAATATAAATTTCCAAAGTACAGAATATGGATTACAATGGCTTCACCCCATAACATCCCTCCCACCCGCAACCCTCCCCTTTCCCACTCCCTCTCCCCTTCCATTCACATCAAGATTCATTTTTGATTCTCTTTATATACAGAAGTCAGTTTAGCATACATTAAGTAAAGATTTCAACAGTTTGCTCCCACACAGAAGCATAAAGTGAAAAATACTGTTTGAGTACTAGTTATAGCATTAAATCTCAATGTACAGCACACTAAGGACAGAACTCCTACATGAGGAGTAAGTGCACAGTGACTCCTGTTGTTTACTTAACAAATTAACACTCTTGTTTATGGCCTCAGTAATCACCCTAGGCTCTTGTCATGAGCTGCCAAGGCTATGGAAGCCCCCTGAGTTCACCGACTCTGATACTGTGTTTTTATTCACAGATTGAAGTCTAACTTTAAATTATAGTTCTGGTCAAATACAACTTCCAAGATTTTAATCACATCTACTTTCTGTTCTGTTGTGATTGATTATTTTGTAAAATGTCAGATATAACATTTTCTCAAATAAGTGTTATTATAAAGATTTTAGCGTATCATTCTCATTTATTAATATTTTTAGATATTCATTTGTAATAGCCATATTAAATTATCTTCCTATCTTAGTGTTTTTCATATACTAATAGAACATAAAATGGAGCTAACATCCATCCTGATTTTATTGTTGAAATCTACACCCTTGTGAGGTTGGTGTGGGGTTGGTGGCAAAGTGGGTTAAGCTACTGTTTTTAATCACTGGCTCCCCGTATCTGATTGTGGGTTGGAGTCCCAGCTGCTTTGCTTCTAATGCAGCTTCCTGCTGATTTTCCTGGAAATGTAACAGATGTTGGCCCAAGTACTTGCACCTCTGTCACCCATATGGGAGACCCAGGTGAAATTCTTCGCTTTTGGCTTTGGTTTAGACAAGCCCTACCTGTTGCAGCCATTTGGGGGAGTGAACCAGAAGGTGAAAGGTATCTGTTTGTCTCTCTGTCACTGTCTGTGTTGTCTTGTCTTTCATATATATGAATAAATAGATATTTTTACATATTCGCACCCTTGGGCATAGGCTGAATAAACCTAAAATGCCACTTGTGCTATCACTCATTCACATTTCTCTATAGTGTTATTGCTATCGTTGCTACTCTTATGCTGATGATTTCAACTTATTCTTCTACAATTTACTCTTTCCATATTACCATGTGCCCTGAGATGCTTGCCTGTAAGGATTGCATCAATGGGCTTCCTAGCTCTTTGGCTTCTGGTTGGGTTCAACCAATGAGTGCTAGCTGGAGATAGGAGAGGAGTAAAGAAGTGAAGGCAGGGTATTTATTTTCCTAACTCCCTCCCTGATGAATTCACATGGATTGGTTATTTCCTTTGACTCAGTCTATTACTCCCAAGGGGAGACTTTGTGCATTTAATGATTATTATACATTTTGTGGACTATGAGATAGAGTGGACAGTTACATTAAATATATAGCTATTATATTAATATCAATTTATGTCTATTACAAATTACTGTTATAGATTTGCTGACTTGTACATAGGCAATGCATAAAAACATACATAAAATTTTATCATCTTTGGATCTCTATATTTGATGACACCATACTGGGGCAATTTGTGGTAGTTTGTTGCTTGAAACTCAACATATAACCCAAATGTCACATTTAAGTTATTAACTGCATGCTGAAAATATGATACTTAGCACTTACATGTTGTTTTTCACCATTAATGTATATGACAAATAGGAGCTAATCAATAGCATAACAGTGTATTCAGTAATGATCTCCTACTGTTGCTTGGTTCATTTCAGTTCAGAGGCCTTTTACTTATAAACCCATAAAACAGTGACAAGTTTCAAGTTAATAGATGAGATTTATTTGTATGTCCCTCTGCATCCACTGTGTCTGCACCTGCTTGGCTTCCCACTCAAGGGTGAACCTCTTGAGGCAGAGATTGTCTTTTTTCTCTGTATCTCTAGGGTCTTGTATAGGGTCTGTCACATGGTAGACATTCAAAAGAGTACATGTAGAGTGGGTAAATGAATGACCAATAGAGCAAAATTATTGAAGTGATCATTAATGTTGTTTCTAAGATCTGCAATAAGAAGAAGGTGATAATTCTTTTAATGGCGTATATTTTCAACTGGAAAAGTGGGCTATAGTTTGAAACTTCTTTAAACTCATGCCAGCATTACTGAAAATTGGGAAATAATCTACACCAACAAAATGTATCTATCCCATCATATTAAGGGAGACAGAAGCCTGTCCCTCTAGATTCACCCCTTTGTGCTCTAATTCATTCTACTAAATACACTGATATCAGAATGCTTCAATAGGTGTCAGAGATTTTCACCAGCAAAATGAAAAGTTTACAGAGCTTCTGTCTCTGTTCCCATGATGCCATGAGCTTTGGGAGGACGTTGTGTCTGCTCTGACTCTTGCAGAAAAATTCTGTAGCAGTATGAGGAGGTGAGCTGGCCACCAACTCATGGCAGTAGTACTGAACAGTCTGGACGAGTGAGTCGTGACATATTGGACACCTGCATCATTGCTTGTCAACACCCACATCAGAGAATGGGAGAAACACCTTTAAATGAAGAAAATGAAGACAGTGGCAGAGGATAAAATACAATGTGGGAAATAAGTAGCTGCACATTCTAATGTTAGAAAAAGGATAGTTCAATTTCAGGTGCAAAACAAGCCTGGCAAGGATGACTGAAAGCGGAGTCCCAGTCACTGCTGAAGAGGAATCAGATTTTGAAAACAATGTTAGAGACTATTTGGTATGACCCCTTCCTCTTATGGATGAGGAAACACAGACTCAAGGAGGATGAATGACTTTCTCAAGGTCATGCAGCAAAGGCCCATCTAACTGTTCTCCACAATGCCAGGTTCATTTCTGTGGTCATTAGAATTTCATATTCTTTAAACTTTGTCAGTCATCTTAGATCTAAAGTGGAATTAGGACATTATTCCCCCAAACATTTAGTGAGGGATGATTTTGTATTAACTATAAGTAATTAGACAAAAATCTTACCTTTTACTAATTCTAGTTATTGATCATACCCCACCTAAGGAAGAACGCAAAAAATTCTTGTGATAAAAAGTAAAATAAAACTTCTTTAGTTCATATTCTACTACTTAGAATTTAGAGTAATTCATACTCTCTGTGGTTAAAAGAAATAACCTTAAAAGAGTTCTTTCCTCATATTACATGTAAGGTCAATTCGGTTTAAAACATAGCTTTAAAATAATAAAAGAATATAATTTTAAGAATTCTATCAATTTTTCTTCAACTACTGGTAATTCATTCTCCGCTTACTAAGCTTTTATTTTTATGATACATTTTAAGTTAATAGAGACCTATTTTAATTTTTTTTCAAAATTGAGTGTTAACAAGACCGTAAAACTGATGTGCTACAGAAGATTGGCTGGAAGACTTCCAGGCTGAATGCCTATTGGTGCAACCAGCAAAACTTACAAGTGAAACTCTGGTCAAAACCAAAGCAACTATGTAAAGCAGAAAAAATAATGTGACCCTGGTTTGTCAAAGTGAGCAGGTTTATGGAAAGTAGTGGGAAAAATAATAGGATAAAGGAAACGAAGAATAAAATGCAGTACACAACTTTCTGGAAGATTGGAAAGTTACCGGATGAAGTCTATTTTTTTTCCATGGAGTCTAGAAAGAGTTGACCACTTGATTAGAAATTGCTTAGGAGGAATGCATGGTGACTTCCAGGGGTACTGAGATCAACAGAGCCTTAGGAAAGCTGGAGGATCCATCCAACACATCAGCAAAGCCCTGGGGGAAAGACAGAAGTTCATATGGCTAGAATTTGTGTTGTGAGGATGTGGTAAGAAATGAGGTTAGAGAGTTAAATAGCGTCCTGGTATAGAAGCTGGCATAATGCCAAATGCTTGCGGCTGCAACAATAGTGGAAATAAAGGTGGGTCCAGATGCTGTAAGCTGTCCAATACACTATAAAAAGTAAATTGATCCCATTCCAAACCCATGAAGTCAGGGCAGACATTTAGCACAGTGTTTAAGATGCTACTTGGGGAATGCATATTCCATATTGGATTGCTGTCAGTCTCAACTGCTCTGCTTCCAATCTAGCTTCCAGCTAATGCACCCGGGAAAGCAGCCAATGATGTTCCAAGTACTTGGATCCCTGCAAACCATGTGGGAGATGCTGATGGAGTCCCTGGCTCCTGGCTTCAGCATGGATGAGCCCCGGTCATGGCAGCCATTTGGGGAGTGAACTAGGAGGTGGAGAATTTTTCTCACTATCTTTCCCATTCTCTGTGTCATTTTTCCTTTCAAATAAATAAATTAATTAAATAATCAAATAAATAAGTAAATTATTTTTAAAAAAATGAATGAATGGATGGTCTCATGAGCCAGAATAAGGAGCTTGACTTTTATCCCAAGCCAACAGATTTCAGACAGAACATATGACAGAATTTGTGCTTCAGAAAGGTTTGCACTGTGACAAATAAATACCTTCAGCAGCAACCACTTGCTGGTGGCCTCAGTAAAGGTAGAGGCTACTCAATTAATATTTGGAATATTAGATTTTTAGCATTTTATGTTTTTTAAATTATTTATTTGTTTGAAAGGCCGAGTTACAGAGAGAAAGCGAGTGAGTGAGAGTGCATGCACATTTCATTCATTGGTTCACTCTCCAAATGGCTGCAATAGTCAGGGCTGAACCAGGGCAGAACCAAGAGCCTGGAACTCCATCCTGGTCTCCCACATCGGTGGCATGGGCCCAAATCCTTGAGTCATCTTCTGCTGCCTTCCCAGGGACATTATCAGGGAGCTGGATGGGAAGTGGAGCAACTGGAACTGGTACCTGGCATATGCAGTACCAGGGTTGTGGGTGGCTCCTTCACCAGTTGTGCCACAACCCAACATTTTATATTGATTAAAATAGCTAACACAACTATATGGTAGTAGTGTGTGCCATATATATCAGATAATCTCAGGAATGCTTTACTTATCATGTTTCTTGGAAATATCAGGAAAATACACTAAGAACCTATTTATTCAGTGCAACTAGTACCATTATAAAAATTGAGTAAATTGGGGAATGATAAACATGGTACATTTATATTTTAAATTTTTATCTAACTTAAAAATGTTAGTACACATTCAGCTATCAACCTTTAAATACAGACTTGGAAACTTTTGTTTGTACATGAATTTTCTCATTGGAGATATCCAGACTTTTCTGTATATATTACATTAATGCACTTTTCTGATATCCATGATATTCAACTTCATTTTAGTTCAAGTAGAATGAGAAATTATAGATCCTTGTGATGCAATTAAAATATTTTATAATTATTTTCTCAACCTTTTATAGGTGATTTGCACACATCAAATTTAATGGAAATATTTTATTAGCTACTTTTCTTTATGGTTTTCTTTTATTTTTCTAAAATTTATTTAAGCAAGTGAGTGAGCAAGAGAGAGCTTCCATCTATTCGTTCACTTCCTAAATGCTTGCAATAGCCTGGGCTGGGCCAGGCTGAAGTTAGGTGCCAGGAACTCCATAAGGTTCTCCCCCATGGGGGGCAGGGATTAAAAAATTTGATCCATCATCTGCTGCCTCCTAGAATGTGTATTATCAGGAAGCTGGAATCAGAAATGGAGCCAAGACTAAACCAAGCATGCTAATATAGGATGTGGGCACCCCACGCAGTGTCTTATCCACTGTACCAAAGAGCTACCCTGCCTTTATGGTTTTCTAAAGTAATAAACTTTTTATAGTGAACTGGATGGCTCACATCATGTTGGCTTACTTTTATTTCAGCTATTGTTGCAGCCACAAATGTTTTTCAGGTGTAAACTGACAGTGTTCAGTCTTAGCTGACACTACCCCCTTAAGACTTTGAGATGGCACATGTTGAGGTACCTTTGGAATGCCTTAGTGAAACTCCCTGTGCAGGGATTAAAAATCTCCCTATGTGCAAGGGAGTTATGCCCTATCGGAAAACTTTGGTTGATGGGGGAGGGACCTCATAGATTAATGCTTCTCTCTTCTTTTTTATTTTAAATATTTATTTTATTTTTTGAAAGAGTTACAGAGAGAGAGATTTTCCATCCACTGGTTCACTCCCCAGCTGGCCGCAATGGCCAGAGCTGTGCTGATTAGAAGCCAGGAGCTTCTTCTGGGTCTCCCCTGTGGGTGCAGAGGCCCAAAGACCTGAGCCATCCTCTTTTGCTTTCCCAGGCTTTCGCAGAGAGCGGGATCGGAAAAGCAGCAGCCAGGACTAGAACCAGCGTCCATATGGGATGCTGGCGCTTCAGGCCACAGCACCAACCCCACTTCCTTCTTTCTTTTTCACACAGCTTCTCTGAGCATTCCCGGGGAATTCACCTGCAGTTGCTAACAGCAATGAGAAGCTCAGAAATAGACTCTTCCATTGGCTTTTTGCCTTTTCTGGTTCTTTACTCTTGAGATCACATTAACTGTGTGTAAATCCTCATCTGAGGCTCTGCTTTCTGGTAGGTAAATCAGACACATAGAAGCAATACCTCCCTTTTTAAAACTCACATTATTTTGCTGAATGTTTAATTTTGTTACATATTCATAATAAGTGCATCTAGCATAAAAAGGTCTGCAAATAAACATAGTAAACCAGCACGGTAGCTATGCATTGCAACTCTTGGGGGGGTGATGTTTGTAGGGAGAAGTACTAGAAAGTGGTCCATCAACTTTAAGCAGTCAGGATGGCCTGCTTTGTATAAGAAGTCCTCTTTGCAATGGGAAGGTCTTATGATTTTGTTATGTGGAGGTTTGTTAAGAATTGTCCCCCAGAATACTGTTCCATTACTTATAATTCATAAGGTGCCTTCACCAGCCCAGTCAGAAAGTGGAGAAGGTGAAGTTTGCATTTGGAGAGTTTTTTTTCTTTTAAAGATTTTTTTTTTTTTACTTGAAAGTCAAGAGTTACACAGAGAGAAGAGAGGCAGAGAGAGGTCTTCCATCTGATGGTTCATTCCCCAGTTGGCTGCAACGGCTGGAGCTGTGCCGATCTGAAGCCAGGAGCCAGGAGCCAGGAGCCAGGAGCTTCTTCCCAGTCTCCCACGGGGGTGCAGGGGCCCAAAGACTTGGGCCATCTTCTACAGCTGTCCCAGGCCATGGCAGAGAGCTGGATGGGAAGTGGAGCAGCTGGGTCTCGAACTGGCACCCATATGGGATGCTGGCGCTTCAGGCCAGGGCATTAACCCTCTGCACCACGGTGCCAGCCCCGCATTTGGAGGCTTTTCATCTGCTTTTTCTGCTCTTGTCATCTTCTGAAGTATTTGTGCATGATGATTCTTAGGAATTCTTGTTTACTCTAAAGAATATGGTGCTAATAAGGCTTGATGTGTGACTGCTTCTCTCTGTTCTCTAACATGTTTATAAGAATAGTAGCATTTTTGAACATTTTATCACTAATTATTAATATTTCAAGTGTAAAGAAACTTGATACAAGGAGTATGTTTTGAAGTTGGGGAGAGGAATAGAAGTAGACCAAAGAAACTTTCTTGATGTCTTTCAAAGTTACAGTAAATAGAGGCAGGTATTGGGCACAGTATTAAGGTGCCTCTGCTTCTGATCCAGCTTCCTGCTAATTCTGACCCTGGGAGGCTGCAGATGATGGCTCAAGTATTTGGATCCCAGCATCCACATGGGAGATCTGGATTGAGTTCAGGGCTCCTAACTTCAGCTTGACCCAGCCCTTGTTGTGAGCATTTGAGAAGTGAACCAGCAGATAGAAGACCTCTCTGTCTTTCAAATAAAACAAAAATAAATAAATTTTTTAAATGATAAAAGTTATACTAGATAGGTGTTTGTTTATACCTATTGAACTTTTAAAGGTGATTTTGAGCAAATGGATTCACCTATTAAAGTTGCCCTTATAACAATTTCCTTGAATAGAAATCTCTACCTGGAAATTGCTCTTGTATACCTTATTAGATAAAAATCTCTAGAAGATACTTCTTTTTCTGTCATTTGACTCAGAACTGATTGAAGTAATAAAGAAGATTTGATTTGGGCATGTCCAATAAAATAGCAAATGTTTATATCATGTGTACCATATGCCAAACACTATTAATTTTCTCAGTAAACCTATACTATACACAGTTGTCATCCTTTTGTAGCAGAGGAAAGTGAGGCACAAGCGGTTAGGATACTTGACCAAAGTCTTATCAAGTAAATGTCAGAAGTGCCACCTGCAGGTACCAGTCATGATTTTCCTTTTGCAATCTTATTCAAGAAATCAGCAGAGCTCACAGTTTACAGATTCTTATAATTCTAAGCTGTATAATCATGTGATATGTTCTGCAATTCCAACTTTTATAATGATGTTCTCACCTCCCTCCATCACCATCAACAGTGTTCAGATCTATTTATTTTGTTCTATTTTTCAATTAATGCTCTATGTAATAAAATATACATTCCATTTTTTCTCCTAGAAGGACTTTTAAAACCTTTGAATTCTGTAGTGTCAAGTTTTAACATTTATTTTTATCATAGTATATTCCTTGCAGATTTTTATATAAGGATTCTCTGAGGATTATGAAAGATTAATTTCCTAAGAAGGTTAAAAACTTTGCATTCACACATTGTAGGTTTATTTTTTTTATTTTGCTTTGTCTAATTCCCATAGTATTTTAAAGTTACTGTGAAAATGTTTAAGGTTTGATTTATGTACGGCAATATTTTTGTGATAGAGTGTTCTTGGAGTTTTATTATATTTCTTACTAAATTAAATAGAGTAGATATCATCACTGTCAACACCATAAATATTCAGCTAGATATTAAACAACATTGGCAAAAAGTTATCTTTACACAGTTTTATACAAACCACAATTTATTTATGTTTTATAGCTGTTTCTGAGAAATCTTTATGGAATTCTATTAATTAAGAGTCACTCTGACATGTGGGCTCCAATACAAAGGCATTACTAAGATTTTATCTCATCTGAGCATATGCAGCCATATTTGTGCTGCCAACTAACCATTATGCTTCTTTAAGGTAAATTGTTTTATCATTTCACAAAACACCTGGGCTGTCCTCTGCTTGTTGGAAACACATCATGACTGCTTGAAAGAGCCTTTTAATGAAGTATGCTTCCCTTTCCAATGTCTTATCTTTAAGAATTTGGTTTTCAGGTTTTTGAGTACTCTGGATCCTTTTCAAGTAAAAATTGATGATATTTTCAATTTCTTTTGTTCCCATTTTTTAGATATATATTATCCTTGCTTAGGGGTCTAAATGTAGGAAAGTTTTGCCTAATCTCACTAAGGCAATGAAGCAACAGCTGTTCCTGCCTCTCCTTGGTCTAGCTGATGATGTCTACATCAATGAGAATGACACCGTGTTCTGCTGACATTATAACCAATGTAATACTGTCCTGATTTCTCTGTGTATGAAAGAGGTTATTAAACATAGAAAGAGAAATGAAGCAAGAGCAACTGAGAAAGAAATAAAAGCAGCATTTTGTTTATTTATTTGATCCAGAATGCCCACAAAAATATGTGATATCTTGTCAGTTAACATTTGGCAATCTGTGCACTAGAAACTGGAGACTTGGAGGTCAGAGAAATGGGGGTCCTCTCTTCAAGGACTGAGTCTAATTATGCTCTTTTGACTACTCCTTATTTCCAGATACTAAGGGAGTACTTATCTCCCGATATTCTTATTTTAAAGATGAGAGTAGTGGATTTGAACTAAGTGATTTACTGACTAATTACTAATCACTGATAGGATTGGAAATAATCTATTTGGGGAATTATAGACAGTATTTTGTTTAGAGGAGTCTGAACACTAGAAATTGTTGTTAGCCTCAGGTATTTTATTTGGCATCCATGGTGGATACTTTGTGTATTGGTTTCTCTGGAAGTATCTTTGTCTTCATACTTTTCATCAAATTTGGGAAGTCTGAAGACAGTTTTACCCACTCTTTTTTCTTCTGGGTCTTGAACCCATACATCTGATGTTCCCCACTGGTCCCACCCTCAGCTTTCTGTGTCTTTGGTAGGTCTCTCAGTCCTTTTTGAACTTACCTCACCTTTGAGACCTGCTTCTCAGTATCAGTGAGGACCTTAAGGTCCCTGTTCTCAACACTTCTCCACTGCCCCAGAATTCAGTGGTTTGCCCCATTGTCCTTGGGACATGCCAGCATGCCTCAAGGGGCTTCTTTCTCATCATAAACCCCCAGCCTTCACTGGGCTCCTTGCGTGTGCTTGGTGAGGACAGTTGGTGAGACAGGAGCAGACTTATTTTGTGGCTGGAGCTCTGAATCCATAATCCCAACCCACATGCGGCCATTAAGAGTCCATTAGAAATCTGGTATGTCGGGCCGGCGCCGCGGCTCACTAGGCTAATCCTCCACCTAGCGGCGCCGGCACACCGGGTTCTAGTCCCGGTCGGGGCGCCGGATTCTGTCCCGGTTGCCCCTCTTCCAGGCCAGCTCTCTGCTGTGGCCAGGGAGTGCAGTGGAGGATGGCCCAGGTGCTTGGGCCCTGCACCTCATGAGAGACCAGGAAAAGCACCTGGCTCCTGGCTCCTGCCATCGGATCAGCGCGGTGCGCCGGCCGCAGCGCGCTGGCCGCGGCGGCCATTGGAGGGTGAACCAACGGCAAAGGAAGACCTTTCTCTCTGTCTCTCTCTCTCACTGTCCACTCTGCCTGTCAAAAAAAAAAAAAAAAAAAAAAAGAAATCTGGTATGTTGTGCTGTTATCCTCATTTACTTCAAGAAAAATTTTGATTTCTCTTTTAATTTCTTCTATGACCCATTGTTCATTCAGGAGCATGTTGTTCAATCTCCATGTGTTTGCATATGCTCTAGGGATTCCTGAGTTGCTAATTTCCAACTTCATTCCTTTATGGTCTGAGAAGCTGCATGGTATGATTCTAATTCTTTTGAATTTGCTGAGACTTGCTTTATGGCCTAGTATGTGGTCAATCCTAGAGAAGGTTCCATGTACTGCTGAGAAGAATGTAAAATCTTTAGCTGTAGGATTGAAAGTTCTGTATATATCTGTTAGATCCATTTGGGCTATAGTGACTGGTTTCTCCTTCTTTCTGTCTGTGGAAGACGCTTCCTTCTGCAGCTAACTTTTCAGGGATGAGAGTCGCTGTGTATCTCTGTGTCCTAGGAAGAATCATCGCCTCACGTAAATTTTGTCTTCTCTTCTCTTCAATGGCTTTTATTTTAAATCTACAATTTTGTAGTCTAGTCAGCTTGTTTAGGTTATGTTAGTGGAAACAAGAATATCTTATGGATTTCTAATATCCTAACCAAAGCAGAAGTCCTCCACAGTGTATAAAAAATGTAGATGGCTGTCAATTCTAAAAATGTTAAAGGATTTACATAACCATCTGATTTCTGGCTTCTCTTAGAAAACGAGACGTTCTGGCAAGAGTGGACCTAAATTCCCTGGCAAGAGTTACTGCAACTGAGTAATGGCTATACCATTCATATGAAGGAGATAAGGCATTCATGAGTATCTATTGCTTTATAAGAGAATTTTTCATAGGATTCTTCGATATTTAGGCAGGTAAAAAAGCAGAGAGATACACTCTAAATACTCCTTTGTTTGGTTTCATTTTGCATTTTAAGTCAGGCAATTTGCCAAGCTCTTAGTGTGGTTCCTCAATGTGACGATGTTCGTCTTGATCTTGTTCAAATACAATGATGCATGAGTCCTTGAAGAGTCATTAGTGTTAAGATCTATTGATGAAGGCAAATGATCCCTTTCAAATCATTGTTTATTAAGGGGAAAGATTTGTTGGATGTATTATTTCCCTACAGCTTATGAGATCTTCTGATAGACTTTTTAGAAATACTTTTTTAAATAGGACGTATGTATGTGTATATTTCTCATTAACAAAAGTGACCATTGTTGAGGTGTTTTTATTATTTGAAGGGGATAAGATGATGAGATAGTGGTTAAGGGAAAGGAAAATAATGAAATCCATATTTAATATCATTAGTGAAGTACATTTTACAGAGATATTGATAAAGAAATTACACTGCCAATTTCACATTCACTTGCACCATGTGTCAAGGTCTACTCTACATACAATCAAAATCACTAACTCCTTTTACTTTCTTCTTCATTCCTTTATTCCTTCCAGCATTCTTCTGCTATTTACCAGGTACCTTGCTAGTTACTGGGGATTTAATAGAAAACTAGATAAATTTTGTTTTTATACTTATGGAAATTGAGGAAGTTAACTACATAATTACAAAAAGTGTATCAGGGCAAAACATAGTTGCTTTTGGTTTACTTAAGCTATAAGTTTGATGGAAAAACATATGGGAATTAATAATTCCTTTCATATCAAATTTAAAAATAATTTGGATTTTTTTTCTTTTTTACATGTTTCTTTAGAAAGATATATTTGAACTTCATAAATTTAATTATCCAAAATCTTTTGCAGTATTATGAGATGTGACAAGTGAATTGATATGAATTATTTTTTTGCAGAAGTCCTACATGCGCCTAAGTGTTGTTTATTTGCAAGTAGTTATTTTTATGAGGATCTGTTATTCCAATGAATACAAATCTCACATTTCCTTTCCAAGGAAATTCTCTAGATTATTTTGAATGGTGGAGCATTTTCACTTCTTTCACAATAAGTTAGTTTTAAAAAATGAGCCAAAAATATGTTGACTATCACATGTCCTATCAAATATCCTGTCATTTACAGGAGATATATTTATTATTAAAATAAATCAAAAAGTATTTTTAAATCTAAGCCTATTGAATATAACAGGACAATACTATTTGGGGTGGGGATGCAGTGGTTATTATCCTAAAAGTGTTATGACTTTGTGCCAGCACTGTGGCATAGTAGGTTAGACCTCCACCTGCAGCGCAGGTTCCCATATGGATGCCAGTTTGTGACATGGCTGCTCCTCTTCTGAAGGTGTCTGGTAATGGCCTGGGATAGCAGTGCAGGATGGCCCAAGTGATTTGGCCCCTGCACCCACATGGAAGACCTAGAGGAAACTTCTGGCTCTTGGCTTCAGCTAGCCCAACCCGGGCAGTTGTGCCATTTGGGGAGTGAGCCCTCAGATGGAAGATTTTTCTCTCTGTTTGTAACTCTGCCTCTCAAATAAATCTTAAAAAAAAAAAAAACCAGATATGACTATGAAGTCAGGAGGGTGGATCTGGGGTTAACTAGTACTGAAGACAGTTCATCAAGAGGAGTTCTACAAGTCATTTGGTAAAAGAAGTATGCACAAATAATCCTCTAAGATTCTGATGAGGGAAAACAATAATTATTTGAATATATATGTTTTTATATATTTATTAGAAATCTGTTTTATTAGAGGGAATTATAATGACAAAAATAGCTAAAGCAAAGTGTTTTATTTAATAGTTTCTTTGGGAGCATTATATATTATATATATGGAATAGCTTATAAAATGGACAAGCTGTATTTCTTTGTACATTTAAAAAATATTTTATGGGGCTAGCACTATGGTGTAAGGGTAAAGCTGCCGCCTACATTGCCAGCATCCCATATGGGTGCCTGTCAGAGACCCGGCTGCTCCACTTCCCATCCAGCTCTCTCTATGGCCTGGGAAAGCAGCAGAGGATGGCCCAAGTCCTTGAGCCCCTGCACCCAGGTGGGAGACTTTGAAGAAGCTCCTGGCTCCTGGCTTCTGATTGGCTCAGCTCTGGCTGTTGCAGCCATTTGGGGATTGAATCAGAGGATGGAAGACATCACTCTCTCTCTCTCTCTCTGCCTCTCCTTCTCTCTGTGTGTAACTCTAACTTTCAAATAAATAAATAAATCTTTAAAAAATTATTTTATTAGAAAAGTTTTTTTGGCTGACATATTTCTACGCACACACACAGCATAAACCAATCAAATCAGGTGACTAGGCTTTCTGTTTCCTTGTCTTGTCTTGTATTTGCATTTGGAGCCTCTCGGCCCTTCTCTTCCAGTACTTTATATAGCACTAATATATTATTGTGAAGTTATTAATCACCCCCACTATGCCATACCCTAGAACTTGTTACTTCTTTATATTTTTTAATGCTTATTTAATTTTCATCTACTTGAAAGGCAGAGTGACACACAGAGAGAGGTAGAAAGGGAGAGGGGGATAAAAAAGAGAGGGAAAGAGAAAAGATGAGAGAGAGAGAGAGAGAGAAACTTCCATCCATTGATTAATTCCCCAAATGCATGCAAAAGCCGTGGATTGGCTAAGCTGAACCCAGGAGCCAGTAGCTTCATCCTGGTCTACATGGGCAGCAGGATTCAAGCACTTGAGCCATAATTTGTTGCTTCTCAGGGTGTGTATTAACAGGAAGCTGAACCAGAAGCAGAGCGGCTTGGCAAACTGGCACTCCAGTTTGGAATGCAGGCATCCCAAGTGGCAGCTTAACCCACTGTGCTGTAATGCCCATCCCAGAACTTAGTTCTTCTAATGTGGTGACAATGTTTTGGTACTTATTGTATTAAAATAGATTACCTTTGTATGTTATTTTCACATTAAGAATGTGTTATGATTCAATTCCAACATTTCTGATATTTTCTTGAGGTAATTATGGCTAACTTGTTTGAAACTTTATATAGAGAATGTCTTATCAAAAAAATCAAGATTTTATACAGAAATTTGGAAGTGAAGCTGGGCGCCAGAGAATCACACATCATGCTATTCAGCTGGCTTTGAAGCACTTTCTTGGGCTAAACTGATATTTGATTCATCGGGAGAAAATGAGAAAACAAAATGGCATGGGCATGGGAGCTAGAAACCTGGGATTGAATCTTTATATAAACTAATGGCCTGTTGCCTCAGGCAATTTCTGTCCTTATTTCTTCTATATTTATATAATAATACCTATCTCATTGGGCTAATGTATGCAGTGTGTGTGGTGTAAAATGAGCTCAGCAAACTGATTATTTTTAAGACATGATATGGAAAAGTACCTTTTTTAAAACTTTTATTTAATAAATATAAATTTTGAGAGTATAACTTTTGGATTATAGCGGTTTTTCCCCCATAACCACCCTCCCATCTGCAAACCATCCCATCTCCTATTCCCTCTCCCATCCCATTCTTCATTAAGATTCATTTTTAATTATCTTTATATACAGTTGAAATCTTTACTTAGTATATACTAAGTTGATCTTTTGTATATAAATTACCTTTTCAAAACATGTAGTTTTCTTATAATGAAGACAAAATTTGTTAGTAATACTAACAATTTAAATGACATCAAGATTTTTTCTTTTCCTCATTTCCTACTATGCTCCTCATAGAGAGTCAATGGATACTCCCAGTAGTTTTGGAATCCGTGAGTTTTGAAATGATAACATTTGGATATCTGATTTCAAAAGGGGCAGTTGACAGACTTTATCAAGGAAAAATAATTTTCTGGGCCGGCGCCATGGCTCACTAGGCTAATCCTCTGTCTGCGACGCCAGCACTCCAGGTTCTAGGCCCAGTTGGGGCGCTGGTTCTGTCCCGGTTGCTCCTCTTCCAGTCCAGCTCTCTGCTGTGGCCCGAGAGTGCAGTGGAGGATGGCCCAAGTGCTGGGCCCTGCACCCGCATGGGAGACCAGGAGGAAGCATCTGGCTCCTGGATTTGGATCTGCAAGGTGCAAGCGCACCAGCTGTAGCAGCCATTTAGGGGGGTGAACCAATGGAAAAGGAAGACCTTTCTCTCTGTCTCTCTCTCACTGTCTAACTCTGCCTGTCAAAAAAAAAATAATAATTTTCTGGTAGAGGTTTATCTTGTAGTTTTCCTTGCTATCTAAAATAGGGCTAGTTGAGGAAGGTTCTAACTTATATTATATATGTGTATATAAATGTATAAACTTATATATAGGGACTAAAATTTTCTTTTTAATGTATGACATTTCTTGATATGTGGACATATTTATTACTAAAATATATTACACCCTCTATAAGAATAATTTTGATCCCAATAGTCTTTGACAAGAAGGCATTCACAATAGCATTAATTAACTTTTCATATAATGAGTGAATGAGAAATTAATGTCAAGATAAAACCTATAAGCATGAAACCAAATTACATGAGGAAAATAACCACGTGTGGTTATTTGCATATAGTAATGTTGGCTCAATATGTTTGAATGAATAACCTGGGAAAATTCTAAATTTATACTGACCAATTATTTGAATGGGATATTTTTACATTTATTCTCAAAAATGATAAACAGGGTAACATTTGTTCATATACAAATTGAACAAATTTGAAAGCAATTGAAAAGCCATTCTGAGAAACACGTACAAAAATCTTGTTTGTTGAAAAAAATACTGTTTTTAAACACACACTCATATGATTTGAAGTAAATGGAGGCGTTCCATTTAACTCTGAGTAAAGGGAACACTAAAGTCTTCCTGATAACAGGAAGGTGCTTGTTCTCCTATCAAAGTCCTGGTGAGACCACTCACTGTACAATGCTGAAGAGGAACAAGCTCCCATATTGGTTTTGATGGTGCCATTGTAGCTATCATACTGAATCAGGAGCACAGTCACCTCCAGTATAAACAAAGTCTTTACTATATAAATTAGAACTCACACCAACTCAGTGGATAGGAGAGGGGAGTTAGGGCACCAGATAATATTTCCAACCACGATAGTGAACTGGTTGCTTGATATACACATTAGGGCTGGTAGGAGAATCCAAACTGTGGATGGATCTTTGATGTGGAACTTCTAGATACACCTGTGTATTAGCACAACTCCAAGGAAAAGGAATTAAGTAGCTGTTGGTGGTTTTGAAGATGCTCTTGATTGACAGACAATCCATGGAATTAGGAAAACACACAGGAAACACACATCCATACACAGCAGGTGTTCATATGGCTATCTCCACACATGCACAAGCTACCTATAAAATTTGACTAATGCCTTCTTCATTAATTCCTTCCAAATCTCACACAAGTTAGGTTAATGGTGAATTCTAACATGAAATGATAAAGGGAAAAGATTCTGGGAAATCAAGTTCCCATAATTTCCATATCACAATCATACCCAACTCAAACTGTAGATTTAATATTTCATCATAGGTCTGTCTTCTTTTAAAATTTAAAAATTTATTTAAAATTTAAAAATGTATTTATGAGAGGGAGATATGCATGAGAGAGAGAGAGAGAGAGAGCACGCAAAAAATAAGAAGAGAGGAGGAGGGAGTTCAATTGCTTGAGCCATCATTGCTGCCTCTCATGGTCTGCATTAGCAGGAATCTGGAATCAGGCACCAGAACTGGGAACCATACTCAATTACTTCCATATGGGAGGCACTGTCCAATTGCAAGGCTAAATGCCCAACCCAGATCTGTCTTATTATTCAAATAATAGAAGTAATGACAAACAGTTAAGGACAAAAATGGAAATAGTAATTCATGAGACTACATTCTATGTTAAACCTTTTATACTTACACATTGATGCCAACTATTTATTTGCAAGGAAGATAGAAACTTCTTTATGCTAAAAAAGGAGTTTTTTCCCCATAAGAAAGAAAGGTGGACTCTATCTGTATCTGTAACTATACTTGTATCTGTATCTTTAGGATAAGAGATATCCAGAACTTGCCACATGAGGCCAGTGGGAAAATCCCAACTACCAGCAAAAATTTATTTTTAATGGCTCACTAATCACACAATTCTTTTAAAATTACATAAAAATTAAACTTACCTCAATCCTAAAAATATGTTTCAATTCACCCATGGAATCAACATGCTTCAAAATGGAGAGAAAAGTTATATGTCCTAACTTGGGAGTAAAGCAGTATTTATTAAACTCATACACTATGGTTTGAGAATTATCTACAGAATTGTATCAGTTTTCCAGAGTGAGAATTAGAGATCCATAGTCCAATGGATGACTTCTGAATCATCAGTTCTATTGCTGCACTCAAGGATCATGGGGCAATGACTTTGCTTTTGTAATAAATCCATGAGCAAGAGCCAGAAGCTCAAATTTACCATTTTTGTGTTTTTAAAGAGATTATCCCCCTGAATATAATTGGAGGGAAAGTTCCTGGGCCCAGCTCCAATCAGAAAAAGTCTTGTTTCTCTTTACCAAATCAAAGGAAAGGGCTTTTTGTGATATGAGAAATATAGCCCCACATTCCAGTAGAGAAACTGGGCAGTCACCTTTTGATCCTTTATGTGGATGCTGAAGTTTGTAAATTTAATAAAAAGATAAAAAATTGTGGCAATGTTTTTATCTGAAGCAATAAACTCTGATTAAATCCTGCCAGTCTGATGCTAACAGTCTTTCTGGGTAGCCTGAAGGTGAGTGAGAGCTCTGGACAAGATAATAGCAATAGACAAATGTGAAAGAATATGAAGCTTTAAAGGGCCTCTCATAACACTGAAGAGTTTAGGAAATTAAAATAATCAGAATCGCTTTTCATGCTCCCTAGGAGTCTTAACTGCCTCAGTTCATTCACTCCTCTGTCATTTAGTAAATCTATCTCCTTCATTGTAATGACTGTTTCTTCATCTGTAATGACTATCTTTCATGTTCCTTTTTATTAACATTTAAAAATAAAGATGGGCCAGAAAGTAATATGCTTATTATCTGTAGAGTCTAACAGGATGACAGTTAGCCAAGCCCCATTGCTCTTTTAACTAAGAGATAAGTTTGGGAAAAGAAGGATGTAGAATGGAATTTATAGTAACATATGAAAATTGTTTTTGTCATCAACTTGAGAAGAAGCTATAATATGTAGCAAAAACTAGTTACTGTAAGGCATCTTACAGTGCTTAGCTACACAGACAAATCTTTCAAATGTTGATGTATAGCAGTGACTTTAAAAGTCAGACACTTTAAATGGCAAGCTTTGTATTCAAACATATTAAGTGTAATTAAATCTAGTTATGCATGTCTATATAGATATACACAGGATGATAGGGCCTTTAGTTAGAATAAATTGTAATTAATGTTGAGATTAACTTTAGTCTGTATTTCTTATTTCAGATCTATCACATATTTATGAGGATGATATTTTGGTAGGAAAAGTGAGGATTTGGGTTAGGGTAGTGGATAGGAAGCTGTGTTTATATTGGTCTTCCCTTAAGCATTTATTCTGGTTAATATTAATAGGAATCAAAGAATTATAACACTATCTAATTTAGGTATGGTTTATATTATTGTTACTTAGATAACAAAAATAAATTGAACTGGTTTCTTCTGATGTTTCATAGTTGTATTTATACTAAAACACATTAGTTTGGCACAGCTTTCAAAAGTGCACCCTCTGTTAGATAAGGGGTGCCATAATGGCTTCTGGAATGATCTATTATTTTTGGCATATAAAAAGAAGTTATAATGCTGTTCTTTAAAATTTATGTTTCATAATAAAATGAATAATTCATTCACTCATCCACTGACAAGCAGAATACTTAAATTAATGTCTCAAAGTAAAAAATCACCACCAAACCAAAAAGCTAGTGTTGGAGGTAGGGAAAGAATCCTGGCTATTAGGATATAATACATTTTCAGAAGATAACCATAATATAAAATGAGTCTGAAAGTCATTTATAAAGAACAGGATATTAAAAGCTATAAGGAAAAAAAGAGACCATCTATCTATTTGTGTACTATTTTGAAGACTTGAGCCAAATGTTTCATCAGTGATTTGGATGCCTTCCAATAAATTGGGCATAGTTGTGTGTGTGTGTGGGGGGGTGCCTAGTGTCCGGGGAAGGTGGACAGCAATCTCCTTTCCTTTTGGGCTTCGTTTATTTAAACCTTTATTCATTAATTCAACAAATGCTGATTGTGCAGCTGATATGCATAAGGCAATCTGATAGGCCTTGCAATGTGTACTCAAATTATCTAAACCATAGAACCTCAGGGGTTCAGAATTTACAAATGGAGATGACATACCTGGGTGAATTTAAGACAAGATTAATTTTTAAAGGAATTCTGATCATTTGGCACAAGTGGTTAAGTTCTTTCTGGGGATGCCTGTACCCCATGTTGGAATATCTGGTTTGAGTCCCAGCTCTGCTTCTGATCTAGCTTCAAGGCAATGTATAGCTTGGGAGGCAGTGGTGATGGCTAAAATACTTGGATCCCTGCCACCCATGTGAAGAGACTCAAATTTGAGTTCCAGGCTCCTACCTTTATTCTGGCTTAGCTCTGGCTGTTGTAGGCATTTGGGGGAATGAACCAATGGATAGAAGATATCTCTCTCTATGCCTTTCAAATAAATACTAAACCAGGGTTTTTGTTTTATTTATTTATTTATTTATTTTTAGGTTTTTTTGTTACTTTACAGCTAGTTATTAATTCTTTATTTAGTGGAGCATTAAGCCTTTGATTATAATGTAAGTTAAGAATATGTTATATCAAAAATTTAAAAAATGAAGGAAGGAAAGAAGGAAAAATGGAAGGAAGGAAGGAAGGGAGGGAGGCAGGGATGGAAAGAGGATGGGTGGGTAGAAGGAAATTAGGGAGGGAGAAAAGGAATATTGTTACATTCTTAGACAAGAGCCTCGGGTGATTACTGATGCCATAAACAAGAGTGTCAATTTGTTAAGTCAACAACAGGAGTCACTGTGCACTTACTCCTCATGTAGGATCTCTGTCCTTAATGTGCTGTACCTTGTGATTTAATGCTATAACTAGTACTCAAACAGTATTTTTCACTTTGTGTTTCTATGTGGGTGCAAACTGTTGAAATCTTTACTCAATGTATGCTAAACTGATCTTCTGTATATAAAGAGAATTGAAAATGAATCTTGATGTGAATGGAAGTGGGGAGGGAGCGGGAAAGGGGAGGGTTGCGGGTGGGAGGGAAGTTATGGGGGTGGGGGAAGCCATTGTAATCCATAAGCTGTACTTTGAAAATTTATATTCACTAAATAAAAGTGAAAAAAAAGAATTGTATCTATGAACTACATTGAATCTGTTCTCTTTATAATCATATCACACTAACATGAAAAAATAAAGTATTAAAAATAAAATGTAAATAAGTAAATAAAAATTAAAAACTCTGAACCAAATTTTGGCACCAAGTTAATTTAATGATGAATTAAATATGAATAAATAAATCATATTCACTTAAGCTTTTTCTATGTGTAATAAAAGCATCATCATCATATTATTATCTGAATAATGATAATGATACTAGGCAATATATGTGTCCTCATGCACTGTTTTACATGTATTTACAAATATGAGAGGTCTTCAAAAAGTTCATGGAAAATGTGCAATATGAAAACACTGCATGGATTTCCAAGTGTTTTTTTGTTGCTATTGTACCAAAATAAATGTTTCTCTTAATTGCATTTTTCCAGAGACTTTTTGAAGTTCAATAGTAGACGGCACTCCTGTGGCGCAGTTGCTGTTGCTATCTCCATTAAGCAGATGGGGATACTAAGGAATGGAGAAGTGACGTAATTTGGCCAAGCTCACACAGGTAGTCAAGGCTTAGCTCAGAAATGACAGGCGTTGTTGTCAACTTGGAATCAGTTGGCAAAACTCCCTGATAGCATCTGGGGGCAATCTGAGATGTCAGGATTTGCTTTCTCAGTTTCTTCAGCGTTGTCACTAACAATTTCCATGCAGTTAAAAACAAGTCAAGGAGCTCAGACCTTGATTTTAAGAGGGAAATGACATGAGTATGACATATTTCACCTTTATAGAAAATATTGCTTAAAACTATTATCAGAGTTAGTCAAGAGAATTACAAATCAAGCAGGTATCATTTCTATATCAGTTAGGATCTATCCATAATAACAGTTTTAGATGGAGTTCTTTGCAATTGACCATATTTCAGGTTTTTCCCTCTATAAATGGAGGGAGTTGGATTAATTGATTTCCTGATGCTCTGTAATTTATATTTCTCTGAATTAATTAGGCTCATGAAGTTCTACATTTAATCACTTACAAATAGGTTTTAGGGAGGGAAATCATCAAGATTCAGACAAAAGGCAGGTTTACATGAGCAGTGATTGCTGTTCCAATGACACATAGCTTTGGTCAAGCCAACCAGTTTACACTGAATAAATAAGTATATTACATGGTATTTCTCACTGATTTTAAAATAATTATTTCTACTTAGAAATAGGAGTTATTTTTGTTTAGTTAGGGAGATAATTGTCATCTTTCAACATTTGGTTATATTTTCCCATCTGTTGACTGTGCTACAAAGTAAAATAAGTTTCTAAGGAAGAAATGTATGAGTTCTAAAAAGAAAACACTAAGGGGGCCAGCCCTATGGCTTAGCGGGTGAAGCTCTGTCTGCAATGCCTGCATCCATATGGGTGCCGGTTTGAGTCCTGTCAGCTCCACTTCTGACCAACTCTCTGCTGTGGCTTAGGAAAGTGGTAAAGGACTGCCCAAGTCCTTGGGCCCCTGCACCCAAATGGGAGACCTGGAGAAGCTCCTGGGTCCTAGCTTTGGATCAACCCAGCTATGGCCATTGGGGCCATTTGGAGAGTGAAAATGAACCAGTGGATGGAAGACCTTTATTTCTCTCTCTGCCTGTGCCTCTGTAACTCTGCTTTGCAAATAAAATAAATAAATTTTAAAAGAAAGAAGCACTAAAACATAGAAACTACTAAAAAAGGTGACAGAATTGGAGTAGATAATGTGGTCATTTCATGCTATTGCAGAACACTCTAGAAAGTTAATATTCTTATCTTTCACAGATTTGTGGCTGTTTTTACTTCAAGAGACCCTCAATCTCACTTTTTTGAGCCGGGTGTTTTGTCAAGTTACCTCCAATACCCAAGGTTTGTGACCACAACATTTTAATATGAGATTGCAGTCTCTGAGGTAAGAAACGGATGATGAGTTATGGCAGCATGGAGGTGGATTTACCTACACTTTGAAATTAGAGCCTTGAGACTTTCAGAACTTGCTCATTCTTTGTCTGATGTGTGTCATAGACATGCCACCACGCCAAAGGCAGGGGCACAAGTGACTCCTGTGGAGAGGAAATTCATGATAAAAACAGAGGCCCCTGCCCCCTTTCCTTACTTTGGGCCCTAGGGCAAGTCAATGCTCAGTCACCAATTTCCCCAATTATAGAATGGGAATTAAAATCCTTAAATAAACTCATTTCTTTAAAAGCATCTTTGATTATTTATTAAAAAAACACATTTCTTGGTATTCATTTTATATCTGATAATAACTGATAAGTGTGGGAGGATGCTTTGGATAAGAACTGATATTCTAGGTACAGATGAAAACTGAAAATCCTGTAAGAAATGAGTAATCTCACTCCCTTGGCAAAATCTTCACAGATTAGGATCTTGAAAATGGAAGGCTAGGGCTTGGTGGTATTATTTTACCATTTTTAGTATGCAGCAGAGTGACTTTGAATGGAAAATGTCTTTAAAAACTTTTTTTTTAAATAGTGAATGTTGTGTCAGTTTCTTCTGATCCCAAAGATCCTGGATCTGCGAGCCCCACTACTGCTTTTGGTCTTGAATGAATTTCACTTCTGCTTTAGAGAAAAGGTGAGAGCTTTAGTCCCAGGTTCTTTAAAATGTACCCAGATTCACTTCAGTTTGCAGAAATAGAATGGTTTCAAACTGACTGTTGGTCCTACTGGTGTTGTGCTTCCATTTTTTAACTATACTACTCATTTGACCTATAATCATAGAAAATTTTTTCTCCGCATGTTGCTACCTGAGTAATCCTACCTCAGACAATTTCCCTTTACCTCACAACTTGTTAGGTATAGAAGAGAGCCCTACTTGTTACTACATGGGGCCAGAAAAGTCTCTCCAATCAGTCCAGCTCTGGTGGGAACTTGGTTTATTACTATTCTCAGAAATTGAGGATTTACATTCAGGGTAATGTTTTCAATTCACTAAAAACAGAGAATGAAAATCATGACACCAATAGAATATGATTTCACTCCTGCTTTCTAGAAGCTCAGATTTCCAGCCCCTCTCTGCCAGATTTTCAGCCCCATTCTCATCCCAGAGGTAACTACTATTCTGTCCTTTACCATGATATGTTTTGTCTGATTTTGAACTTCATCTACGAGTGCAGTCATAATCTTTTGTGTTGACCTTCTTTTCTGCCCATCATTATTCCAGCGAGATTTTACTCATGCTGTCATGTGGAGCAAGTTTGTTCTTTTTCACTGCTAGGTTGTTTCATTGTATGAATAAGCTGTAGCTTAGTTATTCTATTGTTGATAGACATTCATTGTTTTCCATTTTTAGCTATCATAAACAGTACAGCTAAAAACAGACTTGTAGATGTTTTTGGTGGTTGTGGCACTAAGAATGAGATTGTTGTGTTCTAGGATAAGCATATGTTTAGCTCTACTAGTTGGGCAAACATTTCCCAAAGGGCTTGTACCAGTTTATACTCCCATCAGCAACATGTGAGTATTCCACACGCTCACCAATGTTTACTACTGCAGGAAGAGATCTCTATATTTTTGGTCATTTTGGGTGAAGTATGGTCACATTTGACCATGGTTTTAATTTTCATTTCTCAGATGATGGAGCATGGTAAGCTTCTTTTCATGTTTACTGGTCACATGCTGTACTTCTGTGAAGTGTCTGGTTGCTCTTTCCCCTGTATTAAAAAAATCTGAGTTGGGTAAATTACAAGGAGTGGGATGGCTGGGTCGAATGGTAGGGTTATCTTCAGGTTTCTGAGGAATCTCCAGACTGACTTCCATAGTGGCTTGACCAGTTTGCATTCCCACCAACAGTGGGTTAGTGTCCCTTTTTCCCCACATCCTTGCCAGCATCTGTTGTTGGTAGATTTCTGCATGTGAGCCATTCTAACCGGGGTGAGGTGAAACCTCATTGTGGTTTTGATTTGCATTTCCCTGATTGCTAATGACCTTGAACATTTTTTCATGTGCCTGTTGGCCATTTGGATTTCCTCTTTTGAAAAATGTCTATTGAGGTCCTTGGCCCATCTCTTAAGTGGGTTGTTGGTTTTGTTTTTGTGGAGTTTCTTGATCTCTTTGTAGATTCTGGTTATTAACCCTTTGTCTGTTGCATAGTTTGCAAATATTTTTTCCCATTCTGTCAGTTGTCTTTTCACTCTCCTGACTGTTTCTTTTGCAGTACAGAAACTTCTCAATTTGATGCAATCCCAATAGTTGATTTTGGCTTTGACTGCCTGTGCCTCCCGGGTCTTTTCCAGAAATTCTTTGCCTGTGCCAATATCTTGAAGGGTTTCTCCAATGTTCTCTAGTAACTTGATGGTGTCAGGTCGTAGATTTAGGTCTTTAATCCATGTTGAGTGGATTTTTGTGTAAGGTGTAAGGTAGGGGTCTTGCTTCATGCTTCTGCACGTGGAAATCCAATTTTCCCAGCACCATTTATTGAATAGACTGTCCTTGCTCCAGGAATTAGTTTTAGATCCTTGATCAAATATAAGTTGGCTGTAGATGTTTGGGTTGATTTCTGGTGTTTCAATTCTGTTCCATTGGTCTATCCATCTGTTTCTGTACCAGTACCATGCTGTTTTAATTACAACTGCCCTGTAGTATGTCCTGAAATCTGGTATTGTGATGCCTCCGGCTTTGTTTTTGTTGTACAAGATTGCTTTAGCTATTCGAGGTCTCTTGTGCCTCCATATGAATTTCAGCACCATTTTTTCCAGATCTGAGAAGAAGGTCTTCGGTATCTTGATTGGTATTGCATTGAATCTATAAATTGCTTTTGGGAGAATGGACATTTTGATGATATTGATTCTTCCAATCCATGAGCATGGAAGATTTTTCCATTTCTTGGTATCCTCTTCTATTTCTTTCTTTAAGGTTTTGTAATTTTCATCGTAGAGATCTTTAACGTCTTTGGTTAAGTTTATTCCAAGGTATTTGATTGTTTTTGTAGCTATTGTGAATGGGATTGATCTTCGAAGTTCTTCCTCAGCCATGGCATTGTCTGTGTATACAAAGGCTGTTGATTTTTGTGCATTGCTTTTATACCCTGCTACTTTGCCAAACTCTTCTATGAGTTCCAATAGTCTCTTAGTAGAGTTCTTTGGGTCCCCTAAATACAGAATCATGTCATCTGCAAAGAGGGATAGTTTGTGTTCTTCCTTCCCAATTTGTATCCCTTTAATTTCTTTTTCTTGCCTAATAGCTCTGGCTAGAACCTCCAGAACTATATTGAATAGCAGTGGTGAGAGTGGGCATCCCTGTCTGGTTCCAGATCTCAGTGGAAATGCTTCCAACTTTTCCCCATTCAATAGGATGTTGGCTGTGGGTTTTTCATAGATTGCTTTGATTGTATTGAGGAATGTTCCTTCCAAACCCAGTTTGCTTAGAGTTTTCATCATGAACGGGTGTTGTATTTTATCAAATGCTTTCTCGGCATCTATTGAGATAATCATATGGTTTTTCTTCTGCAGTCTGTTAATGTGGTGTATCACATTGATTGTCTTGCGCACATTAAACCATCCCTGCATACCACTTGGTCTGGGTGGATGATCTTTCTGATGTGTTGTTGCATTCTATTGGCGAGAATTTTATTGAGTATTTTTGCATCTATGTTCATCAGGGATATTGGTCTGTAATTCTCTTAAGGAATTTAAATTGGTAAACAAAAAAGAGGTCTGCACCCTAATTTTATTGCAGCTCAATTCACAATAGCTAAGACCTGGAACCAACCTAAATGCCCATCAACGATAGACTGGATAAAGAAATTATGGGATATGTACTCTTTAGAATACTATACCGCAGTAAGAAACAACGAAATCCAGTCATTTGCAACAAAATGGAGGAATCTGGAACACATCATGCTGAGTGAAATAAGCCAGTCCCAAAGGGACAAATACCATATGTTCTCCCTGATCGGTGACGACTGACTGAACACCAAGAGGGAAACCTGTTGGAGTGAGGTGGACACTATGGGAAATGGTGGCTTAATCAGCATAGCCCTGACTGTTAATGAACAACTAAATACATTATCCCTCTTAGTAGTTTTTTTATCTGTTCTACTTAATATGACTGGTTTAGATCTGTAATTGATGCACAGTTATTCTTAAGTGTTGAAAATTAACTGAAATGTGATCCCTGTTGAACATGGTGGTGGGAATGGGAGAGGGAAGAGATGTATAATTTGGGACATGCTCAGGCTGACTTGCCCCAAGTGGTGGAGTTGGAAGCATACCAGGGGATTCCAATTCAATCCCATCGAGGTGGCATGTTCCAATGCCATCTCACTGTTCCAGGTGATCAGTTTCAGTTCACAGTTGGTCATGGTGAAGGGACTGGGAGTCAAAGGGAGCACATAGACAAGTCTAGTACCTGCTAACGCTAACTGATGGAGTAAATAAAGGGGAGAGTGATCCAACATGGGAAGTGAGATACTCAGCAGACTCATAGAATAGCAGATGTCCTAAATAGCACTCTGGCCTCAGAATCAACCCTAAAGGCATTCGGAGCTGGCTGAAAAGCTCATGAGAGTATTTCAGGCATGGAAAGCCAAGACACTCTGGCAAAAGATCTCTGCGAGTGAGATCCCAGTGGAAAGAACAGGTCATCAAAGAAGGAGGTACCTTTCTCTGAAGGGAGGAGAGAACCTCCACTTTGACTATGACCTTGTCTAAACAAGATAAGAGTCGGAGAACTCAGAGGGCTTCCATAGCCTTGGAAACTCATGACTGGAGCATAGGGAGATTACTGATGCCATAGACAGGAGTGTCAATTGGTAAAGTCAACAACAGGAGTCACTGTGCACTTACTCCTCATGTAGGATCTCTATCCTTAATGTGCTGTACATTGAAATTTAATGCTATAATGAGTACTCAAACAATATATTTCACTTTGTGTTTCTATGGGGGTGCAAACTGTTGAAATCCTTACTTAATGCATACTAAACTGATCCTCTGTAAAAAAAAAAAAAAAAAAAAAAAGAAATTATCAATTCCCAACTTGACTCTCACTGGGATTAAACATGACAATAGGTCTGCTCTGATTTCATCATCATTTAAAAAAAATCATCTATTATTTTTCACTTTATGTTTCTGTGTGGGAGCAAACTGTTGAAATCCATACTTAATGTATACTAAGCTGATCTTCTGTATATTAAGATAATCGAAAATGAATCTTGATGTGAATGAAAGGGGAGAGGGAGTGGGAAAGGGGAGGGTTGTGGGTGGGAGGGACGGTATGGGGGGGAAGCCATTGTAATCCATAAGTCGTACTTTGGAAATTTATATGCATTAAATAAAAGTTTAAAAAAAAATTTACCTTGAATGCAAATGGCCTCAACTTCCAGTTAAAATATACAGACTGGACAAATGGATTAAAAAACAAGACCCACATATTTGCTGCTATAAGAAACACACTTCATCAACAAAGATACATGTAGACTGAAAGTAAAAATATGGAAAAGATATTCCATGCTAACAAAAAGGAAAAAAAAATCTGAGTTGTCTTTTTCTTATTGATTTGTAGATTTTAAAGCATATTCTGAATATGAGTTGTTTGTTCGGTTGAGTATTGCAATTATTTTTCTGTTTGTTGCTTCCTTTTTCACTTCTTTAATGTTGGTTTTCAAAAAGTAGAAGTTTTTAAAGCTTTTATTTATTTATTTAAAAGCAAAGTGACAGAAATGGGGAAGATTTTATGCTTCTATTCTTGCTATATCTATCTATTCATCTATTTATCTATCATCTATCATCATCTATCTATCTATCTAAAGAGAAAGAAAGAGATGGTTGTCTTCCATCTGCTGGTTCATTACACAGATGAATGTAACATCAAAGGCTGGACCAGGCCAAAGCCAAGAACCAGGAACTTCATCGGGATCTCCCACGTGGGTGGCAGGGGCCCAAGGATTTGAGCATCATCTAGTGCCTTCTGAGTTGCATTAGGAGGAAGCTGGATTAGAAGCAGAGCAGCTAGGACTGAATCTGCCACACCAGTGTGGGATGCCAGCATTACAAGTGGCAGCTTAACCCACTGCACCACCACAATGCTGGCCCCAAAGAATATATTTAAATTTCATGCCAAACAGTTTACTTATCTTTTATCTTATGGTTAATTTCTTTTCTTTTTTGGTTTAAGAAATATTGGCCTATTGCAAGAACCTGAAGATATCTTTTTTTTGTTTTCTTCCAGAAAATTTCTTGTGTATCTTTCATATTTTAAGTATCTGATTCATTTTAAATTGATTTTTGTGCATAATATGAGGCAGAGATCCAGGTTAATTTTTTTCATACTTATTGAAAAGATTGTCCAGTCCCTAGTGAATGAAGTGACAGCCTTTATCCATCAGGTGACTGTTTATGTATGGATTCATTACGTGACCCCTTTGTCCTGTCTCAGTTTACCCGTCTGTTTTGAACTGAAACCTCACTATCTTAGTTCTGCTTTATAGTTACTCTTGAAATCTGGTAGCCAATTCTACAGCTCTAGCATTGTACATCTTCTAGTTTTTCCTCACTCTTCTAAGATCTATTATGTTGATAAAGACATTTAATCTGTTATGTTTGACAGCTTTACTTTGGAAAAATCTTAAAAGAAATTTCTAGAATTGAAAAATTTCAAAGCAGGAGACTGACTCTCAGATTAATTCTGAAAAGGTGTTTGGTGAATGAATGTGTTCTTAAGATCTTCATTTCTGCAGAAATAGAATCAGACCAAATGTTACCCATCCACATTGCTAAGTGGCCAAAACACAGATGGTCATACATCTCTTAAATTCAATAGTAATGAATTAGTGTCCCTAATTTAGGGAGGGGAGGTTGCTGTAAGGATCATCTGGCTCTAGCACTTCACAACACAGATGAAAAACTATAAAGTTAACTGATTTTCCCAACATATGCCTTCTGATTTGTAAGTCAGCTTTCTTTCTACTGAAACTCACGATTTTTAATAAAGTATATAATACCTCAGGAAACATTTGTCTTTTGCATGTCTCTTCTATCTACTGGAGGAAAAGGATGTCTGACCTTAAGAATGTTAAAATTCAATAAAGGGGAAACCAGTTTAAAATAACTTTTCCTTTTTGATGTAGAGAGATGCTTAATTAACTAGAACTTCATTTAAAATTGTGGAGTAAATCTTTAAAAATTCGTTCAAGTCTCCATTAATTATGTCTCCCCAGATTGTTCAGTACCAAAGATTTTAAATCATCAAGGCATAGCTGATATCTGAGAACAAGACTAGTGTTTGCACACTCTACATTCCCATTTGCTTTGAGAGAGCAAGACTCCTTAAATCCATTTGCAACAGCTGGATTTTGGTGAACAAATACTAACAATACAATGAAAACACATCTCAGCTAATCAGTTAGATGAGTGAAGCGCAGCACTAACAGATCTCCCCCTCTCTTCACACTCTCTCCAAGACACTGTTTGTTTCCCTTCCCTTTTATTTTATTTTAATCACTCTTCTGAGACATTGTTGGGACTGGCTCTTCATCAAGGTGTCCAGCTGAAAAATGATGATCAGATCCTGCTGAGGCAGGGACAGAGGAACAGCAGCCTGCATCAGCTGCAGATGTGCAGAGTGGTGACTTTGGGAGGCAATGATAATTAAAGAGCATATGGTTCATAATAAATCTGTACAGTACTGCAAGCTCATCTTAATCAAAGGATTAAGAATAATAGCACATGCTTATAAATAGTGTTAAATCTCAAGTTACATTTCTTAGGTTTCATATAGTCCTATAAAAATTTGGTAGTTTTTTCTTATTTGATATAGTACATGAAGTGTGAGAAGATTTATGATATAATTTGTGTACATGTACCCTGCTCAAAATGGCTGAGAAGGGCCTGATAAAACATGAACATCTGGAGGTACAGATGTCACTCTGGGAAGCTGAAGGCTGTTTGATGGGGAGTAGGAACATATGATTGTGAGAGGAGCAGAGCTCTGAGTGCCACGTTTCAGATGAGTTTGGTAGAAATGTGTTATGAGTGCTTATGGTCATGATTGATAGGTTTTGATGAAGAAAACTATCCCTTAAGGCTGTGCTTACCTTTTGTTTTGTTTTAGGTTCATTCTTTACTTTGATTCTTTTCACAATGATGACTGTTACTGAGAAAGGCATTGAGTTTCTGGGCTTGGAAGATAGAGCTTACACTTTTGCAGTGGGGAACTCCAATTGGAGAAAGGAAATCGCATCTGAGTTGCACCTTAGCTTGATATGGTATTGTCAGCAAGGAAGAGAGAGATGCTGAGTTTCTTGTTCATTCATTTATATGTACTTAGGGTTTATATGGAAGTATCTTCCAACTATGTACTCAGATTTGTTACTAACATATACATGTACATCAATAAAATTGTTTCAGATATGTATGGTTACATATACAATGTATTAATAATGGGTATCTCTGATTACTGGAATTATAGGAGATTTTTGTTTTACTTTACTTTTCTGAATATTTTTCAGGGAATCAGATGAAATGGTTTGTTCACGAGAGAAATATTGCATAGACTATTTTTCTCGAAATGAAAGTCTTTACCAGAGTTTGAGCCTGGCAACTGTTACAAGCCTAAATGAGTACAAACACTTGGGACCATATGGTAAAGGGTATAAATTTGGGAGGCTAAGAAATATATCCATTGGGAAATCCTATGGGCTGAGTTTTGGAGACTGTGCAGAATCCTTCACATATGAAGAAATATCACTTCAATGTCAAGGCATCAGTTCTCCTGATGGATCAATATTTCATTGGCTGAAGATTTTTGAGAATAGTTTTTAAAATTTCTATCTTTTGCTACCTCTGCAGTAGTCAAAGTTGACCTCTAGAGTAATGGTTAACCAACCCCTGTGTCTTGGCCAGACCTTTGGAGACATGGATGAAAAACTTATTTCTACTTCCATAATCCTCTCTGTAGGATCAAAGTATATGTACCTTATTGGATACCATAAATTTATTTATATAATAAGTAAATGGCCTGTCTATTAGTTTGCTGGATGTAATGTTGCACAGGGAGTACCATGGATGACAGGAGTGAAAAAAATAAGGCCGTGTTGAGTCTCCTTTGTGCAGTGAGAAAAGATGATTATGTTTCCATGACCTTTGGAGTTGGACTGTAACTTTAGCTGATCAGAAACTTTTTTTCACCCAAAGTCATTCTTTTCTTTTCTGGCATTCTCCTAACCATATTGTAGATGACTAACCACACTCTCAAATTTATTGTTCCGCCACTGACAGAGGAAGCAGCTGCTGATGGTGTGATGATGCATGCAATCAAGAGATACCAGGCTTTACTTCTGTCTGCTGGAGACTTTTTCTTTCTTATTGGCCTTTAATAACTAATTGCATATTTCATGCTGGAAGTGCTACATCACAGCCATAAGATGGGTTAATGGCCCAAAATATTTGATAGGAGTTTCACATGGGGATATAATCTACTCTCAAGGGGGACTTAAATGCTGCTGTGGCAAATGGCTTTCCCATGGAAATACCAGGCAACATTTTTCAGTTCCTCCTGAAAAAGAGAGAGAATGAGAGAGACAGACACAGAGAAGCAAACATAGACCGACAGATACCCAGAGTATGTAGCACTCTCAGTTGTCTTCTGGTACCAGAAAGAGTCCTTTAGCTATAGAAAACCAACAGAAAAGGTTAGCGAACAGAAAGAAAGCATGTGCTCTGAATGATCTACGTGGACTATCAGAGTCACCTTAAGCATGTGTATCTGCCCAGATACATTTGCATTTGTGTGCATGCAACTACTAAACATGTAATTAGTTCTATCCATGCAGTAGCAGAGTTAAGGTATATCTTTTTATTTTAACTAAGAATTATTATTCACTGTAGTGTAAGTTATGGGAGGTCTGTGTCTCTTCTTTGACTCATCTGCATTTCTTCTTTATTTGACCTGTGCCCATACCCATGTGCCAAAAATGAATTGCAAAAAATCTTCAGTCTCTTCATTCATAACAGAGTTTTTAGTCTTAGACAAGTTCATTTCCATAGCGCCAGACTTTTCTCTTCCTATTTGCTATGGTATCAATCTTTGTATTTGTAAGACCTTTATGAGTTGAAATTCTAATCTAATGCATGACTTGCAAAAATATCTATTGTATTAGAGTTTATACAATATCTCAGTTATAGCAATAAAGAGGTCTTTGTCATTGGTGGTGCCTTGCTGCCTGTTCTATCAGTGATGACTTAGCTTTGGGTTGTAAAAGAACAAAAGAACAATCCTTATCTTGACATATTTTTGCCCAAAAAAGTTTGCCCCTGTTTCTTGGAATTCTCAGGTTGTGGCTATTGTAAAGTATCAAACTATACTCATAATTATTTCTTGTTGAGATTTTGTTGCACTGACACAGATAGCCAGATATAAAAATATTTCCTTTCTTGTTAGATAGAAGAATACTATCTGTCTTTGGGAAATATGAATTAAATATTTGGAAAAATATAATGTCCCCAAGTGTTTAATCATTTAATTATTTTCAGAAGAAATGGAAATAAACAGAAGAATGTTAACTGAAGCACATATGCCTGTGTGTAAACACATACCCCTGTTTTACATTTATACATACACAGACCCACACACAATTATACAGAAATTACAATTAGATGATAAAAGTGGAGACTCCAAGGGTATCAGATCCATGATTAACCCTGCAAAGTGAAAAATAAATGACTAGATTGCTAGTCTACTTGGTGATTACATTCCCTGCTCTATACGGAAAGGAACAATCCTAAATATTGCATTCCATCTGCCACCCACACCCATACCACACCCAAAACCTGAATGTATCAGGAATTGTACTCGAAGAAATAGGGGCCTTGTTTAGGTTGGGAGGCAGTGATAAAATTATTTATAAGATAAAGGTCCTCTAGACTAGAGAACTGAAGCTGGAACACATACAAGAAAAGTCAGCAGAAGAAAATAATCCATAAAATGAGAAACAGCAAGCAGATGCAGTTCCAGACATCATGTGTCCCTGAAGAAAAAAGAAGGAAAGAATATCTATTCCGTGTCCTGACTGATTTCTAGATTAAGGCTTCCCAAGATTCTATAATAGTCATTATTTTCAATATGGTATTGATTCCTAGGATCTAATTCCTTTGCCTTTGAAGAGATGGGTAAATGCTGGGAGGAATTGGAGAAATCCACCAGCCCAAGACTTGATTTTACAGATGGTAAATAGAAGTTTACCCAGGTTAAAAGAGAACACTTGCTCAACATCACACAATGATGTTGAAACAGAATGTATTGACCTAAACCAGTCTTCATATTTGAAAGATGAGTTTGGCCAAAAGGGGCCTTTTGTATGTAGTGAACTGCAACCCAGCGTGATATATAAATGTTGTGATGAAACTTATGTGTGTATTCTTATTATTAAGCAACTGAGCTTCAATCAATCACAGCAGCTGACCCCTTAGTATGTTCCCAGGAAAAAGGGTACCAAGTTATATCAACATAAGGCAAATCCCAGATGGTACCAATCAGATTATCTCTATGTGTCTTGTCTTTCTGGTCATAAAGCAGCACATCACATTGCAAGGAGGCAAGGAGATCATCTTTGGTCTAGAATGTTGCCTGGTTCTAAACTTTTTTTCTTTGCTCAAGTAAACTTTGTTAAAGTTAATTGACCTCAGTTTTTCTTCTAACAATGACATAATCAGTTCTCTTTGCCTGTAAAACTTAGAATACACACAATATAGTCCAAAAGAATACTTGTTATCAGTAACAATAATGATACCATTTGTAGAAATATGAATATCTTTTTCACAAATAAGAATTGAGAATATTTTCTATATGTGTTTTCAGGGGACAAATTGCTTTTCTGATGGATGGTCTAGTATTCACTCACTATGGACATGTATGACTTTCCATGACCTTTCCCAAGTTATACTTCTAGATTAACTTTCACCATTCCTTCCTGTAGACCCTGTGCTTTAGCCACATTGTTCCTTGAACATGCCTAATTTTACTTCTTTTTTAAATACTTATTTATAAGATAATATTTATGTGAATATATATTTGTTCATACTTCTTTTTCCTGGAATGATAGTTTTTCATTCTGGCTGCATATTAGAAATTCCTGGAGAACTTTTAAAAAATAATGTTGCTGGAGTGATGTTTGGTCTAGCAATTAAGACGCTATTTGGGACAATCACAACCCATATTGGAGTGCCTAGATGTGTCTCTACTCTGCTCCTAATTCTAGCTTCCTGCTAATGTGCACTCTGCGAGAAAGCAGGTGAATGCCCAAGTACTTGAGTCCCTGCCATCTAGATGGGTGATCTGGATTGATTTCAGGTCCTGGCTTTGGCCTGGCTCAGACTCAGACTCAGACACTGTTGCTATTTGGGAAATGAACCAGCAGCTGGAAGCTCTCTGTCTTTCTGCATGTTAGACAGATAGATAGCTGATAGAAAGATTAGATAGATAGATAAACAGACAGACAGATAGATAGAATGAATCTCAGACCTCTCAGGTTCCGATTTCATTTGTCTGTGTTGTGGTATCAGTATAATTTATAGACAATTAAACATCAACAGCTTGATAAAATGTGCTAATTACATACAGGCCTGTAACTGCCACCCCCAACAAGACCTAGAGCACTTCTGTCTCTTTAGAAATTTGCCTGTGCCTCTCTGTAGTTGATCCCCTCTCCTGATAGCTGGCCTCAGAGTCACCCATCTGCTTTGTGTCATCACAGTTTTGCTGTTTCTACAATTTCATATAAATGAATTCATAGAATGTGTATTCATTTGGGTTAGACTTTTTGTACTTAACATAAGTTTATGTTTTTGGGATTCATTCATATTTTTGCATACATTAATATTTTTCTTATTGTTGATGAATAAAATTCCATAGTATGGATACACCACAATTTATCTTTTTACCAGTTGATAAAGAGTTAAGTTATTTCATTATTTGGTTATTATGAATTGTGTTCTTGTGTGGGGACCCATGAGCCGGCCATGGGCCCACATGCTAAGGCTTGGCTTGCTGACCATTGGCAGTTACTGCTGTGTGGATGTTTATGGTTTCTGTTGAGCTGTGATATCGGGACCGTTTCATAACCCCAGGCTAGAGTCAAAACAGCTATGGCCTTGGGGCTTCCCGTACTTCTTTTCCCACTGACCAAGGCTGAGAAAACACCAGGTGAAAGCTTGTTGTTAGCACCCGAGTCGCCTGCTACGTGACCAGGAGCTTGATTGGATGAAGGCGTGTGATCACCTTTATGGTTGGACAAGGAGCGCATGGACTGTGCGTGATCAGGCACCCGATTGGAGCACCACCGCATGGACTGTAGCATGGACTAAGCTTGCTTACATGCTTCAACAATGTTATACTATATAAGCTGTTTGTGATATGGTATGGGAGCTTCCCCTTTCTTTCGTAGCTCCCCTTGCTCAAGGGTTTCTTTTTCTATCCTGTTTAAATAAAAGTCTACTGAAGACCTATCAGCTGGGAGAAGTGTCGTTCCTTTGCAGGCAAGGGAGTGACATTCTTGTGGCTGTTTGCATACAAGTCTTGATGTGGACATATGTTTTTGTTTCTCTAGGAATGGGATTACTGAACCATATATTTAGTATATATTTACCTTATAGATGGTGCTATATTGTTTCTCAAATAGCTGTACCATTTGAATTCCCACCAATAGTATGTGAGACGTCCAGTTGTTCCATATCTTCACCAATACTTACTAATATTGGACTTTTTAACTTTGGCCATTCTATTAAGTGTGTAATGACATCTCTAACATTATTTCTTTTAATCAGTATAAGTTCAAGTTTTACCACTTAAAAATATTCTCCAGGTGATTCTCATGTCACTTATGGATGAAAATGTTCCACACGGTCTTGTCATGCCAGCTCTTATCCATTGCTCAGGTTACAACTTACATCCTAACTATTCCATGAAAATTTTGCTCATCTAAGACAGGAGTAATTTATTTTTCCTTGGAACCCCATAACCCTATTATCTAGCACATGTTATTTTACATTTAAAGTCATTTATGTATGCAGTAAACATATGTACTAGGCACTAAGGCTTTTGAGGTCAAAGTATTTACTTTTATACTTTACCTTTGAAGACTCTAATGATTATTTGTTAAACGAATTATGAATCCTTGCAATGTTTGCTTCATGTTTTTATGTAACAGGGTGATGATATTAAGAGCATAGACTCTGGAGCCAGACTGTCTGAACTTCAATAGTGGCAAGAGAATTAAACTCTCTAAAGGTCTAAATATGAGACTATAAACAATTCCTATCTCCAGGGGTTAATCTGACAATTATATGAAGAAACAGTGATACAGTATTTAGAATTGTGCCTAGCAGTATGTATTAACCATTCTTAGAGTTTGCATGTGTGCTTCTGTTCTGTGATGTAGAGAGAGTTTATAACAAGAAGAAAGCAAAGTGATATTACTAAGAGAGGGGAGCATGAAGTGAGATACACTGGGATTCTTCCTCAAATACAGTCATCACTCAACAGTGGGATGCATTATGAGAAATGGATTTTTGGCAATTTCATCATTGGGCAAACAGATTATGCATACATGAATACAGACTATATAGTATAGCTTATTTCTCCTGGGCTAAAAACATGTACAGCATGTTACTACACTAAATGTTATAGGAAATTGTTATGTACTTGGAACTAATTGTGTAACTAAGCATATCTACACATAGAAAAGGTACAGTAAAGATAGGAAATGAAAGTGATTTTCCAGCTTCGTTATAACTTTACAGCATTATTGTTTACACAGTCATTAACTGAAACATTACTAATGACTCATGATTATAATGGCTTTAGGAAAATTGAAAACCAAATATCCTTTTTCTAAGCATCAGCCTAGTTTTTCTGACTGGGGCTTCAGAGTTAGTTGAATTGTCATCTCTCTCCTTTTTCCAACATCAAGTGCCATGACATTAGGCTGGTATCTAAATTTGGATATTTACCTGAGCCTGCCTGTCACTCACTATTTCAGGAAGAACCAGTTCTGACCTCCATTCAGTGGATCTGGCTCTTAGTTAAGCCTCTTAACCAAGATCATTATCAGTTGACTAAATGATTTCTGCCTCCATCAGAATGACAATTTGAAAGTGGCTCGATTCTCCTACTCATGCTGGTAATGAATTGCCCAAATCATGAATTAATGGTACCAGGGGTTGAAGACTTGATCCAATTGTGGTGTCTAGGAGGTGGGACTGATCATTAGGTTATTGAAGGAATGCCCATGGAAGGTGGCTCTTATGAGATGGTTGGTTTAAAAGCCTGAGAATCAGACATGGCCCCTCTCTCTGATTCCTAGATTACCATCTGATTCTTCTTCAGGATGTGTTCTGCCATCCACCACCTTCATCAACTACTAGACCAATGTGGATGCGACCCATATTGGATTGCGAACCTCCAAGACTGTGAGTCAAAATAACCTCCCTTCATTCATAAGTAGCTTGTGTTAAATATTTAGCTTTAGTGGAAAAAGTTGCCAGATATGAGTAACTGTCTCAGTTTTTCATGGTCAGGGACATCCTTTTTCCTGTGACCCAGTTAATATTGTCTACATGGTAGAGAATAGCTTTACTAACAATGATTCCGTTTTCAAGCCATATCTTTGTTTTCAATAAATTTAAAGTTGATATTTCTCCCAAGCCTAGGGCCCTATTATCACAGAAAGAGGGCACTCAGCCATTATAATAATCATCACAATTCATATTTCTTGGATTAATTTAAAGCATTACACATTTTGCTAAACATAACACATAGATTATCATATCTAAACTTCATATGGCAAAGGAGAAACTATGAATCTCTCCAAATTACAGATGAGGAAACAGACTCAGAAATGTTGATTGACTTATCTAATGTCCTTGTGCCAGCAAGAGCCAGTCATGCTCATGTGCTCACTCACTCATCATTCATTATAGTACCAGTACCAAGCTCCCCTGGCTTCACCTCCAGCAAACAGGATACCTTGTTTTCAAAAACAGTGAGCAGCCGTCTGTAAGGACCCCCTTCCTCCCAAACTCATTATTGTTATTATTATTATTAATTAGCTCTGAGTCCTGCATATAAAGCCTTACTTGTCCAGAAGTGAAACTAGAATACCTGTGCAATAGAAAGAAGTCAAAGAAAGCAAGTCTGTAAGTCCCCCAGGCCTATTTGACAGTGCCTCCCTGAAATAATTGACTGTGCCAGATGGCATTGGATGAAGAAAAATAGGTGTCTTCAACTTCAGAGAGATGTGCTGAAGGGTTATTGAGGTTTAAATTCCAACTCCTAAACACATTTTATGGTCTTGACCCTCATATGCTGTTTCCAGAAATGACCTTTTTGGTGGCATCCCAGAAGACTTTTTCTGCTTTTCGAATCCTTAAATAGTTTTGATGAATGTCTGATGATTCCCATGTCTCTATCAACTGATTAATCATTAAATATATCCAATATCTTTAACAGGCAACCAACGATACTTTCAGTCAGAGAAGTTGCTGCAAATATGGTCAGGCTTGCTTCCCAGGAATTTAACTATGAATTTATTATTATTATTATTATTATTATTATTATTATTTTACCTCTCTTCCACATGATGGCATACCTTTTCTTTCATGTTGGAGAAGAAAGTAGTGTTTGTGCATTCCAGGGTATACTTTTTCAAAAGAGCTGATTAGGGTGATTTCTAGTTGAAATAAATAAAATATTTCATTGGATCCTGGAAACAACTGCCTGCTTATACTCAGATTGTGTTCATGCTGTGGGAGAAAAAGAACCACTGGGATTATTTGTAGTTTGACTGTTGCTGCTGGGGTGAGAGGGGGGAAGAGAGCAGCTTTGAATGAGTAGGCACCTTTCTTTGAGTGCTATATCTTGGGGCCTGGTGGGGTCAGGCGATTCCTTTCTTCAAACATTGAATAAATGCACCCTATAGTGCATAATCCTACCAGATGTTCTCTTACTTCTGGCTGGGCCTGCCCACTATCAGGCACAGACAGCCTGCTGTTCTTGCCATTCATGGAGATCTAGCTGGAGCTCTGTGCAGCATTA
The DNA here is from genome assembly GCF_051225735.1 of Oryctolagus cuniculus. Taxonomy (NCBI): domain Eukaryota; kingdom Metazoa; phylum Chordata; class Mammalia; order Lagomorpha; family Leporidae; genus Oryctolagus; species Oryctolagus cuniculus. Next base: position 108,665,778 of record NC_142874.1, read on the forward strand.
GAATATGGTGCTAATGAGGGCTGGCTACAAGCATGATCCAGGTTTGAGAAGTTACCTTTGCACAGGGATGGCTTTGTCCTTTGGCTTTAGTTTGCACCTAGCCCCTGACAGCCATTCTACAAATGAGTCCAAAGGGTAACCAAGTGATGGTATGATGATGAAAGAGGGACTCATTCGCACTGTAGGAAAATCAAAGCATAGAACATATTGAACTGTTTATAGAAACTTTGTGGGTTTGGGCCAGTGAGTAGCATTTAATAGGAGGCATCTTCAAAATGTAAAATTATCAAAAAATATCTTCCATGGGCAGAAATACAAAGAGGCTGATTTTTTTTATTTTTTTTTAAACTTTTATTTAATGAATATAAATTTCCAAAGTACGACTTATGGATTACAATGGCTTCCCCCCCATACCGTCCCTCCCACCCACAACCCTCCCCTTTCCCACTCCCTCTCCCCTTCCATTCACATCAAGATTCATTTTTCCATTATCTTAATATACAGAAGATCAGCTTAGTATACATTAAGTATGGTTTTCAACAGTTTGCTCCCACACAGAAACATAAAGTGAAAAATAATAGATGATTTTTTTTTAAATGATGATGAAATCAGAGCAGACCTATTGTCATGTTTAATCCCAGCGAGAGTCAAGTTGGAAATTGATAATTTCTTTTTTTTTTTTTTTTTTACAGAGGATCAGTTTAGTATGCATTAAGTAAGGATTTCAACAGTTTGCACCCCCATAGAAACACAAAGTGAAATATACTGTTTGAGTACTCGTTATAGCATTAAGCCTCAGGGTACACAGCACATTAAAGACAGAGATCCTACATGAGGAGTAAGTGCACAGTGACTCCTGTTGTTGACTTTACCAATTGACACTCCTGTCTATGGCATCAGTAATCTCTCCATGCTCTAGTCATGAGTTTCCAAGGCTATGGAAGCCCTCTGAGTTCTCCGACTCTTATCTTGTTTAGACAAGGTCATAGTCAAAGTGGAGGTTCTCTCCTCCCTTCAGAGAAAGGTACCTCCTTCTTTGATGACCTGTTCTTTCCACTGGGATCTCACTCGCAGAGATCTTTTGCCAGAGTGTCTTGGCTTTCCATGCCTGAAATACTCTCATGGGCTTTTCAACCAGATCCGAATGCCTTTAGGGTTGATTCTGAGGCCAGAGTGCTATTTAGGACATCTGCTATTCTATGAGTCTGCTGAGTATCTCACTTCCCATGTTGGATCACTCTCCCCTTTATTTACTCCATCGGTTAGCGTTAGCAGGTACTAGACTTGTCTATGTGCTCCCTTTGACTCCCAGTCCCTCCACCATGACCAACTGTGAACTGAAATTGATCACCTGGAACAGTGAGATGGCATTGGTACATGCCACCTTGATGGGATTGAATTGGAATCCCCTGGTATGCTTCCAACTCCACCACTTGGGGCAAGTCAGCCTGAGCATGTCCCAAATTATACATCTCTTCCCTCTCCCATTCCCACTCCCATGTTCAACAGGGATCACATTTCAGTTCATTTTCAACACTTAAGAATAACTGTGCATCAATTACAGAACTAAATCAGTCATATTAAGTAGAACAGATAAAAAAAAACTACTAAGAGGGATAATGTATTAAGTTGTTCATTAACAGTCAGGGCTATGCTGATCAAGCCACCGTTTCCCATAGTGTCCACCTCACTCCAACAGGTTTCCCTCTTGGTGTCCAGTCAGTCGTCACCGATCAGGGAGAACATATGGTATTTGTCCCTTTGGGACTGGCTTATTTCACTCAGCATGATGTGTTCCAGATTCCTCCATTTTGTTGCAAATGACTGGATTTCGTTGTTTCTTACTGCGGTATAGTATTCTAAAGAGTACATATCCCATAATTTCTTTATGCAGTCTATCGTTGATGGGCATTTAGGTTGGTTCCAGGTCTTAGCTATTGTGAATTGAGCTGCAATAAACATTAGGCTGCAGACCGCTTTTTTGTTTGCCAATTTAAATTCCTTTGGGTAAATTCCAAGGAGTGGGATGGCTGGGTCGAACGGTAGGGTTATCTTCAGGTTTCTGAGGAATCTCCAGACTGACTTCCATAGTGGCTTGACCAGTTTGCATTCCCACCAACAGTGGGTTAGTGTCCCTTTTTCCCCACATCCTCGCCAGCATCTGTTGTTGGTAGATTTCTGCATGTGAGCCATTCTAACCGGGGTGAGGTGAAACCTCATTGTGGTTTTGATTTGCATTTCCCTGATTGCTAATGACCTTGAACATTTTTTCATGTGCCTGTTGGCCATTTGGATTTCCTCTTTTGAAAAATGTCTATTGAGGTCCTTGGCCCATCTCTTAAGTGGGTTGTTGGTTTTGTTTTTGTGGAGTTTCTTGATCTCTTTGTAGATTCTGGTTATTAACCCTTTATCTGTTGCATAGTTTGCAAATATTTTTTCCCATTCTGTCGGTTGTCTCTTCACTCTCCTGACTGTTTCTTTTGCAGTACAGAAACTTCTCAATTTGATGCAATCCCAATAGTTGATTTTGGCTTTGACTGCCTGTGCCTCCCGGGTCTTTTCCAGAAATTCTTTGCCTGTGCCAATATCTTGAAGGGTTTCTCCAATGTTCTCTAGTAACTTCATGGTGTCAGGTCGTAGATTTAGGTCTTTAATCCATGTTGAGTGGATTTTTGTGTAAGGTGTAAGGTAGGGGTCTTGCTTCATGATTCTGCACGTGGAAATCCAGTTTTCCCAGCACCATTTATTGAATAGACTGTCCTTGCTCCAGGAATTAGTTTTAGATCCTTGATCAAATATAAGTTGGCTGTAGATGTTTGGGTTGATTTCTGGTGTTTCAATTCTGTTCCATTGGTCTATCCATCTGTTTCTGTACCAGTACCAGGCTGTTTTGATTACAACTGCCCTGTAGTATGTCCTGAAATCTGGTATTGTGATGCCTCCGGCTTTGTTTTTGGTAAAGGAAGGAAACCAAGGAAGGAAACCTCACAGCAAAAGATCACAGGGAATTCAAAGCATATATTAGAACTTATCTTTGGCAAATGGCAGGGCAAAGTTACCACTTATCATTAGTCACATTGAATGTGAATGGCCTGAACTGTCCAGTTAAAAGACACCGATTGGCTGATTGGGTTAAGGAACAAAACCCATCTATTTGCTGCTTACAAGAAACACATCTTTCCAACAAAGATCCATACAGACTGAAAGTGAAAGGCTGGAAAAAGATATACCATGCCAACAGAAATGAAAAAAGAGCGGGCGTAGCCATCTTAATATCGGACAACATAAACTTTACCACAAAAACTGTTAAGAGAGACAAAGAGGGACACTATATCATGATTAAGGGATCAATTCAACAGGAAGATATAACAATTATCAATGTATATGCACCTAACTACAGGGCACCAGTTTATCTAAAAGATTTATTAACGGACTTAAAGGGAGACTTAGACCCCAATACAGTAGTACTGGGGGACTTCAATACTCCACTCTCAGAAATAGACAGATCATCCGGTCAGAAGATCAACAAGGATACAGTAGATTTAAACGACACTATAGCCCAAATGGATCTAACAGATATATACAGAACTTTCAATCCTACAGCTAAAGATTTTACATTCTTCTCAGCAGTACATGGAACCTTCTCTAGGATTGACCACATACTAGGCCATAAAGCAAGTCTCAGCAAATTCAAAAGAATTAGAATCATACCATGCAGCTTCTCAGATCATAAAGGAATGAAGTTGGAAATTAGCAACTCAGGAATCCCTAGAGCATACGCAAACACATGGAGATTGAACAACATGCTCCTGAATGAACAATGGGTTATAGAAGAAATCAAAAGAGAAATCAAAAACTTTCTGGAAGTAAATGAGGATAACAGCACAACATACCAAAACTTATGGGACGCAGCAAAAGCAGTGTTAAGAGGAAAGTTTATATCAATAGATGCCTACATAAAGAAATTGGAAAGGCACCAACTAGATGAGCTTTCAATTCACCTCAAGGATCTAGAAAACCTACAGCAAACCAGACCCAAATCTAGTAGGAGAAGAGAAATAATTAAAATCAGAGAAGAAATCAACAGGATTGAATCAAGAAAAACATTACAAAAAATCAGCCAAACGAGGAGCTGGTTTTTTGAAAAAATAAACAAAATTGACACCCCATTGGCCCAACTAAAAGGAGAGAAAAAGGAGAGAAAAGACCCAAATCAATAAAATCAGGAGTTTGACTGAAGAGTGACATGATCCATTGCTGATCACTTGGAGAGTTTAATCTTAATGGCACCTGAAGAATAAAACCATGGAGTAAGAGAATAAATGATTGATATGCTAAATAATATGGGAAAATAAATACAAAAAGGTTAAATTTTAAAAATCATGAGGAATTATATTACACAACTTTATGCCAGTAAATTTTAAGAACTGCCAATAACACTTAAAATTTCTAGAAAAATGTAGAACCAAAGTTAACTCTAAAGCATATTAATGGAAGAAACCAGATACCAAAGTCCATGATTCTTTCTATGTCATTTCATTTATATATATCAAAGAGTATGTAAAAAATAACCTATAGTGATTTAAATGTGTGGTTGCATGGGGAGGAATAGGCTTGATTGTCAAAGAGGCATGAGGAAACTCTTGGGGGTGATTAAAATGCTCTGTGTTTTGAATAAGTTACTGGTTAAAGATGTGTATATTAGGCAAAGCAAGAACTATGCCTTTTTCTGTATGCAAATAATACCTGAAGAGGAAAAAGCGCAATATAAAAAAATGAAAGCTGAATCTAGAAAAGATGGACAATCACAACAAACTGAATTCTGTTGAAGAAATAGATAAATAATGAAGTTTGTCAAAGAGCTTTTCCAAACCAACGCTTAGGTCACGCTATTTTCACAGACGTATATTCATGCATTTAAAAATCAACAAATCTAATGCTATTTATAATTGTTTCTTAAAGTGTGGTCCTTGGACCAGCAGCTCATCCATGTTTGTAGCCAACATTGTAACTCATCAGTGGTAGAATAAGAAATGAATATCAACCATGTTAGTAAGCACCACTTAGTACAGTGAATTTTATTTTACTGAGACTTTCTTGATGAAAAAAATCTGTGCACTGATTTGCATATTCTGGTGAACCCTGTTGCTCCCCGTCTTCGTGGAGGAACGACACAGGACCCTGCGCTGTTCTTTCGTCTGCTCGGCCCTCACCGGGTTTGCTGCTGGTTCTTCCCGGGTTGGCTACCATCCCTTCCACCTCCGCCTCCGTGGAAGGGCGGTTCCCCCTGCCACATTCCCCACTTCCGCGGGGGAGTGGCACACCACCGGCCGGCTCTCTCGGGGGCTGCACAGGTGTTCCCCTTAGTTGTTCCTGGTGCATGTTGTCTCTCTCCTCCTTTATAGTCCTCTTCCGCCAATCCCAACTCTGCTACCCACACGCCGAGTACGCTGCTCTCCTCCAATCAGGAGCAAGTCCTACAGTTTATTGGTTGAACTGGAGGCAGCTGTGTAGAAGCTGTTTCCCTTCTCAGCGCCATATTGTGGGAAAGCAGATGCATAGAATAAGTCTTAATTCCAGTAACTTAGTCTAGTCCAAGTTGCTCCCCACAAACCCTTCTTATCTTGCTGATGACCTGCCCTGTGATGAGTCCTGGCTTGTACTATTAAAGAATACAGGAGTAAAACTGAAATGTTGGCCTTAGTTGTAATCCTAACAGGTCAGAGATGGCACATTCATATTCGGATATCTATTAGAGCTCAATAAAAGGACTATTTACAAAGACTTAGACAGATAATGAGGCTTACCAAGGATAGTGCAGTATATGATACACAATAGCAGCAAAACTAATTCTCCAGTTAAATCCAAAGGAATGAATATGAAAATTTAATAGATCTCAGAAAAGAGATAGCATCATATGATAAAAAATTAACGTTTGTTCTTTTATTGCCCATTTTATTAAGAATAGATATTGAATTTTGTTTAAGCCCTTTTTGGTATTTATAACATCCCCAAAGCAAGAGAAATCATCAGGAGGTTTTCCATTAAAGAATAAAAGAACTGTGCCCATTATCATTGTTTCGTAACATGGTGCTAGAAGTAGAAGCCAATGTGTTTAAATAGTATGTTGTAAGTTGACTAGGACTTGTCTCCCAAACACTCATGCAGATGTTTAAACTCTGATGTCTTAATGTTATTGTTGATGAATTAGTGCGGAGACTTGATCTGACTGTGCTATCTTTTTTTTAACTTTTATTTAGTAAATATAAATTTCCAAAGTACAGTTTATGGATTACAATGGCTTTCCCCCCAGTAACTTTCCTCCCACTCACACCCCTCCCATCTCCCACTTCCTCTCCCATTCCATTCACATCAAGATTCATTTTCAATTATTTTTATATACAGAAGATCGATTCAGTATATATTAAGTAAAGATTTCATCAGTTTGCACCCACACAGAAACACAAAGTGTAAAATACTGTTTCAGTACTAGTTATAGGATTATTTCACATTGGACAACACATTAAAGACAGATCCCACATGAGAAGTAAGTATGCAGTGACTCCTGTTGTTGACTTAACAATTTGACACTCTTGTTTATGGCATCAGTAATCTCCCTAGGCTCTAGTCATGAGTTGCCAAGGCTATGGAAGCCTTTTGAGTTCGCCAACTTGGATCTTATTCAGACAGGATCATAGTCAAAGTGGAAGTTCTCTCTTCCCTTCAGAGAAAGGTACCTCCTTCTTTGATAGCCCCATTCTTTCCACTGGGATCTCACTCGCAGAGATCTTTCATTTAGGTTTTTTTTTTTTTTTCCCCCCCAGAGTGTCTTGGCTTTCCATGCCTAAAATACTCTCATGGGCTCTTCAGCCAGATCTGAGTGCCTTAAGGGCTGATTCTGAGGCGAGAGTGCTGTTTAGGACATCTGCCATTCTATGAGCCTATTGTGTATCCCGTTTCCCATGTTGGATCGTTCTCTCCCTTTTTGATTCTATCAGTTAGTATTAGCAGACACTAGTTTTGTTTGTGTGATCCCTTTGACTCTTAGACCTATCAGTGTGATCAATTGTGAACTGAAATTGATCACTTGGACTAGTGAGATGGCATTGGTACATGCAACCTTGATGGGATTGTATTGGAATCCCCTGGCACATTAGGACCTAGTGAATGTGTGGTGCTAATGAACTGAGACTGTGAAAAAAAGAGATGGTGGATACTCACGGAATTCATGTGAGTACTCTCCAGAGACGCTACAATTCGGTAACCTTGCAACCCAGTGGGAGACTGCAGGAGAATTTGAGCCTGACTGTACTATCTAAGAGGTGGGTTTGGTGGGAGATGGCTGGGTCATTGGGGGCTTACCCCAGAGGGTGGTTCTTGCAAGTGGGTAGATTATTTGCATTCACAGTTCTGTGATTTCCTTCTTGGCTCACAATCTGATCATTCCTTCACATCTGTCATGATGTACTTCCACCAGACATCATGGATCATCCCATCCTGAACTATAAGCTTCAATTTGTAAGATGAAATAAATCTTTTCTGTTCCAAGAAGCTGTTCTTGGGGATTTTAGTTAAGGTAGCAAAAAATAAGACTAATAAACAGCATAAATAAGCAATATAAAATTTGGAAAAAGAGCCAACATTGTGGCAGAGTGGATTAAGCCATTGCTTGTTATTCCTACACAGCCCAGTGCTGGTTATGTCCCAGACACTCTTATTGAAGTCCAGCTTCACCCCTGGGAAGACAATAAAAGATGGCCAAAGTGTTTGAGCCCCTTTCACCAATGTGGGAGAACAAGACGGATTTCATGACTTCAGCTTTAGCTGTTGTAGGCATTTGGGGGATGAACCAGAAAAATGGAAAATCAGTTTATTTCTCAAATAAATAAGTCTTTAAAAATTCAAAATGCAAAGATATTCTTCATTTCCAGATAAATTGATGAGCAGAAAACCCAGCAAATCAATAAAAACTACTAGAAACAATTAGGGAGCCCAAAATTGATATCCCTAATCAACTATACAAAGAACAACTTAGAAGATATGGTCAAAGAAAAACTTTTTCACTTGCAATATTACTAAAAAGATAAGAATATTCAGATAAACATGCAAGACTTAAGAAAGCTTTAAAAGACTCTTAGAAGTCACACATGCACACAAAATCACACATGGAAATGCACTATATTTGTAAATAAGAACTTTCAACATCATAAGGATATTCTCAAAGTTATTTCACAAATTTACAAAACTCAGTAATAATAAAAATGCTCCCAGTATTTTATTTTGGGTAGTGAGAAATGAGGTTAGGGGCTGAACAAAATGATATCAAGTGTCTTAAGGAAAAAAATGTCCAGATGAGTTCTTAAAAAATCGGAGTACTGAGGAAGATTGTCAGATATCAAGATACATTAGAAAATCTCCACAATTAAAGGGTGTGGTACTGAATCATGAAAAAAATGGAAAAAGTACAACAAAACAATGAAATTGAGTGGAAAATTCCAAATTAATACAAATATATACAGGATTAATAAATGATACTGGTGATATCTCAAATGTGGTTAATTTACAAAAGAATTTCAATATATGTTTTATTTCAATTGTGCGGATATTTGAAAAACATTGGATGCATATATTGCACAATTTGCCACTACCAATGCTAAATGGATCAATTACTTCATTGAAAAATACAAAAAATGTAAGTACTTGGAGAAATGAGAGTTTTTTTCATAATTTTGATTTCATGAAAACCATTCTTACTATAACTCAAAATCCAGATACTGTAAAAGTCAATTTTTTTATTTAAAATGGAGAGAGAGAAAGAGAGAGAGAGAGAGAGAGAGAGAGATCTCCCATCCACTGGTTCACTCTCTGTGTAGCCCAACACCAAGGACTGGGCTAGTCAGAAGCCAGGAGCAGGGAACTAAATCAAGGTCTCCCAGCTGGTGACAGAGACCCACATGCTTGGGCCTGTGCTGCCTTCCTCGGTGCATGTTAACAGGAATCTAGAACTGGAAGTGGAACTGAAACTTAAACTCAAGCACTCCAACATACGATGTGGGTGTCCAAAGTGACCTCTTAAATACTATACCATATACCTGACCCAAATTTATATTTTTTGCTACAAAACACTTATATGTGGCAAAAGATACCATATGCAAAGCCAAAACAACAACAAACAGGGAAACTTCGCAGCTCATATTACAAGAGATTAATTGACTTAATCAATGAAGAGCTCCTACCATGATAAGATAAAACATGAAAGAGAAATGGGCAAGGGATATTAATAGTTCACAGTAAAGGATATACTAAATATGTTAAATATATAAAATGAAAGTTAACATTTATGTAATTAGAAATGTAAATTGGCATTTATTATATTTTATATATACATATCCAAAATATGGTATTATATATATCTATACTTGAATACTTAGTTATTACATTTTCAATCACAGTTCCATTTCTTAGAACTGAAAGCAAACAGGTGGTTTTATATCACTATGCATTTTCCCTCTTCATCCTATATGCTTTAAAGTACACTTCAAACAAATTTTAAATATAAATACAGTTTCCCTCTATAATAGCTTAAGATTAATTGTAGGTCGGCGCCGCAGCTCAATAGGCTAATCCTCTGCCTGCGGCACCGGCACACCGGGTTCTAGTCCCGGTCGGAGCACCGGATTCTGTCTCGGTTGCCCCTCTTCCAGTCCAGCTCTCTGCTGTGGCCCGCGAGTGCAGTGGAGGATGGCCCAAGTGCTTGGGCCCTGCACCCCATGGGAGACCAGGAGAAGCACCTGGCTCCTGCCTTCGGATCAGCGCAGTGCGCCAGCTGCCGCATGCCAGCCGTGACGGCCATTGGAGGGTGAACCAATGGCAAAGGAAGACCTTTCTCTCTGTCTCTCTCTCTCACTGTCCACTCTGCCTGTCAAAAAAAAAAAAAAAAGATTAATTTTAAACTCCAGCCCAGAAATTGGTCAGATATGATTTTACAGCAACAGTCAGAAAGCTTTAGGATTTCTGAAGTGGATACCCCTGTATCATAGAGGTGAAAATCAAGAAGGCAACCCATGCTTTTTGAAAGGCAGCAGGAGAGCCTGACCTGGCAGGGAGGAGAGGGGGACGATCCTTACACCTTCAGGTTGAACGGACTCAAGGTGATTTTTGGCTCTGGTAGTGATCTCTCTGTCACTGGTCCTGCAGGATAACTCTGACAAGGAACCGGGATATGTTCTTGCACAGCTTAGGTGCATAGAAAAAACAGTCTAAACTTCTGTGACTTTTAAGTGCTGTGTTCATTTTCTTGAAAGGCACTGAAGGAACAAGGCAGGTTCCCTTGCAATATGCCCCGGGCCCCTTGTCACTGGGAATAACTCTCCATCAGCGACCGGCAGGGAGCCAGAGTTTGCATGGAGGGGCAAGCAGTAAAATAAAAATCACATTTTCAAGATTCCTTTCTCCTGCTACCGAGGGTCATATTTGATAAATGGACTGCATTTATTTTAAAGGTGTGAAGGCACTATGTTACCTATACTGTGCTACCGTCCACTTGGCAGAGAGAGAAAGCTCATTACAAATTCTGAACCACAGGGAAATGTTAGCACATCATTAATATGCATAGGTGCTGATGTCTGTCTGTTGTTTTATAATGCTATTTCATTATATAGTGGTTTGACTTGATGGATATAAGAGACTCCATTCCCAGCTAGAGAGACGCCTAAATAGAGCTAGCAAGTTATTGCAGAAGTAATCAGACAGAGTGAAAGAGTTCAGGTTCTTGTGTCTGTCTCTATATAAGACCAGCACTTGAATTTTGTTTCCAATGTCTCTCCATGGGGAGTAGCTTAACTTCTTCCTTTCTGTTGTCTCTGACAGCTCCAGTATAGAGGATTCCTATCACACAGAAATCACTAAAAATGCTCAAACTACAAATATCCCTCTTTTTTACTTTTCTTTCTTTTCACTCCTTCCTTCTGCTTAATCTGAAATTACAGTTTGGTTCCATGAGTAGAAAGCAGGCTCAGAGAAATAAAACCTGAGCGTGTGGGGTCAAACCTTTTGTGCACCTGTATGTGTAAACAAATGTGCAGCCATGAAGGGGATTGGTCTCAGTATGCCCATCTGCCAGGAAGAAATGGGACATATGAAGGCGTATTTGAATATCTTGAAGTCAATATTTCACTACTCATATACATTTTGAGCAAAAGAACACTCAACTCTTTAGAGTAGCCTATGGAGTGTTCCAGGCCCCTACCCTCTCTTCAGCAACAATCTTGCATGTTCAATCTAGCCAATACCCTACTGGCTGATTTCTGAAGTTCAGTGTTTGGATATGTAGTTTCCCTCCTGTTGGTCATTGTCCATTTTCCCCACTCTGTCTAGAACATACTTCCTCATATTTGCTACTGGGTGACTTCTGCCCAAGCATTTGCTTCTTTGTAAAATTGCTCATGAATCCCCATGTGGACTGGCCATTCTGTCTTCCCTTTTTCTACTGTTCCTTCATCTACAGTCTGTTGCAGTACAACTTACATCAAGCAATGAATCCTTCTTTATCTCTAACTCTCCTAGACCATAGCTTGCCTCCAAGGGAGGGAATGTGTTCCTCATCACTGTTTCTCCAGTTTCTAGGGCAGTGCTTGGAAAAATAGCCCCTCATTAAATATCTATTGCAGGTGTACCCAGGGAAAGATATTTAAGGTAGGATGGGGAAAGCATGAGAACAGACCATTTCAGAAATAAGGAGTTGTGCATGTGAGATTATGAAAGAATTCACTCCTGACTAGAGGAATTTCTAAATATTGCTCTTGAGTTACAGAATTGAAACATGTTGCTGTCATTTCCTCTGTCTCCTCTAGAAATGGTTGCAGCAATGCTGTTGTACTTTAAGAATACTATTTATTTTATTTTTGTTTTTTTTTTAACTTTTATTTAATGAATATAAATTTCCAAAGTACAGAATATGGATTACAATGGCTTTCCCCCCATAACGTCCCTCCAACCCACAACCCTCCCCTTATCCACTCCCTCTCCCCTTCCATTCACATCAAGATTCATTTTCAATTCTCTTTATATACAGAAGATCAGTTTAGCATACATTAAGTAAAGATTTCAACAGTTTGCTCCCACACAGAAACATAAAGTGAAAAATACTGTTTGAGTACTAGTTATAGCATTAAATCTCAATGTACAGCACACTAAGGACAAAGATCCTACATGAGGAGTAAGTGCACAGTGACTCCTGTTGTTGACTTAACAAATTGACACTCTTGTTGATGGCATCAGTAATCACCCTAGGCTCTTGTCATGAGCTGCCAAGGCTATGGAAGCCCCCTGAGTTCACTGACTCTGATCATATTTAGACAAGGCCATGGTCAAAGTGGAAGTTCTCTCCTCCCTTCAGAGAAAGGTACCTCCTTCTTTGATGACCCATTCTTTCCACTGGGATCTCACTCGCAGAGATCTTTCATTTAGTTTTTTTTTTTTTTTTTTTTTTTGCCCCCAGAGTGTGTTGGCTTTCCATGCCTGAAATACTCTCATGGGCATTTCAGCTGGATCCGCATGCCTTAAGGGCTGATTATGAGGCCAGAGTGCTGTTTAGGACATCTGCCATTCTATGGGTCTGCTGTGTATCTCACTTCCCATGTTGGATCATTCTCTCCCTTTTTGATTCTATCAGCTAGTATTTGCAGACACTATTCTTGTTTATGTGATCCCTTTGGTTCTTAGTCCTATCATTTCGATCAATTGTGAACAGAAATTGATCACTGGGACTAGTGAGATGGCATTGGTACATGCCACCTTGATGGGATTGAATTGGAATCCCCTGGTAGGTTTCTAACTCTACCGTTTGAGGTAAGTCAGCTTGAGCATGTCCCGAATTGCACATCTCTTCCCTCTCTTACTCCCACTCTTATATTTAGCAGTGATCACTTTTCAGTTAAGTTTCAGCACTTAAGAAGAATTGTGTATTGACTACAGTATTCAACCAAAAGTATTAAGTAGAACAAACAAAAAAATACTAAGAGGGATAACATATTAAGTTGTTCATCAACATAAGCAGTCTTTATTTATTTATTTCAAAGTCAGAGTTACACAGAGAGAGAAAGAGAAGCAGAGAGAGAGAGAGAGAGAGAGAGAGAGAGAGAGAGACGGAGGGAGGTCTTTCATCCTCTGGTTCACTCCCCAGTTGACTGTAATGGCCAGAGCTGGGCCGATCCAAAGCCAGGAGTCAGGAGCTTCTTCAGGGACTCCCACACGGGTGCAGGGGCCCAAGGACTTGAGCCATCTTCTGCTGCTTTCCCAGGCCATAGCAGAGAGTAAAATTGGAAGTGGATCAGCCAGGTCTCGAACCAGCACCCACATGGGATGCCAGCACGGCATGTGATGGCTTTTCCCACTATGCCACAGCACCAGCCCCAATATTTATTTTTAAAACCTAGAGTATTAGAGATGATGAGAGAGAGAGACAGAGACAGAGAAAGACAGAGATCTTACAACTGTGGGTTCACTCCCCAAGTGGCCACAAAAACCAAGCTTGGGCCAGGCCAAAGACCAACTCCATCCAGCTGCAATAAACATGGGGGTACAGTAACTCCATCACATGCTGATTTCATTTCCTTTGGGTAAATTCTGAGGCCTGAGATGGCTAGGTCATAGGATCTATATTCAGATTTCTGAGGATTCTTTATATTGTCTTCCATAATGGCTATATTAGTTTGCATTCCCACCAGCAGTGGATTAGGGAACCATTTCCTCATATTCTCACCAGAATTTATTATTATTTTTTTATTTCTGTATGTGAGCCATTCTAACTGGGGCAAGGTGAAACCTCACAGTGTTTTTGATTTACATTTCCCTGATGGCTAGTGATCCAGAGCATTTTTTTCATGTGTCTGTCAGCCATTTAGATTTCCACTTTTGAAAAATGCCTATTTAAGTCTTGTACATTTCTTAACTGGATTGTTTGTTTTGTTCTTGTTGAGTTTCTTGAGCTCTTTATAGATTTTGGATATTAACCCTTTATCAGTTGCACAGTTTGCAAATGTTTTCTCCTACTCTGTCAGTTGCCTCTGTTTTTATAGAAGATTTACTTATTTTAAAGTCAGAGTTACAGAGAGGCAGAAGCAGAGACAGAGAGAGATCTTCGATCTGATGGTTCACTCACTAGTTGGCCACAATGGCCAGAGCTGGGCTGATCCAAATCCAGGAGCCAGGAGCTTCATCCAGGTCTCCCAAGTGGGTGAAGGGTCCATTGGCCTCCTTGCAAATGGGTATAATTTGACTTCTTCTTTACCAATTTGTATCCCTTTGATTTAGTTTCTTGCCTAATTACTCTGGCTGAAACTTTCAGAACCATATTGAATAGCAGTGTGAAAGTGGGCATCCTTGTCTAGTTCTAGATCTTACTTGAAATGCTTTCAGATTTTTCCCATTTAATATGATGCTGGTCATGGGTTTGTCATATTCTGCCCTGATTCTGTTGAGGGATGTTCCTTCTCTACCTAATTTGCTTAAGGTTTTTTTTTTTTCATGAAAGAGTGTTATATTTTATGAAATGCTTTCTCTGCATCTATTGAGATAATCATATGGTTTTTATTCTTCAATTTATAATGTGATATATCGTATTTATTGATTTCTCAATGCTGAATCATCCCTGAATACCAGGGATAATTCAAACGTGGTCTGGGTGGATGATCCACCTGAAGTGTTGTTGGATTAGATTAGCTGATATTTTGTTGAGAATTTTTGCATCTATCTTCATCAGTGATATTGATCTATAATTCTCTTTGTCTGTTGTCTCTTTTTCTGGTTTTAGAATTAAGGTGATGCTGGCTTCATAGCAGGCATTTGGGATGATTCCCTCCCTTTGAATTATTTTGAATATTTTGAAAATAATTGAATTAGTATTAAACATCTATTAAAATTGAGCATTAAGCCACCTGGTTCTGGAATTTTCCTTGAAAGAGCATCTTTTTTTTTCAACTTTTATTTAATAAATATAAATTTCCAAAATACAACTTTTAGATTATAGCAGCTTTTCCCTCCATAATCTCCCTCCCACCCACAACCATCCCATCTTTATCAAGATTAATTTTAAGTTATCTTTATATACAGAAGATCAGCTTAGTATATACGAAGTAAAGATTTCAGCAGAATGTACTCACACAGACACATAAAGTATAGAGTACTGTTTGAATAGTAGTTTTACTGTTAATTCACATGGTACAACACATTAAGGACAGAGATCCTACATGGGGAGTAGTTGCACAGTGACTCCCGATGTTGATTTAACAAATTGACACTCTTATAACGTCAGTAATCACCTAAGGCTCTTGTCATGAGCTGCCAAGGCTATGGAGGCCTCTTGAGTTCACAGAATCTGATAATATTTAGACAAGGCCATAGTCAAAGTGGAAGTTCTCTCTTCCCTTCAGAGAAAGGTACTGCCTTCTTTGATGGCCCGTTCTTTCCGCTGTGTTCTCACTCGCAAAGATCTTTCATTTAGGTCTTTTTTTTTCCACAGTGTCTTGGCTTTCCATGCCTGAGAAACAATCATGAGCTTTTTAGCCAGATTCAATTGCCTTAAGGGCTGATTCTGAGGCCAGAGTGCTGTTTAGAAAATCTGCCATTCTATGAGTCTGCTGTGTATCATGCTTCCCATGTTGGATTGTTCTCAACTTTTTTAATTCTATCAGTAAGTATTAGCAGACACTAGTCTTGTTTATTTGATCCCTTTGAGACTTAATCCTATGATTATGATCAATATGAACTGAAACTGATCACTTTGACTAGTAAGATGGCATTGGTACATGTCACCTTGATGGGATTGAATTGGAATCCCCTGGCACGTTTCTAACTCTATCATTAAGGATAAGTCCAAGTGAACATGTGCCAAACTGTACATCTGCTCCCTCTCTTATTCCCACTGTTATATTTAACAGGGATCACTTTTCAGTTAAATTTAAACACCTAAGAATAATTGTGTGTTAATTAAATAGTTCAACCAATGGTACTAGAACAAAAAAAATACTAAAAGGAATAAAATAGTAAGTTGTCCCTCACAGTCAGGACAAGGGCTGATCAAGTCATTATTTTTCATAGTGTCCATTTCACTTCTACAGGTTTCCTTTTAGGTGCTGAGTTAATTGTCACTGATCAGGGAGAACATATGATATTTGTCCCTTTGGGACTGGCTCATTTCACTCAGCATGATGTTTTCCAGATTCCTCCAATTTGTTGCAAATGATTGGATTTCATTGTTTTTTTACTGCTGTATAATATCTATAGAGTACATGTACCATAATTTATTTATCCAGTCTACTGTTGATGGGCATTTGGGTTGGTTCCAGGTCTTAGCTATTGTGAATTGAGCTACAATAAACATTAATGTGCAGACAGCTTGATTGTTTGCCAATTTCATTTCCTTTGGGTAAATTCCAAGGAGTGCGATGGCTGGGTTGTATGTTAGGGTTATATTCAGGTTTCTGAGGAATCTCCAGACTGACTTCCATAGTGGCTTAACCAATTTGCATTCCCACCAACAGTGGGTTAGTGTCCCTTTTTCCCCACATCCTCTCCAGCATCTATTGTTGGTAGATTTCTGAATGTGAGCCATTCTAACTGGGGTGAGGTGAAACCTCATTGTGGTTTTGATTTGCATTTCCCTGATTGCTAGTGATCTTGAACATTTTTTCATGTGCCTGTTGGCCATTTGGATTTCCTCTTTTGAAAAATGTGTATTGAGGTCCTTGGCCCATCTCTTAAGTGGGTTGTTTGTTTTGATGTTGTGGAGTTTCTTGATTTCTTTGTAGATTCTGGTTATCAACCCTTTATCAGTTGTATAGTTTGCAAATATATTTTCCCATTCTGTTGGTTGCCTCTTCACTTTCCTGACTGTTTCTTTTGCAGTACAGAAACTTCTCAATTTGATGCAATCCCAATAGTTGATTTTGGCTATGACTGCCTGTGCCTCTGGTGTCTTTTTCAAGAAGTCTTTCCCCGTGCCTATATGTTGCAGGGTTTCCCCGATGCTCTCTAATAATTTGTTGGTGTCAGGTAGTAGATTTAGATCTTTAATCCATGTTGAGTGGATTTTTCTGTAAGGTGTAAGGTAGGGTCTTGCTTCATGCATCTGCATGTGGAGTTCCAGTTTTCCCAGCACTATTGATGAATAGACTGTCCTTGTTCCAGGGATTGGTTTTGGATCCTTGATCAAATGTAAGTTGGCTGTAGATGTTTGGATTGCTTTCTGGTGTTTCAATTCTGTCCATTGGTCTATCCACCTGTTTCTGTACCAGTACCATGTTGTTTTGATTACAACTGCCCTGTCATATGTCCTGAAATCTGGTATTGTGATGCCTCCGGCTTTCTTTTTATTGTACAACATTGCTTTAGCTATTCGAGGTCTCCTGTGCCTCCATATGAATTTCAGCATCATTTTTTCCAGATCTAATAAGAATGTCTTTGGTATATTGATTGGTTTCTCATTGAATCTGTAAATTGCTTTTGGGAGAGTGGACATTTTGATGATATTGATTCTTCCAATCCATGAGCATGGAAGATTTTTCCATTTTTTGGTATCTTATTCTATTTCTTTCTTTAAGATTTTGTGATTTTCATCATAGATATATTTGGCATCCTTGGTTAAGTTTATTCCAAGGTATTTGATCATTTTTGTAGCTATTTTCAATGAGATTGATCTTAGTAGTTCTTTCTCAGCTGAGGAATTGCCTGCGTATATAAAGGCTGTTGATTTTTGTGCATTGATTGTATATCCTGCTACTTTGCCAAACTCTTCTATGAGTTCCAATAGTCTCTTAGGATAGTTCTTTGGATCCCCTAAATAAAGAATCACATCATCTGCAAAGAGGGATAATTTGACTCCTTTCTTCCCAATTTGTATCCCTTTAATTTCTTTTTCTTGCCTAATAGCTCTGGCTGAAACTTCCAGTACTATATTGAATACCAGTGGTGAGAGTGGGCATCCCTGACTGGTACCAGATCTCAGTGGAAATGCTTCCCACTTTTCCCCATTCAATAGGAGGCTGGCCATGGGTTTTTCATAAATTGCTTTGATTGTATTGAGGAATGTTGCTTCTATACCCAATTTGCTTAGAGTTTTCATCATCAGAGGGTGTTGTATTTTATCAATAGCTTTCTCGGTGTCTATTGAGATAATCATATGGATTTTCTTCTGCAGTTTGTTAATGCAGTGTATCACATTGATTGATTTGTGAACATTGAACCATCCCTGCATACCACGGATAAATCCCACTTGGTCTGGGTGGATGATCTTTCGGATGTGTTGTTGCATTCTATTGGCCAGAATTTTATTGAGGATTTTGTGTTTTTTGTTCATCAGGACAATGATCTGTAATTCTCCTTCTCTACTGCATCTTTTTCAGGTTTAGGAATTAAGGTGATGCTGGCTTCATAAAAAGAATTTAGGAGGATTCCCTCTTTTTCGATTGTTCTGAATAGTTTGAGAAATATTGGAGTTTGTTCTTCTTTAAATGTCTGGTAGAATTCAGTCATAAATCTTTCTGGTCCTGGGCTTTTCTTTGTTGGGAGCTCCTTTATTATTGTTTCAATTTCTGTCTTGGTTATGGATCTGTTTAGGATTTCTATTTCTTCATGGTTTAATTTAGGTAGGTTGTATGTGTCCAGGAATCTATCCATTTCTCACAGATTTCCCTGTTTGCTAGCATACAACTCTTTTTAATAATTTCTGATGACTCTTTTTATTTCTGTGTTGTCTGTTGTTACATTCCTTTTTTCATCTCTGATTTTATTGATTTGGGTCTTTTCTCTCCTTTTTTAGTTAGTTGCACCAATGGGGTGTCAATTTTGTTTATTTTTTCAAAAAACCAGCTTTTCATTTGGCTCATTTTTTGTAATTTTTTTTTGGATTCAGTCTTGTTTCTTTCTTCTCTGATTTTAATTATTTCTCTTCTCCTGCTAGTTTTGGGTCTGGCTTACTGCAGTTTTTTTAGATACTTGAGATGCATTCATAGCTCATTTGTTTGGTGTCTTTCCAATTTCTTGATGTAGGCACCTATTGCTATAAACTTTCCTCTTAACACTGCTTTTGCTGTATCCCATAAGTTTTGATGTGTTGTGTTGTTATCTTCACTTGCTTCCAGAAAGTTTTTGATTTCTATCTTGATTTCTTCTATGACCCACTGTTCATTTAGGAACATGTTGTTTAGTCTCGATGTGTTTGCATATGCTCTAGGGATTCCTGCATTGCTAATTTCCAGCTTCATTCCAGTGTGGTCTGAGAAGATGCATGGTATGATTCTAATTCTTTTGAATGTGCTGAAGCTTGCTTTATGGCCTTGTTTGTGGTTAGTACTAGAGTAAGTTCCATATACTGATGAGAAAAATGTGTATTCTTTAAGTGTAGGATGAAAAATTCGATAGATATCTGTTAGATCTATTTAGTCTATAGTGCTGATTAAATCTGCTGTTTCCCTGTTGATCTTCTGTCTGGTTGATCTGTCTGTTGCTGAAAGTTGAGTAGTGAAGTCCCCAAATATTGGAGTCTAAGTCTCCCTTTAAGTTCCTTAAAATATCTTTTAAATAAACCAGTGCCCTGTCATTAGGTGCATATGTGTGTATAATAGTTACATCTTCCTTTTGAATTGATCCCTTAATCATTATATTGTGCCCCTCTTTGTCTCTCTTAACAGTTTTTTGTGTTAAAGTTTATTTGTTTGATTTTAAGATGGCTACACCAGCTCTTTTATGATTTTTGTTGGCATGGAATATCTTTTTCCAACCTTTCACTTTCAGTCTGCATGCATCTTTGTTGGAAAGATGTGTTTCTTGTAGACAGCAAATAGATGGGTTTTGTTCCTTAATCCATTCATCCGGTCTGTGTCTTTTAACTGTAGAGTTTAGGCCATTAATGTTCAATGTTACTATTTATAAATAGTGCCTTTGCCCTGCCATTTTCCCAAAGATATTTCTAATATATACTTTGAACTTCCTGTGATCTTTTACTGGGAGATTTTCTTCCTTTACCTTTTTTTGTATTGATGGCCGTGTTTCTGTGTTTCTGTGTGTAACACATTTAAGCATCTTTTGCAGGGCTGGACAAGTGGTGAGAAATTCTTTCAGTTTCTTTTTGTTATGAAAGATCTTTATTTCACCTTCATTCACAAATGAGAGCTTTGCAGGATATAATATTCTGAGAAGGCAGGTTTTTTTTTTCTCTTAGTACTTGGGCTATATTTTGCCATTCCATCCTATCCTGTAGTGTTTCTGATGAGAAGTCTGCTGTGAGTCTAATTGGAGATCCTCTGAGAGTAATCTGGCATTTCTCTCTTGCACATTTTAGAATCTTTTCTTTATGTTTCATTGTGGTGAGTTTGATAACAATGTGTCGTGGTGTGGATCTCTTCTGGTCATATTTATTGGGAATTCTGTGTGCTTCCTGTACCTGCGTGTCTCTTTCTTTCTCCAAGCCTTGGAAGTTCCCTGCTAGTATCTCACTAAAAAGGCCTTCTAATTCTTTCTCTCTCTCCATGTCTTCAGGAACTCCTAAAACCCAAATATTGGTTTTTTAATAGTATCCTGTAGATTCCAAACAATATTTTTTAGATTTCTAATTTCTTCTTCTTCTCTTTGGTTTGACTGTATACATCCTGTGCATCTTTTTTTTCCATCATTGATTTTATTAATTTGGGTCATCTTCCTCCTTTTTTGGTTAGTTGGGCCAACAATGTATCAATTTTGTGTGTGTGTGTGTGTTTTTTTTTTCAAAAAAAAAACAACAGCTTTTCATTTCACCGGTCTGTTGTATTGTTTTTGATTACAATTTTTTTAAAATTTCTAATCCAATTTTAATTATTTCTTTCCTCATACTAAGTTTGGGTTCAGTTTGTTCTTATTTTTTGAGGTCCTTGAGGTACATTGATAGCCCATTTATTTGATGCCTTTACAATTTCTTGATGTAGGAACTAATTTCTATCAACTTTCCTCTTAACACTGTTTTTGCTGTAACCCATGTTTTGGTAGGTCAAATTGTCATCTTCACTCATTTCAAGGATTTTTTCAATTTCCCTTTTGATTTTGTCTAGGATCACTCTTCATTCAGGAGCATGTTGTTCAGTATCCATGTGTTTGTGTATGTTCTAGAAATTCCTGAGTTGTTTATTCCTGCTTCATTCCCTTGTGGTCAGAAAAGATACATAGTATGATTTCAATTTTTTTAATTTGCTTATACTTGTGTTATGGCCTAGCATGTGATCTATTCTAGATAATGTTTCATGCATTGTCGCTCCCCGTCTTCGTGGAGGAACAACACAGGACCCTGCGCTGTTCTTTTGTCTGCTCGGCCCTCCCCGGGTTTGCTGCTGGTTCTTCCCGGGTTGGCTACTGTCCCTTCCACCTCCGTGGAAGGGCGGTTCCCCCTGCCACATTCCCCACTTCCGCAGGGGAGCGGCACACCGCCGGCCGGCTCTCTCGGGGGCTGCACAGGTGTTCCCTCAGATGTTCCCCTTAGATGTTCCTCGTGCATGCCGTCTCTCTCCTCCTTTATAGTCCTCCTCCGCCAATCCTAACTCGGCTGCCCACACGCCGAGTACGCTGCTCTCCTCCAATCAGAAGCAGGTCCTACAGTTTATTGGTTGAACTGGAGGCAGCTGTGTAGAAGCTGCTTCTCCCTTCTCAGCGCCATATTGTGGGAGAGCAGATGCATAGAATAAGTCTTAATTCCAGTAACTTAGTCTAGTCCAGGTTGCTCCCCACAATGCATTGATTAAAAGAATGGGTATTCTGCAACTGTTGGATGAAAGTTTCTATATATATCAGTTAGTTTCATTTGGTCCATAGTGTAGATTAGTTCTCTTGTTCTATTATTGATTTTCTGTCTACTTGATGTGTCCATTGATGCAAGCGGAGTATCAAAGTCCTCCATTACTATTGTATTGGGGTATGTTTCCCTGAAGATCCATTAACATTTGTTTTAAATAATAAGGTGCCCTGGTATTAGGTGCATATACATTTGTTATAGTCACGTCTTCCTGTTGAATTGATTCCTTAATCACTTCATAATGTCCTTTTTTCTCTTATAACAGTTTTTGTGTTAAAGTCTCTTTTGTCTGATATTAGGATAGCTACACCTGCTCATTTTTGCTTTCCATTAGGATGGAACATCTTTTTACATCCTTTCACTTTCACTTTCAGTATGTGTGTTTCTTTGTTGGTGAGGTGTGCTTCTTTTAGGCAGCAAATAGATGGCTCTTGTTTTTTAATCCATTTAGCAAGTCTGTATCTTTTAATTGGAGAATTTAGACTCTTTACATTTAAGGTTACTATTGATAAGTAATGACTTGGCCCAGGCATTTTTCTATAAATATTCTTAGTGTTTTGATTTCTTTTGTACTTTTACTGGGAGAATATGTACCTTCATGTTCTTTCATAATGATGGCTTAAACATCATTTGTAAGGCTGGATAAGTGGTGACAAATTCTTTCAATTTCTGTTTGTTATGGAAGGTCTTTATTTCACCTTTCTTCATAAATGAAGGTTTTGCACAGTACAGTATTCTAGGTTGACTTTTTTTTTTTCTTTGTAAGATTTGGACTATGTCTCTCCATTCTCTCATAGCCTGTAGGGTGTCTGATGAGATATCTACAGTCAGTCTAATTGTAGATCCTCTGAAGGTAATATGACATTTATCTCATGCACATTTTGGAATCTTTTCTGTTTGTTTTACTTTTGAAAGTTTCACTACAAGATGTCATGGTAAAGATCTTTTATGATCATGTTTGTTAGGAGTTATATGTGCTTCTAGTACTTGAATATCTTTTTCTTTCTCCAAATTTAGGATGTTTTCTGTTACTATTTCACTGAATAGGCCTTCTTATCAATTCCCTTTTTCTACACCTTCAGGAACTCCTAAGACTATATGTTATGTAGTTTGATAGTACTTCATAAATCTAAAACACTGTTTTAATTTCTCAAATACCTTCTTCCTTTTCATTTATTTTAGTTTGAGATATTTCCAAAGACTTGTCTTCTACCTCATATATTCTTTCTTCTGCCTTATCAGTCTGTTGTTTAGGATTTCTGCTGTATTTTTAGTTTGACTTATTGAATTCTTCATTTCTATTATTTCAGTTTGATTTCGCTTCAAAATCTCTATTTCATGGGAAAAATTTTCTTCCATGTAATTTATGGATTCCTTTAACTCATTAATTTGCTTCTAGTTGCTACTGAGTAGTCCGAGGATTAATCTTTTTAATTCCATTTCAAGCATTTCATCAATTTTTTGTTTTATGTTCTAATACTGAAGTGTTATTATTGTCCTTTAGGGGAGTCATGTTGTCTTCCTTAGTCTTGTTTCTTGTATTTCTGCATGTATTTTTAGGCATCTCTGGAAACACATTTTTGGATTTCTCACTGATGAATTTTATCTTTGAACTATGCCTCTGTGGCTTAGTGGAGGGTATGCTACTTCAGTGAATATCCAGAGGCATGTGCTGGGTGGGTTCAAAGAGCTCTGGTCAGTGCTCAAGGGACAAGACTCCAGGGTAACTCACAAGTTTGGCATGGTAGGTCTCCCCTATTGTCAATAGAGGGTAGGGTATGATCATGCCTGTTGGGGTTATTACAACCTCACCTCCTCTCTTCCAAGGTGATCGATGCCTGTGGTTAGCTCACAGTGGCTATAACTCTCATCCATGCTGATACATGAAACATGAAGGAATCTGTGCAGTCCTCATTGTTAGCATGAATCCCTCTTCAATGACCCACCCCAGGCAGTCAGGGAGTTCTGAGCCTCTGATGCCAGGCACAGTGATTGCCCAGAGATCCAGTTATACCCCACACTCTATTGTACAGTCATTGTATTCCCATAGTCATGGTGTGCAAGGCTCCCACAGTTACAGCATGCAGAGGATCCCCTCTCCCCATTGTGAGTCTACCCTGTCAATGGAGAGAGCAGAGCCATTCCCAGAGCCAGCTGCCTGTGGGTGCTCCACCTTGGCAGTTTGAGCCCTGGAGCATATTATGGGTTGAGAGGAGTGGTACCTCATGATTCTAAGTCGGTGTTGGCCCTCTGTCAAACCTCCAAGCAAGATTCAAAGTCAGTGGTGTGGGGAGCAAACCGGACTAGACTGTTACTGGAATTAAGACTTATTCTATGCATCTGCTCTCCCACAATATGGCGCTGGGAGAGAAGTAAACAGCTTCCGCACAGCTGCCTCCAGTTCAACCAATTAACTGTAGGACTTGCTCCTGATTGGAGAGCAGCGTACTCGGCGTGTGGGCAGCCGAGTTAGGATTGGCGGAGGAGGACTATAAAGGAGGAGAGAGACGGCATGCACCAGGAACATCTATGGGGAACATCTATGGGGAACATCTAAGGGAACCCGTGCAGCCCCCGAGAAAGCCGGCCGGCGGTGTGCCGCTCCCCTGCGGAAGTGGGGAATGTGGCCAGGGGGAACTGCCCTTCCACGGAGGTGGAAGGGATAGTAGCTAACCCGGGAAGAACCAGCAGCAAACCCGGGGAGGGCCGAGCAGACGAAAGAACAGCGCAGGGTCCTGTGTCGTTCCTCCACGAAGACGGGGAGCGACATAATGGTGCCGTGACTCGGATATGAAGCCTAGGCAGGGCTTAGTGTTGTTCCCCCATGAAGACGGGGAGCGACATAATGGTGCCGTGACTCGGATAGGAAACTTAGGACGGATAGGAAACCTAGCTCGGATAGGAAACTTAGGACGGATAGCAAACTTAGGAGGGAAGAAACGGGAAGAAATGGGAAAATACCGGAGAGAGAGACTAGCAAAAAGCCTAGGTGCCGGAAGAAGCTATTGAAAGCCTAGGCATAGACTCGGATATGGACTGTGGGAAAGAAGTTAGGATTGAAAGCGAAAGTGAAAGCTTTCATAGACTCGGATGCGGACTATGGCGGGGAAGCTAGGAGATTGAAAGCGAAAGTGAAACCTGGAGGAGGCTTGGACTCGGATACGGACTGTGGGGAGAAGCCAGGAGAAATGAGAGGAATATTGTTGGAAGAAAACTTAAGGAAACATACCGGGTAGAGAAAAATGTTAGGGAGGATGAAGCCGCGAGTGCAGGCCGAGGCGGAGATATAAGCCACCTTGGAATTCTTCAAGTCACCCCGGGGAGCAAGAGGCGAAGATCTGGAACCAGAGGCAGAGACGTGGGCCGCCAGGATTCGCCAGGTTAGTCCGGGGAACTTGGACTGAATGCCGGTGGTGGCGGAAACATTCGCGGAAGCCGCCGCGTGCAGAGAGAGCACGGGGCGTGAATAAATAGGGAACGGGGCTGGCGCAAGGCCGTGGTGCAGACGCGAAGTGCGTGGAGACCGCGGAGCATGCGCGCAGAGCCGGGAACCCGCCGGCGGGGCGAGGCGCCGGGAAGCCGCGCAGAGCCGTGAAGCTGCCGCGGGGCGAGCCGCCGAGAAGCAGCCTCGGAGCGCCGCCGGGAGGCCGCGGGGATAAGAGAAACAGAAGTTTTAGAAGTAAAGTGAGAGAAATAGGAATCCTGGAAGATAGAAGTGGAATGGGAGAAATAGGAATGCCCGGAGATAGAGAAATAGAGAAATAGAAAGGCCTCCCCTCAACATGGCAATAAGAAAGCTTGGATTCGGTCTGCCCGATTAAGTGAGGCGATGAGCACCTGGGCGGCTAGCAGCTTATGCGCCGCAGGTCACCGAAGACAGGCACGAATTAACATCAGTAAGGCTTCCCCACAATGCAACAATTAGAAAGCTTGGATTCGGTCTGCCCGATAAGTGAGGCGATGAGCACCTGCGGCGGCTAGCAGCTTATGCGCCGCAGGTCACCGAAGACAGGCACGAATTAACATCAGTAAGGCCTCCCCACAATACAATTAGGAGGCTTGGATTCGGTCTGCCTGATTTAAGGCGGTAAGCACCAGCAAGCAGCTCGACCAAAGCATGAGCTGCAGGTCACCGAAGATAGGTACGAACCAACACTAATAAGTCTCCCCCACAATACGGCAATGAGAAGGCTTGGATTCGGTTTGCCTGATAGAGCTTGTAAGCCCCTGCAGGCAGAGCAGAGCATGCGCTGCAGGGCACCGAACACAGGCACGCATCAGCACCTAAAAACCTCCTCACAACATGGCGAAGAGAGGACCCGGATTCGGTTTGCCTGATTGATAGGACTTGTAAGAGCCTGTGGCAACTCTAGCAAGTAGAGCAGAGTGTGTGCCGCGGGACACCGAAGACAGGCGCGTATCAACGCCAAAAATAAAAAGAAAGGGGGATCTGTGGGGAGCAGACCGGACTAGACTGAGTTACTGGAATTAAGACTTATTCTATGCATCTGCTCTCCCACAATATGGCGCTGGGAGAGAAGTAAACAGCTTCCGCACAGCTGCCTCCAGTTCAACCAATTAACTGTAGGACTTGCTCCTGATTGGAGAGCAGCGTACTCGGCGTGTGGGCAGCCGAGTTGGGATTGGCGGAGGAGGACTATAAAGGAGGAGAGAGACGGCATGCACCAGGAACATCTATGGGGAACATCTATGGGGAACATCTAAGGGAACCCGTGCAGCCCCCGAGAAAGCCGGCCGGCGGTGTGCCGCTCCCCTGCAGAAGTGGGGAATGTGGCCAGGGGGAACTGCCCTTCCACGGAGGTGGAAGGGATAGTAGCTAACCCGGGAAGAACCAGCAGCAAACCCGGGGAGGGCCGAGCAGACGAAAGAACAGCGCAGGGTCCTGTGTTGCTCCTCCACGAAGAGGGGGAGCGACAAGTGGGAAATGCAGATGTTTTTCTTCTGGTAAAATCCCCTGGTCACATGTGCAAGAACCACCACAGCCTCTACTGGAATCAAGATAATACCTTTTTCCGGCTGGTTGATGGTTGCCCTTGTAAGGGTATATAGAGAAAGAAATGTGCCTGGATGCCAGGAGCAGAATTAATTTGGTACCATGTCCCCTGCTAGGACTCCAGGCCAGACTCAAAGTTAGTGTGGTCCACAAGGATCTCCCTCATGCAATATCACCAATGGCATGACTTCCTGCAGTCTGCCTTTACCTAGGTCTCAGAAGCTGGCATCTCCTCCAGTCTCCAGTTATGTGAGTTGTGTGCGGTGTCCCCACTTGCTGCTGTAAATCTGTCCTTTCAATGCTGCTCCATAGTGTCCCTCTTCTACCTGCAGTTTCCACTGCAAAGTTCTGTCCAACTTGCCCCTGGGAATATACTTCCTCTGCTTGTCTTGTGCTATCTTCCCCTCATTAAAATCTGTATGTCTTTTCCCTATTTACCCATCCTGATATTCCATGTATTTCATATAAACAATTTTATCTTAATTTCTAATGTTCTCTTTATTTAATTATTATTTTTAAAGAAAACTTTTATTTAATAAATATAAATTTTGAAAGCACAACTTTTGGATTAGAGTGGTTTTTCCCTGCATAACCACCGTCCCACCCACAAACCATCCCATCTACTCCCTCTCCCATCCCATTCTTCAATAAGATTCATTTTTAACCAGCTTTATATACAGAAGATCAATTCTATACTAAGTAAAGATTTCAATATATTGCACCCACACAGACACACAAAGTATAAAGTACTGTTTGAAGACTAGTTTTACCATTAATTTGCATAATAAAACACATTAAGGAGAGAGATCCTACATGGGGAGCAAGTGCACAGTGACATCTGTTGTTGATTTAACAATTGACACTCTTATTTATGACATTAGTAATCACCCAAGGCTCTTGTCATGAGCTGCTAAGGCTATGAAAGCCTCTTGAGTCCACAAACTCTGACATTTTTAGACAAGGCCATAATCAAAGTGGAAGTATTTAATTATTTTTTAAGGACTTATTTATGGGTGGTTGCTGTGGAACAGCAGGTAAAGCTACTGCCAGCAGTGCTGGCAACGCCTATGGGTGCCGGTTGAAGTCTGGATGCTCCACTTCCAAGCCAGCTTTCTTCTATGGCTTGGGAAAGTAGTAGAAGATGGCCCAAGTCCTTGGGCTGCTGCATCCATGTGAGAGATCCAGAAGAAGCTCCTAGTTCCTGTCTTCAGATCAGCAGAGCTCTGGCCCTTGTGGCTATCTGGGGAGTGAATGAACCAGTGGATGGAAAACCTCTCCCTCTTGGCTTCTCCTTCTCTCTGTGTATAACTCTGTATAACTTTTTTTTTAAAAAAAGATCTGTTTAAAAATATCTATTTTAAAAAAAGAATGTTTTTTAAAAAGATCTTTTTTAAACAAGATCTATTTATTTAATTTGAAAGTTAGAGTCAGAAAGAGAGAGAGATAAAGAAAGAGAGATCTTCCATCCACTGGTTCACTTCTAAAATGGCCACAGTGGCTGTGGCTAGGCCAGGCTTTTGCCAGAGCCAGGAGTAGGCACAAGGACTTTGGCCATGTTCTGCTGCTTTCCCAGGCCATTAGGAGAGAAATGGATCAGAAGTGGAGCAGCCAGGATCCAAACTGGAGCCCATATGGGATGCTGGCCCTGCAGATGACAGCTTCAGCTATAGCACTGACCCCCTCTATCTTCTGTTTAAAGAATTACAGATGTCCTATATCTCTACCTGGCAGTTGCTATTCATATGCCACTGATCATCATTCAGCTAACCTACCTATTTCATTATTTTAAATGCCACACACCCATTATGATTTGGTGGAAATTTAATCCATATGAGTTTAGCAATATTTTTGAAAGGGAAGTGTCCTTAGTTTTCATTATAATTTCAAAGAAGGGCATGAACCTACAAAAAGTTTAAAACTGATTTGGATGAAGTCATGCTAGGGGAAAACAATTGAACCAAAAGAATATTAACATAAAACAGACATGAAAGAGTTAAAACCAAACTGGATTCCGTATTTGCTACTCACTCTCAATTTTTGGTTGGGAAGTCTCTGTGGCAAAAGAATATCCCACACGTAGGATCTCTGTGAGACCTCAGTGGAAAGAAAGGGTCATCAAAGAAGGATGTACTCTTCTCTGAAGGGAGGCGAGAACATCCACTTTGCTTATGGTCATGTCCAAATACCGATTGAGTCTAGGGTCACAGAAGGCTTCCATAGCCTTGGCAGCCCATGGCAAGAGCCTCAGGTAATCATTGACATATAAATAAGAGTGGTAATTGTTAAAGGAACAACAGAAGTCACTGTGCACTTACTCCCCATATAGGACCTCCATCCCTAATGAGAATCAACTACAAATTTTCTTCCCAAACTGTACTCTATATGTTATGTGTGTGCATGGGTGAAAATTGTTGAAGTCTATGCTTAGCATGGAGTTGGTCATCTGTACATAAAGTCAAACTGAAAAGGAACCATAATGAAGAAGGAGAAGGGAGAGGGAGGTGGGATGGGAGTTTGGGGTGGGGAGGGTGGGTATGGGGGAAAAAACCATTGTATTCCTAAAGTTGTATCTATGAAAAAATGCATTCATTAAATAAAAACTTAAAAAAAATTTTGGTTGAGAAAGTAACTGGGTTTTTATTTTTTATTTTTTACAGAAAGGTTTTATTTAATAAATATAAATTCCCAAAGTACAACTTTTAGATTATAGCAGTTCTTCCCCCCATACCTGCCCTCCCACACCAAAGCATCCCACCTCCCACTCCCTCTCCCATTCAATTATTCATTAAGATTCATTTTTAATTAGCTTTATATACAGAAGATCAATTCTATACTAAGTAAAGATTTCAACAGTTTGCACCCACACAGACACACAAAGTATAAAGTACTTTTGAAGACTAGTTTTACTGTTAATTCTCATAGTACAACACATTAAGGACAGAGATCCTACATGGGGAGTAGTTGCACAGTGACTTCTGTTGTTTATTTAATAATTGACACTCTTATTTATGACGTCAGTAATCACCCAAGGTTCTTGTCATGAGCTGCTAAGGCTATGGAAGCCTCTTGAGTCCACAAACTCTGACATTTTTAGACAAGGCCATAATCAAAGTGGAAGTTTTCTTCTCCCTTCAGAGAAAGGTACCTCTTTCTTTGATGGCCCCTTCTTTCCACTGCCATCTCACTCACAGAGATCTTACATGTGGGTCATTTTTTTCCATAGTGTCTTGGCTTTCCATGCCTGAAATACTCTCATGAGCTTTTTAGCCAGATCCAAATGCCTTAAGGGCTGATTCTCAGGGTTTTGAGTGACGGGTAAACTTTTGTTGTCACCATGTGGTTAGTGGAGTTAACCACTACACAGATATCCTGACACTGAATCCACTAAAGAGAAATAGCACAGCAAATTTTGGGAATTCCACTCTGTCAATTTTAAATATGAAAGCCTCCAAGTGAACATGTCCATTATAACCAACTGAATAATGACAAAACTCAACTTCATTGTAGATATTTATCTAAAATTACAAATTAATCTAGAATTTTCAGTTTTCTGAATTTTGTCTTGATTTATGACCATTGTAGAATCTTGCTATTAGCTGAGTACAATTCCATTCCATTCATCCTGCTACTTCCATTATTGTTATCGAAAGTCTTTTAAGTTTGAGACTTGAATTGCCTTATTGTGCTCTATCATTGCTTCTTAGCTTAACAGAAGAATCTATATTTTCTCCCCAATTCAGATATTTCACAGTGTATTTTACTATTACGCTGATACATTAATATACTAGTTAATGTAGTATACTCCCCCTGAACATAGCTTTAAGAGGTGAATAATAGTATTAATTTAGAGCCCATTTGGTCTTCACAAATTGAAGTTCCATGATCAGAGGAAAAAACTTCCTTCATTTTTTGAGAGTCTTGTTTACCAGAGATTTGAGAAATAAATATCCATCATTGAATTAAAACACAGTAATGACTTAGCTGGAGTTTGTTTTTTTAAAGATTTATTTAGTTATTTGAGAGGCAGAGGGAGAGAGGTCTTCCATCTGCTGGTTCCCTCCCCAGATAGCCACAAGGGCCCGAGCTGTGCCAGTCTGAAGTCAGGAGCCAGGAGCTTCTTCTTCCGGGTCTCTCCAATAGGTACAGAGGCCTAAGGACTTGGGCCATGTTTTACCACTGTCCCAGGCCATAGTGGAGAGCTGGCTCAGAAGTGGAGCAGCCGGGACTCAAACTGGTACCCATATGGGATGCCAGCCATGCAAGCGGCGGCTTTACCTGCTATACCACAGTGTTGGCCCCTGCTGGTGATTTAAAGCCCACTTTTTCCCTCTGTCTATGGGTGGACAAATTCTAAGTAATAGAGCAATTACATTTGAAAGAAAAAGATAATTTACCATCTTCAATAATTTGTTTCATATTATAAATCTTCACTATTACAAAATTCTTCCTCATATTAAAGCAGGAATCGTTTGTGATGAAGATAAACCTCATCTTCTCATCCATTCATAAATAACCTATGTGATCTTGTCATTATGTCATTTGCATTAGTAGGAAAAATAGTGAATTTAGCTAAAAGTTTCTTAAGTTTAAAAAAAATTCTAGAGCAATAGAATCAAAGGCTTAAGAAATCTTAAGAATAAAATGAAAGATTGTCAAGTAGTTGCTTAACCTGTAATATTTCACTTGAATTCAAACACTTAGAGAAAATCAAAAAATCAAAGGATATTTATTGCTGGCTTGAAGTTACATAAAATAACAGAGTGACTTGGATATGATATTGATTGGGTTTTCTTGGAGATATATTTTACTTTTACGGTGAATTTGGTAATGGAAGTTGTCAAGTGACATTGAAGCAGTCTATTAATTCCTATTAAGTTTACTATGGTTATCTCAGAAGATGGGGCTATTATTATATGATTAACAATGCATATTCCTTGAAGATTTATGTAGAATTATTATTATATATTTTAAAAATGCCAGCTGAACACTCTTCCCAATGAAATTGTTATTGAGACATATTCTGCCAACAAAATCCATAGTAGCTTTTTTATCTTTAAATACTGACTAGAAAATGGCAGGTAGTTTGTGTTGGGCAGACATGAGCATTGCGGTCCTGTGGTGGTGGTGGTGGTACCTCAGTTGGTGTCCTCCAGAGGCCACATAATGGAATACACAAGAATTCTGTGGCAATATCTGCTCTTGACTGAATATTACTTAATATATTTCATCAAATCTAAAACTTCATCAATTATAAGTCACACTAATATATTATGTTCCATTAAGTAATAAAAAATGCTGCCAATTAAACAAAGACACAGTACTGATTAGAAGACATCTCTGATTTCAGAGATGTTAAGTGTAGAAAGGAAGTAGGTCTTAAAGCAATGAGAAAAGATATTAGCTACATTCTCCCAGCTTTCCACTCCAGAGACCTCACACTCGCCCCTGAGTCATAATAGTTTTGGTAAATGGCAATGTAACCATGTCTACTGAAGCCATTGTGTGATACACATTATGTTTTAGTCATTATGACTTGTCAGTTACTGACAGGTACTGTTTTCACTCTGCGTATTCTACTGAAAGTAGCTAACTGAAGCTACATCTGTGTTAACAAGGTGATCTGAATAGTAGAATTTTTTTTTTCATTTTTCATCAGTTTAGCACTTGCTTCTTCAGAGGCTGCAGCTCCTTTAGGGAGTCCCTATCTGCTCCCAGAACACTTGCACCTTTGTATTTAATTATGTCAACATGATTGTACAAGAAGCTCTTCTGCTTAGGCATATTGGATATTCAAGTCATGCAAAAAGTGGTACTAGAGGTTTTGCCTGCACACATACACATACACATGCATGCACACCTCAATATCTAACATCCATGTAAGCCTTAGTTATGTGACAGGTACTCTATATATTTTATAGGTGCCCAAAATTAATTCTATAATAGCCACAACAATCTATGAGATGGGTATTATGATGTCTATTTTACATATACAACTGAAGCTTAACAAAACACAGGAGTATTAATTTCTAGGGTTCTTCAGCACTGTGTGACAACCATAGTCACAATAGTAAACTGGAGGAGGGGAGTTAGTAGACTCCAAACATGAAAAGATAAGCAAATGGAAGTGCTCACTGCCTGACTGGATCAGTTTACATTGTTTATATGTGTTGAAATATTGTACGACTCTGCATAAAAATATACAAGTATTACTAATAACCAAAAATAGTAAAAAATAATTAAATTAAAGCCAAGGCTTAATGAGATTGTTTACTTTCCCATGGAATACAATTAGCAATTGATTAAGCTAGGATTCAAATTCAACTCTGTCACACTTAAACCAGTAGTTGTTTTATAGACCAGTGTGAGGGCTGGTGTTGTTGCACAGTAGGTTAAGCTGCTGCCTGAAATTCTGACATCCAGTTTGAACACTGGTTCAAGTCCTAACTGCTCCAATTATGATTCAGATCCCTGCTGATGCGCCTGGGAAACCAGCAGAAGATGGCCTAAGTACTGGCCCCTATGTGGGAGATCTGAATTCCAGGCTCCTGACTTCAGCCTGGCTATTTGAGGAGTGAACTAACATATAGAAGTTATCTCTTGCTATTTCTCTATCTCTCTTCCTCCCCCTCTCTGTCACTCTGTCTTTCAAGTAAGTAAATACTTCTTTTTTAAAAAGCAGCATGCAATATCATCCAGGAATGTTACACTTAATTTGCATTTTTTCATTACTTTGTTTTGTTTATTGGGTTGTACTCTGTTTCAGAAAAGGTCTCAAGTATTACATCCTCCACACAACCCTACACTAAATTATAGAGAGATGGAGAACGGGAAAGGAGAGATGAGAGTTTCATGTCCCTTGGTTTAAGTGCTTTTCACAATGAATTAAAAATCACAAGTCTTAGGTCTGACTTTTCTTCTCCTGTTTTCATTTTGATTAAGTTATTATGACATGTCTATAAATCCTGATATGAATGTTTCTTTGTAACAGTTTAGATAGAAG